>NW_004955535.1:2975172-2993963 GCF_000276665.1 Chinchilla lanigera
AAAAAAAAAAAAAATTGGTTTTAAGGTAACTTGTTCCTATGTACCACAATCCCACTTCAGGCCATTTTTTTTAACTTGCTTTTTCATGGACATTCCCAAAGCAAGAGAGAAGGAAGGGACAGGCAGAGGCAGAGAGAGAGAGAGAGAGAGAGAGAGAGAGAGAGAGAGAGAGAGAGAGAGAGAGATTGAGAGCCTGTAGATGTGAAGAGGTCACCCAGAATCTCAACCCTAGTATCTATAATCCCAACCCTTACACAACCCCTTTGGGTAAAGTAGAAAAGGGCACTGTTTTCTTCAAAGAGATTTCCAGTCCTGTGCCAAAGCTCACAAATTCAATTCAGTAGCAGAGGCCATTTTGGTTTTTTGGTTTTTCTCTGGTACCAGGAACCGAACTCATGACCTTGCACTTGCCAGGCAGGCGCTTTTTGCCGCTGAGCTAAATCCCCAGCCCCCAGAGGCCATTTTGAATCTCTATAGGTCACGTGATGACCTTGGTGCATAGTCTTTTAGTCTTTCAAGCCTTTTATAATATCCTGTTAAAATGCCTTTCATAAGGTGAGCAGGTTGCACAAGCACTAGCAAAACAGATTTTCCTTACGTAGGTTACTCACCCTCTTTTTTTGCATTCTTTCCATTTTTCTGACAAATTTCTGCTTGGTACCGAAACCTACAATGTTATGGCCTTACTCAGAGAGTTAGAGTTGCTTTAGAATTTAGCAGATAAAGATGGGTCCAATAGAAAATAAATCAAGTGATAAATATAAACGATTTAGATATGGAATTTAAAGGAAATAAGTAATTTTCTTCTCTTTGGATATGCAGTATCAGATTTCTGGAGGAAACTTTTTATGAAGCAGTCTGAGAATAGCTGTTGGTCTTAAGTGTTATTAGTTAATGCAAAACTGCCTAATTCTTTTGACTATGTTGTTTGTTTCTGTAATGCTAGGAATAAAAAACCTGGTCCTTACATATGTTAGTCAAGCACTGTACCAATGAACTACACGCTGCCATCTGACTGCTTCTTCTTTAATACAGGTGTATTAAGGGATTTTTATGTACCATATATAGGCATATCGTGGTAAGAAAAATGATATAGAAATGCCAAAATGAATTTTTAGATTTAGGGAAGAAACAGATAATAGAGAAGTAAGTATACCCTTGCAGATTGTGATCAGTATTTACAAGAACAATAAGGTGCTGAGAGTGAGAAAAATCAAAGATGCTTTCTTTAGAGAGAGGGAGAGCCTCTCTGTAATGGTGGTATTTTACTGAAATATATGAATAAGAACCAGCTAGGCAGAGAGTAGAAAAGTAAAACTGCAAACATAAGGAACAACATACCTCAGAGTTCTAAGTCAAGATTAAGTTTGGTGATATTTAAGAGTTTAGCATCCTTTAAATTCTTGTTAGAAATGTTAAATTCTGAGGCCCCAGTTGGACCTACAGAATGAAAACCCTGAGTGGAACTCATCAATCTCTGTGTTAATTAACCCTTCACACGATTATGATGCAAACTATTATTTGAGACTCACTGCCTTAGATGTTTTGAGCCACATAAGGGAGGGAATGAGCAAGACAATATTTTCTACTTGGAGTAATGATAGTAGCAAATGTGGTGCAGAACATGATATGTCTGCAAGTTCCAAAGCTTGTTAAATTTAAATTTAAATCTCTCTAAAATAACTCCTGAATTTGAAGTTCAATATCCTTGTGATTGATGTTTTTAATGTAGTATGGATTTTTACTTATTTTTAAGTAAGTTAATGGATTTAATTAACTGCCATTTTGCTTTATGTGTTGTCATATATAATTAAAACTTCTCAGAACTGGGTTGTTTTTCTATTTCTTTACTGCTAAAAACATGGCCTGTTTAAGTGATGTGTTTATACTCGTTAGAAACCTTTTTATTTTAATTGCACATATTTTGCAATCAATCTGTAAAACACTCATGAACTACCGTCTATTTGTTTTAATAGTGTCATTGGAAAGGTATGGAAAGCTTAATATGGTTTTGTTTGTTTGTCTGCTTGCTTGCTGTTTTCTTTGTATAAAGGGAAAATCATTAGCATTCAGGGTTAGAATTATAGAAACAGGTTTCAAAGTAAATGGAAGTCATGAACATTGTTCAACTTCTTAAAAGTGAAAACCTTACAATCAGTGCCATCCTGTTTCTCATTCCCAAATTATATATATGAAGAGAAAATAAAGAGACATGGAAGAGAAAAATGATGGACACTGTTCATCTGGTAAAGGAATAATTCAACTTTTATTTAAAAAGCATTGAAGTTCAAGCTTCTTTTTTTTTTTTTTTTTTTTGGTTTTTCTCCGGTACCGAGAACCGAACTCATGACCTTGCGCTTGCCAGGCAGGCTCTTTGCCGCTGAGCTAAATCCCCAGCCCCCCGCTTTTTTTTTTTTTTTTTTTTTTTTTTGGTAGTTCAAGCTTCTTAATGAGTCCATGTCCTCAAATATAAAGAATTGTGGTCAGTGCAAAGGGGAAATGTTTAAAAAGAGTTTGTGCTTTTATGTTTGCATGTGCATTCTATTTCAACAGTGTGAAAAAAATAGAGATCATTTCTCATAAAAATATGTGTGTAATGTATGGAAAATACACCACAGTTAATTGCTATTTTTAATGCCACAAATTTGGAAGTGTATTGAGTCCAAGAAGAAGCCATAGCTAAAAAATAATTACTGCTCTATCTTTTGTGCCATAATAAAATACTGAAAAATGTTGAAAAATTATTACTGATAATTGCTTGGGAAATGAGAATTCAAAATTTCTTCATGCTTACAAACTTCATGTTCTTTTCCTAAATCTTTGGGGTTTTTGCTTGCTTGGGTTTTTTTATTTCTTTATTTGCTTGCTTATTTCACCTTCCCTAGACCATCCTGACTATGCTATATCTAGGTCGTTAGTTCTGAGTCTGTTTTATTATTTATGACGTTACCCAGTTTGTTCCTCAAAAGTGATCATGCCAAACATGAAAGTTTTCAACAATTGCCTTCAAAACCATATGCAAGGGAGACAAAGAAAAGAAACCACATAATATTTTGCCTTCAGGCTACCACAGTAAAAACTGATAATGGAATGGAATGAAATTGTATTTTTATTTTTTTAAAAAAAGATACATGTTTCAGTGGCATAATTTATTGTCAAAAATGTCTACCAGAGGCAAAAGTGATACTAAAGGGAGAGGATTGTATTCATTCAGTCTGTGTCATAGTTCCAAATAATCCATCAGAGTTTGGCAAAAACCAGGGTCTTGACCTTATGGAAAGGGTAATATGTCTTAGTTCTGTTGGCTATCTACGACAGCCCCATAGTATTAGAAAAGAGAATTCACATGAGAAAACTTTTGGAAAACAAAAATACCTCACGTGAAAGTACCTGATGTCTGACGTCCAAGGCTAAAAGAGGTCGAAAATCGGATGAAATTCAACAATACAGTGGCTTCTGTGGATAGCTCAGCCAGATTACTGCCCAGCAGCTGTGAGCATTAGTTACTGAAGGCTTATAGCTGCATCCTTTTCCAGAGAACCTCCTTCAGCCAAAAGAAAACCACCTTCATGCCCAGTTACATCACCCTTTCTCTCCAAGTCCTCCACAAGTAAAAATGGACCATCACTTCATCTCAACATGGGATCCTACCATGGTATAATTTGTGGTTCAAAGCTCCTTGGAACCAGGCTGATGGTGGTCTCCAGCCAAGACCACATCTTTATCTAGCTTTCTTGCCCTGTCCTCCCACACTCCTTCTCTTAAGAATACTTAGACCTGCTTCTCCAAAACCTGGCCTAAGGCCAATAGAGAAGTGCCACACCAGGCAGAATCTATCCAGAGTATAAAAGCAAGGGTTGCTGGTAACAATGGCGGTCTCCAAGTCTGACAAATTTCATGAAAGGCTTGCCTACTCCTCATCATATGTTTCTTTGATCCGGTAGGCAAAGCAGAGTACAGTTCTAATGTGACCCTACTAAGATAATGCACCTATGCAGAAATGAAGAAGTTGTAAAATTGCTTTGCTGTCCCTGTGCCTAATTCCTGGGTGGTGTGAGGGCTTCCCTCAGCCACATCAAAGAACCACAGGGAAGATATGCTTTCAGCCTCCCATTCCTGACCCAGACGAGGACTCCTAATTTTTTTTTTTCTATTTAACTTCTATATAATCTACTGAGGCAACTCCTATATTGTATTAGAATAATTTTCTTTTCTTCGTTTTCTAATTTTAAACAGAAAAAAAGTAAAAATAACAATAAAACAGAATCTCAAGAGAAGCTAGTAGGAGAGTAAGAATAATCAACATGTTGCATGTTGCTATATTCACAGTAGTTGTTCAGAGTACAAGATACAGGCGTGAAACATTGCCCAAAAAAATACTAGCACAAAACTTCCCCTCAGTGAACCAAGAGAAGCCAGCTGTATAACTGTCTTAACTATCTTATGTATACTTTTATTTTTTTCCTTTTCCCTTCCTTCCTTTCTCCCATCTCAATTTTTTTTCTTTTGAACTGCTGAAACTTTTCTTAACATCTCGTCTCAGATTTTTTTCCCAGAGTTTTGATTCACAAACTCAGTAAGGTTTCAGTGTAAAGTGCAGTTAGTCACAACTTCATTTCTCTTTTTTGTATTTCTTCTTTATTTGTACATATTTGCAGTACATAATGATCACTTTCATCTTGGGGAACTTGTACATGTACATAACACATCTTAATACTTTTTGAGTCCTCCCCTCCCTCCAACCCCTCCAACACTTCTTCCACCTCCATTTGCAGAAGCTGTATTTCCATTTTCTTCTTCAATATCTTTTACTTTAAATTCTGTTTCCCTTCCTTCCCCCATCTCTGTTTCCCTTGCCATTTGAAGCATTCTTCCTATACTGTACTCCATTTCTTAAGTAGTAGTTGTAATGTAAATTTCTCTCCACAACATGTAACCCTAGAATGATACTTCATTGTTGTATTATACTAATTTTAAGTTTCTAGTGAGATAGGACCTCAATGAATGAGCAAATTAGATTTTAGGAGGAAAGTTCAGTATCCCCAAGAAGGAAAGATTGTAAGACTCTCAGTACCACTGTGTGTCTATAAATAAAGATATATATGTATATATCCATTTATAAATAAACTCATAAATGGCAACCTAGCAAAGCTTATTCAAATATCCAGTCTCCTCTCCCTCTGGGTTGCATGTGTAGCTACTCCTGAGGTGGCCTTTTCTGAATTATCCTAGATCTCCAAAATTCACGCTTCCCTTTTCCCACCATCTATAACCTCATCTTGCTTTACTTTCTCCCTAATCCCATGTAGGTTCTACAATGTGTATTTCAATCACGTTCTGGCTAAAATAGAAACTCTCCTATTCCTAAGAATTTATGCCACAATCTTGGGATAAAACCCCAAACCTGGATCAACTGTTTTTTCCCTGCCTACATGGAACATTGTTAGAGAAAGGGAGGAATTTGGAGAGATTGGTTCTGCTAAAAAATGTTGATCCTTAGCCACAAATGCCTGGCAGCCTCACTAGATTTCTTAGGTTCAGCTCCCTCTCACAGTCTCTACCACAGCTAATTCAAATGCTCCCACTTACCCTGAATTCGTGATTTTGTTCCATGACTATTCACTGAACACCTTGTATTGCACGCTATACCAGGCAGTGCGCACTGTGCCAACTCTGTTGCTTCCTGTTTCACGGACCACGTGGGAACCTCAAAGAAAAATTCTCTCAACTTAATCTTCCTTATCTTCCAAACTGATCTTCCCTGTCTTACACGAGGATCTCTTCGTTGTCAAGTCAGAATTGTTCCTTCAAAAATAATGTTTCTTCGTTAATAGATAATTCCTTTCTTTTGTTGCAAAAATGGTTCTATACATAATTCTAAGCATATAATTGAACAAACCCTGAACTACATAAAGATAAGCAAAGATATGACAGGCAATTTAATTTTATAAAAAGAAGAAAAACATGACACATTAGACTTAGATATCATTCTAAATCAGGACTTACATATATATATATAATCAGACAACATTTAATGAAGTGAAAATTTCGCCTGGATGGAAGTAGTCATAATAAAGTTAGGCTTGGTTTGCTCTTTCGTGGAGAACATATTCCAGATGTTTAAGTTATTCAGAGAAAACCCAGAGTATAATGGCTCCCTTCAATGTTTTCTCGCTTACTGCTACCAAACTAGAATAAAACCTACGAAACCCTGGCATCATTAAATAGTGCACCATACCGCCCAGAATTAACTGAACTGTTTGATATTTTTGGATTGTTTAATTATTTAAACATAAATTTATTCATGATTCAGCGCTGAGGGGCTAAATTTCTTGTCAAATATGCTTTTAGGTCCTGACAGTTGACAATAGTCAGCCATCGTGGGGTGATATGAAACTGCTACCAGGACCTAGGTCAAATGCCAAAGTGAACATTGACTTGACTCTCTCTTTAATGGGACTCTCTTGCTTACTTTTTCTTTTATCTTTTCTACTATCAATTATCTCCATAGCTCTGCCCTCACGTGCTCAATGTCCTCATGATAATTCCCAGCTGGCTAAATTCCTGTGGTCTGCTCAGGCCCATCAGATACTTCTCAAAACCCTTTTCCCAAATAATCACTTTATCAGCTGATCTCTCCCCAATCAATGGTTCCATTATTATATCCCTTAATAGAAACTGAAGCATTCAGACTGCACTGAACACTTGGCTGTTTTTCTTAATTGGCAACAAGACTGGTAGCAGTAGGACTTATAGCAAATAATAGTAGCACTAAAAAGTTCTACTAGATTCTCTCTCTTTCTGTTCACTGAGGAATTCTACTTCAACAGTGGAAAAAGTCAGTTAAATGAAAGGATCATTAAAACATGGCTTAAACATTGTATTTTAATTTAAAACAGTCACCAATATTTTACTGTTGTATGAAGGCTTTTTCTTCGAGGGGAGATTCACTGACAGGCCTTCTCCAGAAGTCCTACTGATAACACAGACCTTGGTGGCCAGTTCCACTTTCTTTAATGCAGAGGGAGCCCCTTCAGGGAACATGAGAAATACTTCCCCTTCCTGTGGAAAGACAGAGTATTTACTTACTTACTCAAATGTTTTTAATTAGTATTCGTATATACCAGTTGTGCAGAACAGTGGGTTTCCTTTTGGCATATTCGTACATGCATATGACACACTGCGGTAGTTCCCACTGCCCCTTTCCACTTCCCCTTCTCCCTCCCATCCCATCTTCCTCCTCCTCTCTAATAGCCCCCCTTCTACCTTCACGTCACCTATGATAAGCATTCCGAATACCGTCTTCCTAAAATTTTAGGTTGTTTTCCTATTCTTCTATGGTTTACTCATTCACACCTATTTCAACAATATTTATTTTCTTTCTCTTCTTTGAAGCAAGTTTTCAGAATATTGACCTGCTTTTCGTAGAAGTAATAACGTTTTTCTCTTTAGATGAATCATTCTCTGATTTTGGAAATCTCTAAATTACATAACTTCAATACTCACAGATAAAAATAGGTTGGAGAACATGCCCACTACTAACATCTCGACTAGTGGGAGGAGAGACACACATACCAAGGGCTCCTTCAGACATTTTTATTTTGAGGCTGTTAGAGGCTCCAGTCAGTAGGTTTCAGGGAGAAATGAAGACTGGCTCATCTGGTGAGTCTAGAATTTAGACCACTTCAGAGAACTGCAGGTATCACTGCCAGATAGGAACAAAAAAAATTTTAAAAACAAGCCATAGGGTCGCATGACACTGTAGAACTCAGAGAGAGAGAGAGAGCGAGAAGAGAGAAGTAAACTAAAAAGAACAAAAAAGGGCAGGGACAGTGCTGTGATTAATAACTGAAACTTACTTTTTCATCTCCATGCTACAAAACATTGATGGAACATGAAAATTTGTGCCCAGGATGTTGAGGAAGAAAATGAAAATCAAAATATTCTAACAAAAGAACACTGGAACATGTGTGTTCTTTAACATAAATGGAGCTGAAATCTAGGTCTGACCGAAGTGGATGGACACTCAGAGACTGAGCACCTAACTGGACACAGGAGATGTTGCGCAGAGAGTGCGCCTGTAGTATTGACAGGTACCTGCAGCTGGCAGTCTCCATGGTGGTTCTTATTTCTACTTCCCCCGCACAGATTTATCGGTTTTTACTACAAACGCATGTTATTATCTGCAAGAGAACTGTTCCATTTTGAAATCATTTTCCTTCTTCAGGTTTCCCCACTGACATTTAAGAAATCTGTGTCCTAAACTATTACATGCAACAACATGATTATGGATCACTTACTTTTAGAGATATAAATTCATATATGAATTTTAACCAGGTTTCTGCATGGTCACTTATTTCTGATTCTTTTAATCTGTGTATTTACTCATAAGGAAAGGAAATAGTACTTACTGTCAACCCTATAAAACAGTTTCAGTTATATTCCATACTGTTAAATAAAGTGATTATATTTTTGTGCATGTATATGGTCGGAAGCGGCTCTTTTTATTTTTTACTAATACATAACTCATATACCATCAAATCCACTGCTTAAAGTATATAATTCAGTGATTTTTACTATCTTCACAGGGTTGTACCAACATCTCCTCTAATACTTCAACACTTTCATTACCCCCAAAAGTAACCCCATGATTTTAACATACATTTCCTAATGGCCACTTTTTAAAACCCAAAACCACATGATCATCTCATTAGATGCAGAAAAAGCTTTCGACAAGGTCCAACATGCATTTATGATTAAAACTCTACAGAAAATAGGAATAGATGGCCTCTACCTTAACCTGATCAAAGCCATCTATGACAGTCCAACAGCTAACATCATTCTCAATGGACAAAAACTGAAAGGTTTTACTTTAAAATCGGGAACAAGACAAGGATGTCCGCTGTCACCACTCCTGTTCAATATAGTTCTGGAACCACTAGCCAGAGCAATTAGACAGGAGAGAGAAATAAAAGGAATAAGGATAGGAAAGGAAGAAGTAAAACTATCACTATTTGCAGATGACATGATACTTTACATGGAAGATCCCAAAAACTCCACAAGAAGACTCCTTGAATTAATCAACAAATTCAGCAGTGTAGCTGGATACAAAGTCAACACCCAGAAATCGATAGCATTCCTATACACAAACAACAAACAGACTGAGAGAGAAATTAAGGAAACCATACCTTTCACAATAACATCCAAGAAATTGAAATATTTAGGAATCCATCTAACAAAAGAAGTCAAAGATCTCTTTAATGAAAACTACAGTACTCTAAAAAAAGAGATCGAAGAAGATTTCAATAAATGGAAAAACATTCCTTGCTCATGGATAGGAAGAACCAACATTGTGAAAATGGCCATACTCCCAAAGCTACTGTACAGATTCAATGCAATTCCCATTCAACTACCATCCACATACCTCACAGATCTTGAGAAAATATGCCTTAAATTCATCTGGAACCAGAAGAGACCCAGAATAGCAAAAGCAATCCTGGGCAACAAGGACAAGTCAGGTGGAATCACAATCCCTGACCTAAAATTATACTATAAAGCTACTGTCATAAAATCCACCTGGTACTGGCTAAAACCCTAAATTGAACCGAGAGATTATCACAATGCCCCTTACCAAAGACCATAGAAGAGTCTTATACTCTAGATAACCTCACATTTCAGTGGTGAGATATTCAGGTTGATTGGGGAAGATAATACTGTTATTTTACACATATACACTGGCTTGCCTTTGAAATGGGAGGATCCACAGGGTTATATGTGAGGTCAGTGTAAGCAATGATTTTATCAACACAGTGAATCCGACAGAGAAATAACACCTGCCCAGATCAAATAAGTCAAAACAGCACATAAAGTCAAGTAAGTGATACTGTCCTTGTGTGCAGACATTACATTACACAAACTGTTCTCTAAGCAAAGGAATTTGTCCCTTAGAAATTGCTCACTGGAACATTTGGACATCATGCATCATGTTAAAGATCCATAAATGCCATCTTGATAGGGTGGCTATGATGCATGATAATATCCTCCCCATATCTGCATAGGGTTCTTCTTCCCAACAGATTGCCATGATGCATGGCATCGGAGACTCCAGCTCTAGTGCTTCGGAGACAGCCAAGAAGCCCCACGGGAGCCTTCTAAAGCCATTGCTGCAAGAACTAAAATACCAAGAGAGAGGAAGTTCTTCCCAGGCCTTGACAAAATACCCTCCTCCCTAAATGAAACTATTTGTTATATGGTTAGTGCAAAGTATGAATCAATATTTTATGACCGAATGTTATCTTTTTATTGTAAAAAATAAGGACCCGTTTCTGCTTGTGAGATGAGCATGATTTAGAATCTAGCAGCACTGTATTTTTCCTGTTACTTTGTCAATCCAGAGTTTCTTTGGAAGGATATATGATATAGTAGTTCAGAATATGTGCTCTGGAGACAGGCCAAACTGCACAGGTATCTTGGTTTACTCTATTTTCACCCATGGCAACACTGGCGGTGTTGAACATCTGCAAGTTTATTTTCTTGTGTATAAAATGAGAACTCGCCAATTACCAACTTCATACATTTGTTGTGCCGGAATAAAATCAAGTCTATGTGTGGGTAGAGCATTACAGTATCCTTAAGCCTCTACGAAGTGCTCAATTAATATTAGATATCATCATCCATCCATTAACAAATATCTATTGTTGCAATATCACCACCATGGAGTACATTAGTCCATTGAGCTGCTACAACAAAAATACCATAAATTGAGAGGCTTATATACAATATAAACCTATGTCTTACTTTTGCAGAAGTTAGAAGTCTAAGAGCAAGGCACTGGCAGATTCGACGTATGGTGAGGGTCCATTCCTCATAGACATCCCCTTCTCACTGTTTGCCTACATGGTTGGAGACAAACTAGATCTCTCAGGGCACTTTTATAAGGACGCACATACCAGAAATCACTTGCCAAAATCCCCACCTCCTAAAACCATTCTCTTAGAGGTTAGAGTTTCTTTTTTAAGATTATTTAATTTTTAGGATTTCAACCTGTGAATTGGGGAAAACCCAAATAGTCAGACCATAGCATAACGCAAACCTCAGCGACACTGTACCCCAAACAGAATGTCACATACTGCACAAGTGTCTCTATTTCTTTGCTTTATTAAAAAGTCTCATCTTCCAATTTGCTCTTGACTATTTCACACAGGCACTTCGTGGAGAAATCACACCCCTGAAAGAGAATGTGAACCATGTCAACGACCTTGCTCGCCAGCTTACGACGTTGGGCATTCAGCTCTCCCCGTATAACCTGAGCACTCTGGAAGACCTCAACACCAGATGGAAGCTTCTGCAGGTAGGCACACTCTGACCGTTGTGGCTCCTTGTTACAAGAAAGTCACATACACATAAAGCTTGTATGTAAGGGGCAATAAAAAAGCCTTCTTCACTTAATGTTCACAATAATGTTTTGTGATGCTGGAGCAGGGGACACTAATGCTGAATCAGGAAGGAAGAGCTGAATTGCTAACAGACAATTACTTTGCATTATTATTACTTAGGTTATGAAAACATCTTTCCTTTTAGGATCTTAACCTAAACAAGAGTCAATAGTAAGTTGTGTTCCCAAATCATTTTTTAAAAGAGCATCCTATCATAAACCCACCCTGGAAATTTTTTCATAGGTTTGTGTAATAAATTCAGGGAATATAAGTGTGTTCAAGGTCACTTACTGGCTGTGAGACCTTAGGGAAAACAATTGGGATAATAAAATTCTCTACAGTATCAGTTTATCATTAGGATGACTAGGTCACAGTAAATGTAAAGTGCTTGGAACAGATCCTGCTCCATAACAAATGCAGTATAAATTCTAGTTCTTGTTATTATTGCAGTTAAGGTTATTATTCTAAACCACACCTTTTGGAATCTGACTTAAGTAGCTGAAGAACTTTGAGACCGTTTAACTTGTTTGGTTGTCAGGTCCGTCATCTCCAACAGATAATGTTGAATGGACTCAACTATAATGTTGAATGAACTAATTCATGTGAAGTTCTTAGTATAGAACTTAGCTTATGGTAAGAACTCAAAAAATGGATATGGTGTGGGGGGAATATGCATCTGTGTATTCTCTGTGTGAGAGAGACTGTGTTATACCTCCAAACTATAAAAGTGGTTTAACCATGAAATTAGAGAATAATTTTCACTCCTTTTCCAATTTAATAGGGTATAGATAGCAGGCTTCTGAGGACAAAGAGAAAATTGGGTTTAAAAATATTTGCTGTCAAAGTTTTAATAAGAAAAAAATGATAAACAACTTTACTGTCCTATCGACAGTCCATTTAGGGGTGTGATTGAAAGTTCTGCTAAAGAATTGCAAGATCCTTAATAAAAACAAGTTCCAAATTCAAGACCTCTTGAGATCTCAGATAATTTAATTTTTGTGATAGATTTGAAATATTTGTATGATAGATTGCTATAAGTGGCACTGACTAAAGCAGCACAATGAAATTAAGTGATTGTATGCCTTTCTATATCTGTCTGGTCCATTGTGGTTGAGTACTATTAAAATCTTACTATCTTCACCCTTAGGATGTTTTGCATTTTACACATACATATGGGAAGTTGTAAGTGTCAAAAAAAAAAAAATGGAACCTTTTGTCCCATTCAAGCACTCTTGAACTATGTTTTAAATTTTGTTTCAGGGGCCTGAATGGTGTTTGCTTTCAAGATATGGTACAAAATTTTGGATAGCTGCGTGTAAATTTACCAATGAGGCCAAAAGATGTTAACTGAGACAGAGATGGTGGTGCATGCCTATAATCCTAGCACTCTGAGAGGCTGAGGCAGGAGGATTTCAAGTTTCAACACAGCCTGGGAAACTTAGTGACTTAGTGAAAATCTCTCAAAACTTAAAAACAAAGAAAGGGTTGATTCTAAAGGAAAAAGAGACTAAGAAATGATGGGAAGAGGAGAGAGGGGAAGGAGTTGAAAAAAGAATAAAGATGTGTTCTGTATATGAACCAATGCCCCATAAGGAATGAGATCATTACATACTATAAACATGTACTAACAAAAAGTAAAAATTGAGGAAAAAAGGTGGGGACTCGGAATGTAGCTCAGTACAAAGGCCCAGGGTTGTGTCCTCAGTACTGGAAAAAAAAATAGGAAAAATTTTGAAAATATCAGATCAATGGTAAATGAACCATTCAAGTTGTACTACTTATTTAAATATAAGCATAAGAAAATATTAATAGCCTGACTGGACATGCTGGGACACACACTTGTTATCCCAACACTTGGGAGGCTGAGGCAAAAGGATCACTATGAGTTCAAGGTCAACCTGGGCTACATCATTGAGTTCAAGGCCAGCCTAAACTATACAGAGAGACCTTGTCTCAGAAAACAAACTAAAAAAATGTTAGTAGCCTAATTTTGATAGATTCTCTAAAATGAATGAAGGCTTGGCTATCTTGGCTGTAAATACAGGGAAGTACCTGTAAGGAGATAGTGTGATATAATAGTAAAAGAAGCATTAGTGTGACTATTTGGAGGCCTAATTTTAAACTGAAACCTAACCATTATTTGACCTTGTTGTCCTGGTACAGTCAAACTTTCTCTACTCCAGTTCCCTTTTTTAAAGGCAGATGATCTGTTTTGTTTAAGGTCTATTCATTTAAATTCTGTGATTCTGTATCTCGCTATGTATGGGGAGTTTCACATATGACTGAATTTTGTTGAGAAGCAATGAAGGTGTTATTCTTATAATATTGATGTGGCTTGTTGGAATTGTTTCTTCTGCAATTCTAAATCTTAAACCCTTTACCTAACACCCACATACATACAACCTTCTCACATTAAACAGTTCCATCAGTTAGTGGTTATGCTTTTATGGTAGGAAACTTTATATGTTTCTACTTTTGAACATGACTTTAAAGATATACTTTAAATGTATGTTAGTAGAAAGTTGATAAATCCAAAGTTTTGGTTTGCACATAACCAAATCAATACTATTTTTAGACCATAATTTGAACTATCCTGCTATACTATAAATTTGAGTCCCTATTAGATAGGGAACAAAGCAAAGAAATAAGGTTTACATCAAAACAATTTATTCACATTATTGAAAGCACAATCCTGTGGAGAATATTTGACATTTAGAAGTTATGTGTAAGGCTAAAAACATCATCCAGCTTCTAGGGCAAAAAACTTGAGCCCAACACCATTATGATATCATGTTTATATGAAAATAAAACAATTGAATCATTTGCAATGCTGTATCAGTTGGCTAAAATAATCTTAAAAACCATGTATGAGTTCAGATTTCTGTCTGCCAAGATAAAAAAAATTGAAAATAGAAAGGTAAAATTGTAGGAAGGCAGATAAGTATAAACCTGAGAATCTACAGTCATACCACACTGAACATGGAGGATCTCATCAGATGTGAACCTGAAAAAGCAGTCTTGACTTTGGGCAAGATGTTGTAACAGAAGGAATAGAGTTACATGTTCTTAGGCTTTGTCTTCCTTGATATCAGATTATCCTAGGTTTATTGACATGATACATTAATTTTAATTTAAAAAGAAAGCCATACTGCTTTTTGGCTATATGTAAGATCAGGGAAAATGGTGGAAACAGGTAAGAAATACTGATATAAATATCAATAGTAGAGGAAGACTCAGTCATAGATTACCTGTACATAGAATACTATATGGAGAGTGCCTTATTTCCTTTGAATCTATAAATAGAAATATATGAGATGAATTCTTTGCCCATTTGAAACTTTCTATGAGAATAAAATCCCATTTTCTCCCTCAGAGTGTCCATTGGTCTGTATGTTACTAGTTGATACCTTTGACAGTGTTTATGTTATATGAAGTATCATTCATTCTTGTACTTATAAACAGCTTACTGTGTACTTATAAGCATACTTATAAAATATGCTGTTATTTAATCCTCGCAACATTATAATTACAATTGTAGAATTATGATGATTCACTTTTACAAGTAAGGACCTGACATTAAGTGACATAGTCATGGTCACATAGCATGTAAATATCAATCAAGAGTTGAATTCGGTCTTATGAACTGCCCCTTATATTTCCTTGTTTTAAAGCTCTATTAAGTTTGGAATTTAAAAAGTCATACTTCAAAGCCATTTGGGGATGTACACGTGTGAACTACTTCACTTTGTTTTTCCTACTTTCCATCTTTTTCCAATGCTTCTCAAGGATATTTGCAATTTTCTTTAGCAAGCCAATGGATTAATGAGCTCAGTTCATTGTACCCTTAAAAATCACACTTGTAGTTTCACATATAAAATTTTAAAGCATTATATGCCTCATCACCTTAAGAACTCAGCACTTTCATCACAATCAACCAAAACTACTTTCATGAATTAGTTTTTAAAGTAAAAATTTGCTAGAGGGCACCAAGATGATGGAGCGGTAAACAGCAGAGAAAAAACCTCTCTGAGAGTCACCGTCCAGATGCTGAAATATAGCAACATGAGGAACACAAGAGGGAGGGAAGTGGGTCCCCTGGACCCAGGAAGGATCTGAAGCATGAATTGAATCCCACAGAGAGTAAAGAAAGAAACTTCAATGAAGAAGAAGGAGGTAGCCGGTAGTGCCTTCTCCCTGAGACAGGACTCACAGCGCAAAAGGAGTGGTACAAACCTGGGGACACATGGTGACTGCTGGTGACCCTGAGGCCTCCATGAAGAGACACAGCAGTGGGGAGGAGCAGCAGACATGAAGAATTGCACTAGCTGGCAGTGAGTGCTGAGGGCTCACTCATCCTTCATGAGAGAGCAATTGGCTGGGAGCCATCTTCTTTCTCTCTTTCCTTCCAGCCTCTGCACCAGCGTCCCAAAGTTAGTGTGATTACACTTAGTCCTTCAGCCTTACTTCTCCTCTCTTCTTCTTCTTCCACTTCTTTATTTTCTCTCTAATCCATTTTAAATTTTATCCCCTGAGAACAAAATTGACATATTAACGACTTGTGTACTGCATATAATTTTCTGAATTGTTTTACATTTTGTTATATAACCACAAATATAGTTCATACAGTTAAAGGTGGCAAATTAATAGCTCAGTTTGTCATTTTCTAGGCCATGTTTAATGCTATTGTCATTGCTGATGGTACCACTATACCAAAAGTGACATAGTTGTTCTAAACAGTTATTCTTCCGAGAATTCCAAGACTGAGATTGACTAAGGGTCACAGAAAATGGTATGGCACAGTGCCAAATAACCTGGGGCTGGGCCAAAGAGGCAGCAATTTCTCAACCCCAACAAATTGAAGATGTAGGATCTTACAACAAACTCAAAATCCCAAAACCAGGTACACCTGAAAGATACTTTAAAGAAGTAGTCATTTCCTAAGGTCTAAATACTAGCAATTAAACAACCTACCATAGTCAATTCACAAGCATCATCCCAGGAATTAAACTAAAAACAGAAAAGAAAATGAGAAGACACTTAAACAAGGTGCAAGCCCAGACAGACCTCCAGTTCACCAAAGGCAAACCCAAGGGGCAATGAGGTGGGACAGTCTGAAAGTCACCCACCTGTCCTCTCTGAAGTGGTAACAACGAATCAGTTGAATGAAGTTCTAGAAAGAATCAAATCAGAAATAATTTCTCAGATAACTGCAGAGATGATGTCCACAATGAAAACCATGCTTAATGACTCTAGAGCAGATGCAGATAAAAAAAATAGAGGAGCTTAAAAGCGTTATGGAAATCATGAATGCTCCATATAGCAAACAAACGGAATCCATAAGGCAGTTTCAAACATATATCCAGGAGGATAAAAATTCCATTGAAATAATTTGCAGCAGATTAAACCAATGTGAGAACAGGATCTCACATATAGGAGACAGATTTGTGGTTAGCAATTATGAAAAGAAAGATTTCTTAAAAATAGCAAGGGACCATGAGAAATCAATCCAGCAGCTGCTAGATGAGGCAAAGAAAAATAACTTAAGATTGATCAGAGTCAATGAAAAAGCAGGAGCTAACACAAATGATTTTCAAAAAAAAAAGCTGTTCATAGATGTTATGGCAGAAAACTTCCCTGATAGAGAAAAAGAATTTGACATACAGAAAAGTGAGGTGTATAGAACTCCAATTAGCCATAATACAAAAATAAATCTACAGCCAGGCACATCATAGTCAAGATTCCAGAAATTCAACATGAGAACAGAATTTTAAAAGCTGTTAGGAAAAGAAACAAATGACCTATAAGGGAAAGCCCATCAGAATCAAAGCTGACTTCTCAGCATAAACCTTGAAGTCAAGGAGAGTTTACAGTGAAGTATTTCAAGTTCTAAAGAAAAACAACCTTTGACCCAGATTGATGTATCCTGCAAAACTATCTTTCAAAACTGATGGAGAAATGAGATACTTCCATGACAAAGAACATCTGAGAAAATTTATGACCACTAAACCACTACTCCAAAGTGTTTCAAGGACATTCTAGAAAGAGATAACAAGGACTACACCTCCATGAACCTGAACAGAAGGAATCCACCACGCAAGACAAACAAACAGAAGGAGGGAAAAAAGAGGGGGAGCCAACAACAGAAAAGTAACATGACAAGAATAAGTCAATACATATCAGTTATAACCATCAATGTTAATAACATCAATTCACAAGTCAAAGGACACACACTGGCAGAATGGATCAAGTAGCAATATCCAATAATATCCAGAAACACATTTAATTCAAAAAGAAATTCATAGACTGAAAGTCTAAGGATGGAAAACAATACTCCATGTGACAGAAACCCAGAAAAAAGCAGGGGTAACTATTCTATTTGCAGCCTAAGTGAATTTAAAGCCAAGCTAATGAAGGGAGGTGAAGGAAGTCACTACATCCTTGGAAAGGAAGCAAACCAAGAGGAAAAAGTAACAATCATAAATACATATGCAACAAATACTAGTGTACCCAACTATATAAAACAAATACTAATAGGCATAAAAAATCAAATGAGCACTAATACAATTGTATTGGGGTATCTCAATACCCCACTGTCACAAAACACAAAAAATCAGCAATGAAATATTAGAACTGAACCAAACTTTTGAACAAATGGACTTAGTAGATGTCTACAGACTGTTCCACCCACAATATCAGAATACACATTCTTTTCAGCTGCACATGGGACATTCTCCAAAATAGAACATATATTAGCTCATAGAACACACGCAAATAATTGCAATTAACAGAGCCAAGGACAAAAATCATATGATCATTCATCCAATAGATGAAGAAAAAGCTTTTGACAAAGTCCAGCACCCAATTATAACAAAAATCCTACAAAAAATTGGAATTGATAGTCTTTATCTCAATCTGATAAAAGCCATCAATGGCAAGCCAACAGCCAACCTTATACTAAATAGACAAAAACTGAAAGCTTTCTCTCTAAAATCAGGAACAAGCCAAGGATGTCCACTGTCTCCACTCTTATTCAATGTAATCCTGGAAACTTTAGCCAGAGCAATTAGACAAGAGCAAGAAATAAAAGGAATAACAATAGAAAAGGAGAAGTTAAATTATCATTATTTGCAGAAGATACTTTACATAGAAGACCCTAAAAACTCCAATAAAAAATTGTTAGATTTAATAACCAAATTCATAAGCACAGTTGGATACATATTCAACACTCAAAAATCAATAACTTTCCTGCACAAGAATAAATTCAGGGGCTGGGGATTTAGCTCAGTGGCACAGCACCTGCCTGGCAAGTGCAACATCGTGAGTTCGATTCCCGGTACTGGACAAAAACAAAAACAA
>NW_004955535.1:2994063-3017313 GCF_000276665.1 Chinchilla lanigera
AAAAAAAAAAAAAAAAAAAAAAAAAAAAACAATAAATTCACTGAGAGAGAAATCAAAGAAACAGCACCTTTCACAATAGCATCCCCCAAAAATTAAATACCTAGGAAGCAATGTAACAAAGAGTGTAAAAGATCTCTACATTGAAAACTACAGTACTCTGAAAAAGGTGATTGAAGCAGATATCAGAAAATGGAAAGATATCCCTTGCTCTTGGGTAGGAAGAACCAATATAGTGAAAATGGCCATACTTCCAAAATTGATATACAGATTTAATGCAATTCCAATCAAAATTTTAATGGCATATCTCACAGAAATAGAGAAAACAATCATAAAATTTATTTGGAACTACAAGAAACCTTGAATAGCAAAGGCAATTCTGGGCAACAAAGGCAAGGCAGGGTGCGCCACAATTTCTGACTTGAAATTATAGTATAAAGCTACCATGATGATTAAAAAAAAAAAACAACAAGACAAAAAACAGCATGGTACTGGCAAAAAAAAAAAAAAAACCAGACCCAAAGATCAGTGGAACAGTTTAGAAGATGCAGGAACAATTTCACAAATACTCAGCCACCTTATATTTGACAAAGTTGCCAAACATTCACTGGAAGAAAAGTAGCCTCTTTAATAAGTGGTGCTGGAAAAACTGGCTCTGCACATGCTGAAGATTAAAATTGGGTCTATATCTTTCACCACATATTAAACTAAATTTGAAGTGGATCAAAGATCTACTTATTAAAACAGAAACATTGAAGACATTCATGTAGGCAAAGACTTTATGAATAAAACCCTGATCACACAGGAACTATCATAATGAACAACCAGGATCTCATCTTCGTTTTTCACAGCAAGAGAAACCACCTACAGAATGAAGAAACAACCTACAGCGTGGGGTTTGACAGCCAATCCTCAGACAAAGGATTACTATTGAGAACATATAGAGAACTCAAAAATATCAGACCTCCCAAACTTAAAGACTCAGTCTGAAAATGAGCATCTGAGATGAATATACACTTCTCAGATGAAGAAATACCAAGAGCAAATAAATATATGAAAAATGTTTAACATCACTGGTCATTTAAAAGATACAAGTTAAAATAGCACTGAGATTCCATGTCATCCCAGAAAGAATGGCTATTATCAAGAAATACACCAGTAACAAATGCTGGAGGGGCTGTTGGGAAACAGGAACCCTTCTCCACTGTTGGTGGGAGTGTAGACTGGTACCATCACTGTGGAAATCAGTGTGGAGATTCCTCACAAAACTAGGATTGGAAGTCCCATTTGACCCAGCTATTACCCTTCAGGGTATCTTCCCAGAAGAATTACGAATGGCACACCACAGCAATATATGTGCAGTCATGTTTATAGCAGCACAATTTGTAATAGCTAGATCTTGGAAACAACCCAAATGCCCATCAACCGAGGAATGGATGTAAAAAGGTTGTGGTCTTTTTATACATTGGAGTAGTACTCAGCCATAAAGAAGGGTAAATTTGAGACTTTTATAAGTACATGGATACAACTGAAGACTATACTCATGAGAAAAATAAACCAGACACAAATGTGTAAACATCATATTGTTTCCCTAGTGTGAGAAGCTGAAAGAGTAAATAAGATCCAAAATGGACAATAGATATTTTTAAATTGGACGAAACTTCAAAAGGAAAGAGAAACTGGGATGGGAGAATGGAGAAAAGAAGGAAAGGAATAGCAAAACAAAATATATATATATATATATATTTATGATAATTACAATAGTTATATCACTAATTTCTCTTAGTTCATTGAAAAGAAAGGTTTGTGCTAATATTATTTGCACAGTTAAATGCTGATATCCTGTACTCTGAGTAACTAATTTAAAGATAACAATGTGCAATATATTAACCATTGTTACCCTCCTATTATCTTGTTTTGAAATTTTGGTTTTTTTCTCTTTAAAATAAAAAAAAATTGCTTACATTTGATCATGGAAAATGAATACCAAAACCAAACGGATGCCAGTAATACAGTTAAGATGAGAAACTTATTTAATTTGGAAGCAGTGCACGTGCATGGAGTAGTGTGGTCATGTTCCTCCTTCACCGAGCATAAGCATAGCGTGGAAGGGAGTGATCTGCCATTTCTGTACACTCATGAGCAAACCCACGGATAGCAGCAGAAGTTGCAGATACACTGTAGCATAAGGAACACTTGCTTTGTTGACTGTAGGGACTTATGGAATGTGAAAACTTGAAAAAATGAATAATATGAAGGCATTTCTAGGTATGAAATTCTTTAAATATGTTAAAGAACAGTGTCATGAATTATGTATGTATTTTAAAGGTTTCCTAAGAGTCTTCTAAAGTCATGCAGACTTCGTTATACCCCATCTGCACGGCACTGTGGTAACTTTCTGTCATGGAAACCTAGGTTCTCATTTTCTGCTCACTCTATTCCTTCTTTTTTTCATCTACTGCTTAAGCATCTACTGTATACCAAGCACATGTGGTAATCATCCTATCATACTGATGAAAATCATCCTATCATACTGTACCATCTTAAGAAAAGGTTTATACAGGGGTTTTCCTTTTTTTGCTTCCATACTGGCCCACCCTCCCTCCCTTTCTCCACACCATGAAAATAACAGTAACTATAAATATGTATTATATATAGTATAATAACACTGAAACTACAAAATCAATACCTTTTCAGATCTCATCTCTGATTTATAATTTCATCAATGATTTCTGACTGGAAATTTGGTCTGTATAGTCATATTAGCAAGATTTGTGTGAGGACATGGGAGTATTTACATGGCTTTATTTTTTTCACATGGCTTTATTTTTAAAAGAAACTAAACAAAACTATTTGATTTAAAAATTAAAACTTCCTGGGCTGGGGATTTAGCTCAGTGGCACAGCGCCTCCCTGGCAAGAGCAAGGTCATGAGTTTGATTCCCAGTACCGGAAAAAAAAAAAAACCTAAAAGAAATAAATAAATAAAAATTAAAACTTCCGACAGACAAGCTTATATTCTTTTCTTTGGTGAGAGAGGTTTCCTAACCAAGTCTTCCATCTGTATATGTGTACGTTTGTCTTTATCATCACTGGGCTTGGGATCTGATCCCTTAAATATGTTGACAGATTTTCAACATTTTCCTCACACCTTTTGTTTTTTTTAATGATCCTGTATTAATTGCTTTGCATTGTGGAGTCCCTCCTAGGCAGGGAGCCTAGGTGAGCTGTAGCATCACCATCTGCTCCTACAAATAATGTGAGCTTATTACTACCTGAAGGTAAACAAAGGACAAACAGCATCCTTCGCTTCAGTTTTGTTAAAGATTGATTCTACTACTGTCTTCCTAGAATATTCCTCTTGGACTTTTTCCTTTAATAGGAGCTAAAATTATTCTGCTTATTATTAGGCCATAGAACTTAGTCTGAGGCAATTGTCCAAGGAAATATATTTTTCTACAGCACTGGTTCTCAAATTGTACTGAGCACCACAATCATGTTAAAACACCCCCGAGATTCTGGCTTATTAAAACCCAGATTTCTGGGCTCCATCTGCAACATTTCTGATTTGCTAGATCTAGGGTACATCTGATATTCCACATTTCTATTCGATCTGAAGAGAAACCAGAGTGATATTCCACATTTCTAACAAATTTCCAGAAGAGACTGATGCCGTAGGTCCAGGGACCTCACTTTGAGAACAACTGTCCTACATTAAGGACTGATCAGGTGGTCACATTTACAATATTTTAATAAACAAAACATGAAATAGTGACACTTGCCTGTAATCCCAGGACTTCAGAGGCTGAGGCAGGAAGATTATGAACATAGTGAGTTCAAAGCCAACCTGAACTGTAGAGTAGGACACTGGCCAACCTGAACTGTATAGTAAGACACTGTCTCAAAATTTTTTTAAAAGCTTGACTCAGTCTCCTTGAGGCATGGCTTAAATGCTAAATGGAAAAATTCAGTATAATGCCATGCAGAAAGCTTTGTTTTTGAGGAGTGATATACAGCTATGGGACCATGGAGACCCAATGACCTCCTCTTTGCCAGTTCTTCAAGGCAGAAAGAGGAAAGTAAAGAGAAACTCAGAGGATGAAGTTTTTTTTAATTGCTAATAACATGAATTGTTTCTATATGGATTTATACTTACTGTATTAGAACTGTGATATCTGGATGGACACTGAGACTTTACATGAAGCCAGTTTAAGTTGAGATGAGTGTTAAAAGTAATATAAATATCATTTTTCAAAGACAGTATAAGAAGGGGCTGGGGATTTAGCTCAGCGGCAAAGCACCTGCCTGGCAAGCGCAAGGTCATGAGTTCGGTTCCTAGTACAGGCGAAAAACCAAAAAAAAAAAAAAAAAAAGACAGTATAAGAAATGTGAAATATCTCATATTTTTGACTTGATTATATATTGAAATTATAATTTTATGGATTTGGTGAGTAAAGCATGTCATTATAATGAATTTCCCTAATTTCTCTTTTTGCAAGGATTCACATATGGGTATTTTTCTTGAAAATGAATTAAGTAAGCCTGTCACTGACTTCAAGTAAAGCAACCAACAGATTTGCTTCTCTTTACTTTTCTAATATGCCTACAAAAACATTTAAATTATTTATATATCTTTCACCATATTAACATTGGATAACACTGGCCTAGAATGTAGTTCTAAATCCTAGCGTGGATAAAAATCATTTTCAGGAATTGTTAAAACACCCCCAGAGATTTTTTTATTGGGTGAGACCTAAGATTCTGCATTTCTGTCCAGCTTCTAGGAGATGGTGTTATTTTATAACTACATTCAGAAATTCCTTCCCATACTCTGGATCATAGAGTTTTACAGAAAGATTGCAAAAATGATTTGTGCATTAAGCATTTGTAATTGAATATAAAACTTTATTAGCCATATACTATTTTCTATAAGTAAAGGAGTTATGTTACTAAACTTATACAGATTTTTATCAGCTGATCTCTTTTTCTGAATTAACAGATATTAAATAGTACTTTTATCATGTGAGGAGACTGTCACCAAGGGAATCCATATGGTCAAAAAAATTCGAAACTAAAATATGCAGTAACATGTAAAATAAACAACTTTTAACACTTTTGAAACTGTACATTGCTCTTATAAAAATATTTCAATTATAACATCTAGCCTGATGTGCCCTCTGGCAGGAGTTTTTAAAAAGCTAAAGGTAAAGGAGATGAAAAGGAAAGAAGAATGTGTTTGTTTTCGAAAAGGTCAGGTCACAGGAGGATTTGTTGATATTAGGAATAAAATGACCCGTGGAAAAAGGACAATTAAGTTCTAGGAAAACATCTTTTCAGTAAGGAGAGAACAGTCATTTATGCTTAACCTCAATTCTGTTTAAAAATAAAAAATAAAAAGGAAAAGTGCGAGGCCCTTTAAAGAATTGAATAAGGAGAATATAAATCTAAATGCCCAGGATAGACACAGCCCTCGGAACACACCGAGGTCAAAGTGCACTGTCAAACTTAAGAACATTTGGTTTCCAATGTGTATACAGCTACTTGTATTTTATTCAAGAGGAATGATACTGAAATTGTCCAGGTAACCTTGAAAGTAACATGGCCCAGATGTTCCAAAGTCTGTCCTCCTCCTCCAGCAAGAATGGTCTAATTGTCAAGTGCATTCTCTATTTTTTTTAAAGGCCTCAGCATGTGTGAGACTGTAGGGAGAAAAATGAATGATGTAGGAAGCATGACAAAGAAAAGAAATTATATGAAGTAGTATAGGAATGAAGCTATCAGTAGTCAAAAAATATTTTGGAGCTTAAGAGAATAAAAGGCACGTTATTTTTCAGACATTTTATAAAGGGAGCCAAATCATTATAACATATTAATGAAATTACTGGATTGCTTAATCTTTATATGCTACTTAATTTGTAATTTTTTTATTTTAAGAAATAAAAGCAGGAAAACATATTAACAAACAGACATCCATTTACAAAATAGCATAAGAACAATACAAACAAAACAGAGTTAAAGACAATGTTGTCGGAAATGAACAATGGTTGTTGTATTATGTACTGATATCTTCAAAGTGGTTTCTCAGGAAAACAAATAGAGACACGCAAGATTGATGAAACTGTTCCTTTCCCTGACCTGAAATTTTACTACAAAGCTACTGTAATTTGTTTTAATTAGGAATTATTTTTGCTAATTCTGAAGCTAGCTATTATGGTAAGCCGTAGAAATATTTTATTATTGTATTTTAAAATGGAATATGTCGAGAAATGCAAATTAAAACAACACTGACATTCTATCTCACCCCACTAAGAATGGCTATCATCAAGAAATCAACCAATATCGAATGCTGCAGGGCCTGTAGGGAAAAAGAAACCCTTCTCCACTGTTGGTGGGAGTGTAGATTGGTGAAACCACTGAGGAAATCAGTGTGGAGATTCCTCACAATACAAGGATTAGAGGTCCCACTTAACTCAACTATTCCCCTTCTAGGTATTTTTCCAGAAAAACTGAAAACATCATACCACAGTGATATATGTGCACCCACATTTATAGCAGCACAATTTGTCATAGCTAAATCTTGGAAACAACCCAAATGCCCATCAACGGAGGACTGGATAAAAAAGATGTGGTACTTTTGTACAATAAAGTGTTATTACTCAGTTATTAAAAAAAGACTAACGTGAGGCTTGTATAGATAAATGGATGAAACTAGAGACCATACTCATAAGTGAAATAAATCAGACCCACATGTGTAAACATCATATTGTCTCCCCAGTGTAAAAGTCTGAAAAATTAAATAAAATCCAAACAGTACAATAGATAATGTGAAAGGGAAAGAAATTGCTTAAAGGGAAGGAACAACTGGGATGAGGGAAAAGAAAAAAGAAAGAAGGAAGGGAAAAAATATATATGTATATACAAGGATAGCTGGGATAATTGTACTGCTGATGTCTATTGGTTTATTGAGAGGAACAGTTTATGTTTCAATTTTTGGACCAATTTTGCATGCTTATATCTCTGAACAACTAATCTGAAGACAACAATATGCAATATAACAACCATAGTGGAATTCCTATCATCCTGTTTAGTGAAGGTCTGTATCATTTCTAATTTTTTTTATTATTTCCTATTCTCTTTAATTGTTTCAGCGATCTTGTATTCTTACATTTGGTAATCTGAGCAACTTCACTGAAGATAACAATAAGTAATATAACAACCATTGTTAATTTCCTATCATCTTGTTTTAAAATTCTGTATCATTTTTATTGTTTTTGTGTTGCTTTGTCTTTGTCTTTGTTATTGTTTTTTCTCTTTAAAATAAAAAATAAGAAATAAAATGGAACATGTCCCTATTAAATATGTTTAAACAGCTAATTTATATATGCATACATTTATTTTACTTTCCTGAGATCTCTAATTCTTTCTAGAAACATGTGTACAGTTTGGAGTATTTAAAATGGCCAGAGTGCTTATGTTTTCTTGTTCTCTTATTCTGTAACCAATGTTTGCCCTTGCCTCCAACTCTTCACTGCTTTATTCTTTCTTCTTTGAAGTGTCTTTCTCTCTCCAGGCTGACCTCTCCTGCCCTGGAGGTTGACCCCGCCCACCCTTTCTCCTACATTTGTTTGCCCTGCTTGTTTTCCTCATTGCTTTTCCCACTGCCCCGCTGCGTGTGAAACACTCCACCAGCAGCTGCTCACAGTTCCCAGGTGACGTCACGGCCAGCACTGAAAGAGCTGCTGTTCTCACATTTCCACCAGCAAGACGCCCCCTCTCCTCCTTCCCTGCACATTCCTCCAGCAAGTAGAAAGAACCCCCTTTCAGGCCATCTGCAATCTGCATGTTAAAGCCAGCACTGTTGGGAAGATGGATACAGCTTACAAAATCCAGAAATGCTATTTTTAAAGATAAATACCACCAAGTGACTTTTAAATTGCTTGTAGCTTATCCTAATGCTCCTTTATTTTTATACATCCTACAGTTTCCTTAAAATAATTATCGCTGTGATCCAAATTTTCCCATCACTTAATATATTAAGTAATTTAGTAAGGTAGATATGTCGGTAGAAATACAATTAGTAAGAAAGTGCTGGTTATATTAGAAGTACAGCCTTTACACACACTCATACTTTATTTGGCCAATGTATTTGCACAATATCAATTTGAGAAGAATTTACTTTATGGGTGTGCATTATTCAGGTTGATAATGAGCACTCATCTAGTATTTACTGTGTATCATTCACTATTCTGAGCACTTTTATGTCTACTAATGCTTTTAGGCCTCCCAGTAACCCTATGAGAATGATATTATTTTTATGAGATGAGAGAAGATTTTTGCAGATCAGAAAAATGAGGAACTAAAGAGTTGAGTAACTTGTCTGAGGTTGTATAGCTGATCAGTGAGAAAGCCAGGATTTCACCCCAGGCAGTCTGGCTGAGGAACCTGTCAGAACTTCTAACCATATAATATCACCCCTCCAATATAAAGTTGGATTGACATGATGACATTTCCTTTTAATGTACAACCTAGCCCTTTCATCAAAAAGAATAGCTTTGCCCTCCCATTTATTGATGTCTGGAATCACGTGGATCAAGTGTTGAGGAAATGAATATTTAAAGTAGGATCTCAGGCATAGCCTATTTAACCCAAAGCCTGAATCATTCACAGATTAAAAAACTAGAACTTCTCCCTATAGAACCAGAAGGCTTTAATAATCAAACTTGTCCCAAACTGAGCAGAAATACACCTTCATTCAGCTATCCATTCAATAAATATTTTTCCTGATATCTACCAAGTCTACATATAGGGAGAAAGTGGTGGAAAAAGTGGTGGAAAATTTCTCATGGAAATTCTAGTCTCTTGGGAAGACAGATATTAATTTTTTAAACCACTCACATAATAATTACAAATGTCAGTAAGTGGTATGAAAGAAAATGTAGGGCACTACTACTGAAACAAGCAGTCTGGTGTAAGATGCAGTTGGGGTAAGAGTAGAAGTCAGCAAAGGGTGATCTGAAAGTCTTACCAGAAAATAGCCTCAGAACCACTACTTAAAATGAAGTTTTTGAGTTAATTGAGTGATTTCTTTATGCATCTGTCACTTTTATTTTAAATGATCTGCAACTTGGGATTTACAAACTAAATAACTGTTATGGTTTGTAAAAAAAATGTCTCCTAAAATTTTTGTGTGTTCAGAGGTGAGATTTTTGGAGTGTGAGTAGATCATGGGGTGCTATCTGATCAATAGATTAGTCCATTGATGACATACCAGAATCTGGTGTTAAGAGGCGAGACCTGGTTTGAGGAAGTAGGTAACTGAGGGCATAACCTGGAAGGGTACATTCTTGTCCCCAGCCTCTTTCTCTTTCGCTGGCTCTTCTCCTACATTCTGTTTCCTACTTGCTATTAACTAAGCAGCTTTGCCCTACCATATCCTCTCACCTTGATGTTTCTGCCTTGGAGCCAGCTAAGCATGGACCGAAACCTGGGAAAACATGGGCCAAAGTACACCTTTTCTCCTTTACGTTTTGTATGGTGGGTATTTCTGTCCCAGTAAGGAAAAGAACAGTATAGTAGTAATTCCAGGATATGAAATTAATAACTAGGTATTTTTTTCAGTAATGCAGTGCAGAGTTAATATGCACTTCATCCACATCCAAAGACGATTTCTTTTCTTTATCAGATGGCATCCTGTTTGTTTTCTTCATGGCACAAGACAGACAAAAGTCTGTCTTGCCTATCTGCAAGTCACTTCCATGAGAACAAAGGGCCTTGATGCTACATCTATTGGCACTTAGCAGTGTCTTTTTTTCTGAAAAAAGAAACATATTATTGATTATTGAAGACTACACGAAAATGAACCCATGTAAAAAACCTTAAAAGACTGTATAATTAGAAATATCAGGTTTGACAACCACAAGAAAACCAATGATGTCACACGGTGAATTTCTGTTGCACTGCCCTTTGAATACACCCGCAGGAATAAACTGTAGCAGTGTCTTTTACACAGTAGGCATTCAAGAAATAGTTCATGGATGGATGAATGCATGGAACTAAGTAAAAAATGTTATTGAATACAAAAAATAAGCACCAAGTTATACCATAGAGGGAAAATTAAGAACCAAGAGTGTAATTTTTGAAAGAAACAGTGCTCATGTCTAGATCTGTGGATTCATAAGGTTAACCAACACAAATAATTTTCTAAACATCCCATGAAAATAAATTAATCAAGAATTAAATATCCTTTATTCTGTGAACATGGTTCATCAATGTCCTAGATCTTCTTCAACAGTTAATGATCTGTGTGCTCAAAAGACGCAGAATATACTTTATTACCTTTGGAGAATAATGACATTGAATAACTCCTCAGCTGTTTACAATAGCCTTCTTGAAGTATAAGTAACATGTATGTATTTAAAATGTACAGTGTGATGGCTTTACTACATACATACACACCTGAGAGACCATCATTATTACCATATTCAAATAGAGTATATAACCATTGCCCCAAAGTTTCCTGTGTCCTTAGTAATACCTCCTTGCTGTTCCTCCTAGGCTCCAGGCAATCACTGATCTGTTTTCTATTATTGTAAATGCATTTAGATTTTCTTATTGTACATGACTGGGATGTACATTACTGAAAGTATATACCAGTAGTAGCAAATTATGGCACATATGCCGCAGTGGGCTGTTTGTACCATTAAAAGCTCTAAAGGTTCACCATCACTAGCAAATATATTTTTCAAGGTTTTTTTTTTTCAGTCAGCATAATTATCTTGAGGTTCATTCATTGTGTTGTATATATATATCAATAATTTACTCCTTTTTATTGCTAAGAAATATCCCATTGTACAGATATATACTAGTTTCTTTATCCATTTACACTTTAATGTACTTTTGGATTTTTTCAAGTTTGAAACTATTACAAATACTATGACCATTCATGCACCAGCCTTTTAATAGACACATACTTTCAATTTTATTTCTTTTGGGTAAATGCCCAGGAGGGGAAGAGCTAGATAGTATACAGTAGGTATGGATTTAACTTATTAAGAAACTGCCAAGATCAGCCATGGTAGTATAGGTTGTAATCCCAGCACTTAGGAACCTGATAAAGATTTACCATCTGGCCTACATAGTGAGATCAAGTCCAGCCTGAACTACATAGTGAGCCCCTGTCTCAAACCCCTACCAAAAACAAACCCTGCAAAACTGATTTCCAGAGCTATTGTACCATTTTACATTCCCCACTGGAAGTGTAGGTCTGTAGTGGTGGCTCATTGTGATGGAAATTTGCATTTCCTAACAACTAATCATATAGACATTCCAACTTTCTTGTAACTATTGCTGTGGTATAATTTTTCCATCCTTTTACTTCTAATTTATTGTGTCTTTATATTTAATGTGCATTTCTTGAATTTAGCATGTAATTTAAAAATCCAATCTGATGATCTATTTTAATTGGAAATATTTAAATCATTTTATTTATTGTGTTTATTGAATGGTTTTATAGAAACCTACTATCAAGAAATATTTCTCTTTGTCCTATCTGGTTTTTGTTTGTTTGTGCCTTTTTTTTTCTTCTTTTAAATTAATCTACTATTTCTATGAACACATTTTATATCTTATACTGATATATTATCTGTAGTGATATATCTTTGTTTTGTTATTTTATTGGTTTCTTTAAGGTTTTTGTTTCTCTCTTTCTAAACTTAGAAGTCTTGCTTTCAAGACTAGGTGGGATTAGGCAGGCACTCACTGTACACTACATTATTTCCCACAACAGAGGCAAGATCCTGTTGTGTACCTTACCCAGTGCCTTGAATCACGAAGTTTCCAGTGTGACTGGTGGGAATGAGATAGTCCTTTCTATCCCTAATGGGTGCTGAACACTTTTAATTCTAATCTTTTCTGGTGGTTCTTTCCTAGTTGTCTCATTCATCTGCTAATAGTCACCAGATGAATACCTGAGGGGGAACGAAACCTCCTCAGATCTCAGTGAACTCTCTGTGCAGCCAACTGGTCTTCTGTCCTATAAACTGCAGTTGCCTTGATCTTTCCAGACTCTTAATTCCAGCTCCTCAACTCATGAAGCCTGTCAGAATCCTCCAGGGTTTCTCTTCCCTGAGCTCTGGCCTGGAAATTCTCACATGGTAGTAAGCTAGAACAGTTCTAGTCTCACTTCATATATTTCCTGTTTCTCAGAGTACGTTTTCCTTGAGTGATTCATGTACGTTGCCTTACAATCCATCATTACATAGATTCATCCGTGTTTCAATTATTTCAGGACAGTGAGTAAATTAGCCCTTATTACTGCCTTTTGCTTGGTAACAGAGGTTCTACAATAGCATTTGAAACACTGTTTTTTCTTCATCTGGAGATGTTATGCAGAGAATGTTGGAGGAAAATAGGTAATTAACTGATACTGTATAATCCCCCAGACATGGACAATCTGTTACTCACTTACCAGCACTGCACATAATTTGTTTTCCTTTCACAGTATGAGTGATTTGCCTTGTGCTGATTCCATCCTACATTTTGCCTAGCTGCATTTAGGACCTTGTCTTTGCAATCAGGTTGGATAAGACTCAGGCCTTAGTGTGTATCTAAAAATCTTGTCAGGGCCTAAAGCCAAGGGTATGGAGCAACTTGCCTCAAGTAGAAGTTAGCCAATAGTTCAGCTGCTAAATCTACTTTTAAAACAACTAAATCCACAGTGTGCTTCATTACTTTAAAAATAGACTATATAGAGATGGGAAGGAAATAGGGAACTGTGGAGAGAGGAGGAAGGCGAGAGGAAAAGAAACTGATATGTATATGTACCGATTCTCTATGATGAATGTATTTATTATTACTGCAAACAAATACTAATAAAAATAGAATAAAATATCCACTTTGATTTATTGTATATTTTCATATTCATAGCTTTACACTTCAGCAATCATTCCTTAAAACGTTCTGTTAATTTCATTTTAACATCATGTCATTTAATGACCAATGTATTCCCATACTCAAGTTTCATTTTAGGAAAGAGGTCCTGTTACCACCCATCAATTCAGAAAATTTTAGTACTAAAGGTTCAGAAATCTAACTCTTGACTTTATGAAAGTACTACATGATATGTCATAGTTCACACAGCTCATTAATAGTGGAACAAGAACTAAATACACGTTCTCTATTTTTTTTACATGCCTTTTAGTTTTATTCTAAAAAAGGGTATTCATCATTCTAAATGTTCTATAATCTAAGACATTTTCAATAGAATTACTTGTCCAAATCTTACGGATCCTGTAAGCTCCATGTGAAACAATGAGAAAAGGTCTGTGAAAGTGCCTCTGAAACTATTAAATGCTGTTTAAATGTTAAGTTTTATTATTAGAACCACAGTTCATCTCCGTGAAACCTTTCTAAACTTTCTCACTTTTTTGAACTTGAATATATAGCATCTTTTCTAATACATTTGTTCTTTCTTTATAAGAATTTAATCCATTCTTCCCTGCCAGGTTATAAAACATGAGGCTCTCTTTTTTTCTATAACCAATTGGTATTTCATAGTATTATACATCTAGTAAGATCCCACTAACACATGTTGAATAAAATTGATCCAGATTTCTTTCTAGACATATGGACAAAAAAAAATCCTGATCTTCAGAAAGAGGAGGTACTTTGAAAGGTTTTTTTATAGTACTTCTTTGATGTCCTATATTTACAATGAAAATGTGTTAATTTGTCTTATGTTTAACTTATATACCAAATCTGCCTCCCTTTGTTAAAATCGACCAGACTTCTAGGTTGATATAATAATTTCTATCAACAGCTGCCTGCACTAGCAGAAACAAAAAGAGAAATACAGAGCACAGTAATGAACCTCCGATTCCACACATACATATTTATATACCCTTTTAGTCAACCTGTCCTCTGAATTATGGCTTACAGTTCTTTATTGTCTCAGATTGCCTTAATCTTTATAAATATTTTTTTGGTACAAGGAATCGAACTCAGGACCTTACAATTGCCAGGCAGGTGCTTATGCCACTGAGCTGTATCCCCTGCCCATAAATACTAACCTCGTTTCCACTAATAAATATTTACTGAACTGCCTCTTATCATACTTTCTTTTGTTAATTCAGAAAACTCGAGTGCAGGTAGGTTATTATACCTGACACTTGAGAAATATAAATATATTTCAAATTGCTTCAGATTAAGTCAGTGTCCCCAATTCCCAGGAATAGTTTTCTCATCAGACAGCAAAACTTTAAGAGCAATGGAGTTATCTACAACTATGTGACTATGCTACTCTTGGGAATTCTAATAGCCTCTGTGAGTTAAATCCTTCACTGATAACACACCTCCATGTTTTGGTATCATGCACAGAATTCTTCTTTCAGTGCTATCTTTTCCTATTATGAATATTCCCTACTTTCTGTTTGTTAAATATACTCTATTAAGCTCTCTCCTTCACTGTAGCTCATGGCCCTCTGCCGCTGGTGAATTAGATGTTGATCCTGGTCTCTGAGACTTCCTTTTCATCCTTTTATGCCCCTACATAGAGTATGAGACTCCTCTGCTGGAAGTTGGAATCTTTCTCTGGTAAAGTAGAATGACAGGTCCCAAAAGAGTATTGCTGAATCCCTAGGGCATAGGGGAACATTACTGTTCCCTTTTGTTCAAATATGTACACATACCCCCCCCCACCCTTACTGGCCAAGATCAGGCTTGTGGAGGATCCACCATTCATGGCATCCAGGAAGTGTTTCTCCTGAGCTACTTCGTGGTAACCTAGTAGTCTCAGTATCATCACCAGGGAATGAACATAGGCATTTTATGTAACCTCAGGCAAAAGGACAGTTGGCTTCAGGAGCATTTAAGAAATATTTTCATCATCTGGGAAACTAAATAGTCCTACCCCTTTCTCTGAGCACTGTGCCAAGTTCTTCCCTCTACCCAGAATGTTCTCCTCCCAGAAACCTATGTGACTAGCTGTCACTGCCTTCAAGTCTTGATCAGATCTCAGCTTCTTAAAGGAACCTTCTTAAAATTTAGCCACTCTACTTAAACAGCAACTGCCCCACCCTCCTCCTCCCAGCCATCTCCATCCTTTCCTCTTTACCTTCTTCTGGTTCTTCTACAAAGGTGTTCCCGTTTCCCAATGAATCGCATCTTCAGGCAACTGCCCCTTACATAGTCCCACAATGAATCTGGGTTTGCCCTATGTAACAAATGGAGGGCAGCTGCACGGATCTGGAAGAAGTCCAGGGCTACATGAGAAGAAGTCTTGCAGTGTCTGTCTTGGTCTCTTGAAGTTCTTAGTTTACAAGAAGTGAGCTGGCGTCTATGAAGCTGGACTATTCTAAGGTTACTGTGCTTCTAGAAAATCTAAGTGGACCATGTGGAGAAGCTACCTGGAATGACACAAGGACCTGGTCATCTCTAAGCTGTTGTCCGGATGCTTCCAGACATCCCAAGTGAGGCACCAGATGTATAAATTGGGGAGCAATATCTGGGACATCCATTCCAGTCAACCCTTCACATCACTCCTGCTTCAGCTACCATTCCTGGCAAACGCATCAAAGACCCCAAACAAGAAGCACTCAGCTGACCACAGTCAGTTCACAGAACCACTTACAACAGTGATAAAGTTTCTTTTTCAGCCATTCAACTTTAGGGGGATGTGTCAGGCAGCAAAAAGAATATCTGTTCTGATCTGGTTTAGTTTGTTTTCTTTTTCCTGTTTTTATTCTTTCAGCTCTCCCTGTGATCCACGTGATCCTACTACTAATTTATATAACATGCATATGTAAATATAAATAATGTGTTTAACATAAGAAAAAGAGCTTCATGAGGCTGAGATGTTTGCTTTGTTTGCCAACATATTTAAAGGACCTAAAAATAAGTTCTCAAACGATAGATATACGTTGAATGAGTGACTTGGACCAGATCTTCAGTAGCCATTCTGTGCTTGTATGAGAAGTTCAACTAAGGATAGCAGAGTGAAAAGATGGGGAGGCCTATGCCCTAACAATGTCATTATACTGCTGAATTTACTCAGACCTAGAGCAGCAAGGCCAGTGTCCTCCTTGACTGTTCACGCCATTTTATGTTGACTTTTCTGTTAACTGCAATAGAATGTATCCCATCTGACAAAGGATCTTTTATATCATTTTTACTTATACCCATAGGACTCAGAAATGAAGGGACCAAGCGGTGGGCACCATGACATCCCCAAAACCATTCTTTCCCCTGTTGACTGAGGATTTCCTACTTGGTCTTCTTATACTAGGTGTCTAGAGAGCTGCAAATCTTTTCGAGATGACTGATTATAACCCCAGAAGTGATTATACCTTGAGCTTTTCTCTCAGTCCTCATGAAATACACTGCCCATCTCATTAATTGACCATATTTATCTGAAGTTCTCAATTTCTCTTTCTTGGGGACTCCTTCTACTCAATGTGAGATCTTTACCACATAACAAAATCAAACATTCTCAATTAGCCTCCCACTTGCAATTAATTATATAAAACCTACAAAACTGATTTAGTAAATTAAGGTACTATTTGGCTAATACTTTTGCCTGAAGTCCAGTTCAGTTTTATTTTTCCAGTAACTATATTATGCTAGAGGCTCTCTACTTGACAGTAGGGACAAAGATGTACATAACACAGACCCTCTTCAAAGATGATTGATACATGAATTAGAAACAATACAAGGGCTTCACTAGAGATTTGAGCCCCCTAAAAAAAGTGTTATTAATATGCAGAAAAGTTAACAATTTTGTCCAAGGATGACATTTCAGCTTATACTTGAGCAATGAGTAGAGTTCCAAAAGGTAGAGAGAAAAGATGAGAGGGTGTTCTAGTAAAAAAGTTAATATAATCAAAGGCCTACATGTCCTGAAGGATCTGCCACAACCTGGAGTAGTTAAAGTCCGGAATGACTGAGGTGCGGAGCCAGGGAGTGGGGAACAAAAGTGAAATAATACTGAAGCAAGCAAAGTACATGTAACTAGAAGAAACATAATGAAATATTTGCCTCAATTCTCCTTTTAACTCTGCATTTATCACTCATAAGGGAAGTGTTTCACGAAGTTTTTTATTTGCCCTTTTTAGCTTATTTGGCTAAGTAAACAAGGAACACAAAGTTTTTAATGTAAAAATAGTCCCTCGGGGCTGGGGATTTAGCTCAGCGGCAAAGCGCCTGCCTGGCAAGCGCAAGGTCATGAGTTCGGTTCCTGGCACCGGAGAAAAACCAAAAAAAAATTTAAAAAAATAAAAAAAATAAAATAAAATAAAAATAGTCCCTCAACCAGAAAGTACACTGACTTCAGACCATTTGAAGTAAAATATTTTCAAGTTCTCAATTCTATTGGATGCGCAGACTTTTTGCTGGCTTTAAAAATCTGTTTAGTTCTTCACAGACTGATTGCTCCTACTTTCCCGCCACCCTCATGGGCATCAGCATGTTCAAGTTCAGTAGGTAGGAATCTAGCCTTTGAGAATGCAGCCGGAAGAGTTACGGAATGCATGATTACTCTTGTAATTACTTGAGAGGGTTCTGAAATCCTGGCAGGCTTGATGGGGCCACCAGATAGCACAGGTCATGAATGTACAAGAGGTTAGGAATTCGGACCAGAGCTGAAGTGGGGAATCAGGGTAAACAGGTTCTGAATGGAAGAGAGCAGGAATTCAAATCCACAGTTAAGTCAAGAAAGCACCTTCTTAGAAATGTAAACCTCACTCTCAGTCAAGGGCTAAGACTTCATAATATACTTGCCAAGGCCAGGGCGAGGATCCGTTTACCTCAGTGGTCCTGGAGCCGCAGCCTACTGAAGCAGGGATTGCCAGTGGTATGTTGAGTAGAGTGCTTCGCACAGCCAGTAGCAGAAAGCTTGACTTTGATGAACTTGACTTTGCTTTTCCCAAACTTCCTTTGTAATGCAAATCACCAGGGATACATGATTAAATTACTAATTCCCAAGCTCCTTTGCTGGTGAGTCTGATGCCATAGGCTTGGAAATCTATGACTTTTTTTAACAGAAGGACCATGATGACCAGCGGAATCAGGCAAATTTGGAAAATGTTATTGCAAATCATAGGCATTTGATGATCTAACACAAGGGTTCCCAAACTTTAGCATGCAGCAGAATTCCTTAGAGGAATGTTAAACCACAGGCGGTAGGCTCCACCTAGAGTTTCTGATTAAGCAGGCCTAGAGTAGAATCTGATTCTGCATCTGAAGTAAGTTCTCTGGTGATGGTGATGCTGTGAGCAGGAGCCACACTTTGAGATCCACTGATCTATGCATAACCAGAAGTCCAAAGACCATCAGATCCAGTTGGTTAATTCAACAGCTGAAGTATATAAGAATCCAAGGTATCTTCCTGCAAGTCACTTGCCTTTCTCCTCTTAGTCCCCAAATAGCTTCCTTCTGCTCCAAGCAGTGTATCCACGAACAAGAATAGTGAAGGAAAGGAAGAAGAGAAAAGGTGCAAGGGTAGCAGCATCCTAGTGTGTGTTTGTGTGTGTACACGCACATGTGCACACCTTTGCCTGTGTATTTGTGTATGTCTGTGTTTAAAACTGAACACATTTCCCAGAAGTCCCCTAGCAGATTTATTCCTTATCTATAAACCTGAACTGGGTGTTACTGAACCTCTTTAAACCATCACTGGCTCCCAGGAATGAGCTTACTGTCTTTGATTCAGATCAGGTTTTCATTCTTCCCCTTGAGCGAGGTCCTTTGTTGCTCAATATCTGAATGTAATTGAATTTGTTTACCAAGGAATAAAATGTGAATAGCTATTAGAAAGGCACATAGCTACCTGAGTATGTCACAAATGCATTGTGCCACTAGTGTCATTATGGGTAGGTTCAGAGTTGAAAATCTTAACACAAATACTAGTAAATAATATATGGTATTGGCTTTGTCATCACTTGTAGCAGAATAACGCACGAAGAATTTGTCCAAGCCTACTGGGGAAAAAGTGCCCTTTCACAGCTCACAGTATACATGCAGTCATCTTGCTTTTATTATACCTGTATACGGAATCACAAGCTGTCCCTTCAAGTAATGAAATTTAGACAAGTTGGAACCTGTATAACAGCAAATCAATACTGAAGTTATAGGCAAAGCCTGCACTCGTGGAGACTAACACATAGGATAGAGAGACTTCATGACCAAATTTTAACTAATTCCACACTTACAGTTATCCAACATAGGAGAAAACAACAAACAGTGATATGTCTTTTTATATGCTTGCATTTTTTTCTCATTCATTCCTGAAAGAGCATTGTTTTTCAAAACATACACACCATTGAAGCATGTCCCACATGCCCACAGCCAATGTAAAGTGGAAAATTGAGTTATTTATTTGGAGTTCAAGTCATTCAAGTGCTTCATTAAAGGTTTCAGTAAAAGGTCTACCCTATATTAAAAGAAAAATGTTCTAATTTTCTGCATTCTTTTGACAGGGGGAGGTAGTGACTAACATAATATCATCTCCTGTTTTAATTTGTTTTCTTCCCAGAGCTACTTTTTTTTTAAGAAAACTGCTAACTTTAAACGAGAGGTTAAGCCAAGGTGACCAGTATATTTTCGGTTGGTCAATACCTAAAATTATATTTTACTTCCTTTTTGGACTAGACTTCGCAGCAGTTAGTTTGCACTTTAGGTAGCAAAACAAATGTCTACCCCATTTGTAAGTACCATACAGGCTGACAGAATTGTTTAAATTAATACCATAATTTTATGTCCGGAGATCTGGTACTCAAATGTCCAAGATTGTAGTCTATTTAGCCTGAGCACTTTATTCCATAATCATTAAGCTACAGTTAGGACCCAGTATCCAACCAGCCGCTCCCTGACTTTATCCAAGTGAATATGGTGCAAAGGTCATGTAAATCCATTAAAATCCCGATCCAGAGGGACGTTGCCTTTGACTGGGACAAATGGGAATTGCACCCAGGGCAAAATTGTGTGTGATAAACGAGAAGTGGAAGTTCCCATAGGCAGATTGTTGATCATTTGATTACATTTAAATATACAGTGCGTTTAATGACAGCATTTTCCCTCTGCTTCCTTTAGCTGTAAAGATTTGGATGTTTTTCTTCTGAATAGACAGCCTGAAAAACAGCAAAAGTTGTTCCAGAGCCTCTGCCGGCAGAGGGGCATTTCGCAACTGTGCATAAGGTCTGCCACGCTGTGCCCTGGGGCTGTGCTTCCGATACATTCCTCCCAGTCACAGTCACGCAGTGCTGCGACTGTTTACAGATACTTTCCTGTCTCCTCTGACTGAAACAGGCATTGGTTTGCCAGCAACTTTGGGTTGTTTTTGTTTTTGAAGACCATGCAACTCACAGATGTTTGTTGTTGGCTCCATATCTACATTCTTTGAAAGCTGGAGAATCAAATTGCTGACATTCAGACAACACTAATTCCCATATCCAGGGAGCCTAATTTGCTGTCCCTGAGATACTGATTCCTGGTGTTCACGGGTTTAAAAACCATTTCAGTGACACAATATAAGAATAGGCTTGGGAGGTGCAGTGCTGTCTCCATTAAAGATAATCACATTTTATAAACATCTGCGTCATTACTGGTATGATTCATCTCTAAGCTGTATACAGCTGTGTTTCCAGTTTCAATTAACAATCCCTTAATTGCATATCCATCTCATGTTACTAATTTAGTTAATTTATTCATAATTAAGAGTATTCTGTTTTCTACCAAGGTTTGTCGAGCTCAGAACATTATAAAGAGAAATATTTTAAGGCAGCATCTCTGAGGGATTTTGTTTCTTATAATCACATCACAGTAAAATGTCATTCATGCACCCAAAGGAAGATGAATTGCTAAGGGCTTTTTTTTCCCCAGTAAAATAAGAATCTATGGGAAGCTGCAGTGTGTTTTGTTTTTAAACCAAGTTAAATGCTGTGCATTCTGTTCCTTTCTTTCTCCTTTCCTGACATCCTTTCAAAAAATTATCATTTGATTTGGATTATTATTTAAGTATCACAGCAAAGCCAGTCACCAGTGCAGATAAAACTGTCATTACTCTGTCAGGTAATGGTGTCTCTTAAAATCTAAGCTATAAAATCTGTACATTTCAGAGGACATTAAGACCAGGAATTTTTAAATTGCCGAAGCCTAAGCAAGTGAATATACCCTCGTGGAAAATAGAAGGCAGATAACATGATAGCAGGCAGTTAATTCATTTTAGTTTGACCTTTTCTAGAAAAATACATATACCCTTGCAGCAAGGCTCTTGCCTGCATTAATATATGTCTGTGTGTCATTAAAAGCAGCAATAACAAGAAATTGAGCAGCTTCTCACTTTGTCTTGTATGCAGAACTGCCACCTATAGCCTTGACCTATCTTTGAGGTTAAAAAGAATCCCACAACTGTCCAGTAGTTTGCAGATTCCACACAATAGAAATAATGAGCCATCTTCTGCCTTGCACGAAAAATGCAATAAAAAAAGCCACCATCCCTACCCTGCTTCCCATCCTGAAAGTTTCCTTGCCCTCGAGGAACTGTGTGTATTATGCACTTGTTCTTCCATGAATACAATCATTCGTTACCTATTTTATGGATCCCCATCTAACTGTCTAGCATTGTGTTAAGTACTGGGGATCAGGAGGTCAAAAACAGTCACAATTTCTACCTTTTATGGATCTTTCAGTCTGAAGGAGAAATCAGGCATAACTCAAATAATCACACTTAAATGTGAAATTGTACTGCATAGAGAAGTCAAGAGGATAAACACAATTAACAATAATAAATATGCCTTTATTAGACCTAATGAGATGACACAGATGATTCCCAATCAGTGAAGATTTTAGGTCTTGGGTTCAGCTTTCTCTTTCCCCTTAAATCATTTCAAATTGTGACAAAGTTTAAATTGATGATTTCCCCATGAGGAGAAAGACCTGGGTGTTGAAACAGGTGACATTCTTGATTTAGTGGACTTTTTTCCAAACAACAGGTAAAAGGAAAAGCATAGTACTTCATGCATCTGCCTTATCCCATCCCTTTAAATAGTGAGGTCTTTCATTTTTCTTTAATATTAATTTGTGTCTTCAAAAGGTAAGATGTAAAAGCAGGTAAAAGCAAGTTTTTTGAACACACAGTGACCATATATTCATTTATATTACCCTGTAAGAGTGTAAACACCTCTGAGTCCTACCTTACTCTCATCCCTGCAATGCTTGTTTTCTCATGTGTTCCTGTAGGGTCATTCCTTTAATCTGTTTGCTTCTTTTGATACCTTAAAATTCAATTAAACAATAAAAGGTATTTGAAACTCACAAATACTAGAGATTATCTAGGCCAAATCTCCTAATTTACAGATTAGGAAATAGACTCTAGATGATTTAGGAGAGATGTTCTCATTTGTTAAAAGCAAGATCAGAATTCAGATCCAATGTAATGCTCTTCTCTCTACCATTTTTTTTCTTGATGAAAAGCAAAGATAAATATAGTGAAAACTTTGTACTGTTAATCTGAAAGCCTTAGATACCAATATACATCATATTTGGCAATTTTGCAATAGCTACTCATTTGAGAGATGATGATAGAAATATGATTTCAAAAGTACAACTAAGTGATTATTTTAGTACTTTATGAATCTTTAAATTAACAAAACATACACAGAGGAGAAAATCAGTTTAAATATGATTCTCTTATTTTTCTAGAAATCATGGACTAGAAATATGACATTCAACCTTGTATCTCTGATTTGTCTTTTTCATCCCAAACCTTGTTTTCTTTTCCATTATTTTGTGATTTTAGAGTCTTTCTCTGTCTCCTCTCAGTGAAGGGAAGTAAATATCACACCTGGGAACTAACTGGGATTCTTTTCCATTATCTTTGTAAAGGGCAAGAGAAGGGAGAGGCAGCCCCAAACAGGAACCTCGCTCTGCACTGCTCACTGTGGAGGAAGTTTCTCCACTGCACAGTCAGAATAGCAGAGTAGTGGTCTTTGCCACCTGCTCACCTATTTCACAGCATCCTGTAGTTCCAAGATTCATGCTTTAATATTGCATGATGCTCTATGTTTCAAACATGAGGGACACCAGGGGACATCATACTTTGATTCCTTCACTCTCCCGTGGCACCAGATGGGATGAGGCCACTGATTTGAAGTTGAAATAACAAAGAGAAGTCATGGGGCTGGGGATTTAGCTCAGCGGCAAAAGCGCCTGCCTGGCAAGCGCAAGGTCGTGAGTTCGGTTCCCGGTACCGGAGAAAAACCAAAAA
>NW_004955535.1:3017413-3178036 GCF_000276665.1 Chinchilla lanigera
AAAAAAAAAAAAAAAAAAAAAAAAGAGAAGTCAGACAGTGCCTGCATCCAGACAGATAGCTATAACTATTGTTATAGCTGGGGCACACACCTTGGATGGATATGCACATCTGCAGGACAAGGCCACAGCCATAAATCTCCAATGGCAGCAGTTGGTGGCCCAACAAAGATGTGTATCAGCAACTCACAACTTGACATTTTTACATGTCATGAACACATTTGTCTGAGCACTAATTCACAGAAATTGGTATTGGATATTGGGCACTGCAGTGGCCCAGGCCTTTGTTGCACTGTGGCCTGGGGTATATCTTCCCTTTCTGGAACAAGGTGCCAGCTTTGGTTATAAGAAGAGGTTTGATCAGGAAGCAAAATAACCTGCTCCATACTTTTCTTTGTCAACTCTTCTCTACACCTCTGCTCCTGTGCAGGTGATCCAGACACCGTCTTCTCCATGATGTCAAGTGGGAGTCTTGGTTAGGATCAAATTTATACTTATACTTATGGAGATCATGACAAAAACTTTGCCTGAAATTTATTATTTGTTGTTCACCTAACGGTATTTACTCTGAACACAGAGACAGTAGATCAAACTGACTCGGATTCTGGTTCTAGGTTTCTTGTTAATTGACTCTAAACATAGACAAGCAATTCAATCTATTTTACAAAAGAGTAAATGGCTAACTCTTAGCATGTGAACATGATTCTGTATAGAGACTTCCCCCACAGTGGTTAATCGAAGAAACACTTTCAAGTCCCATCTTCACTGAGTTTATTTTCTAAAACAAATACATTATTTTCTGATTTTTTGCAGAGCAATGTGGCATAAAAATATTAAGCAGCTAAACACTGTATTTCCAGAAAATACCCATTTTACTAGAATTTTGATATTTTTATATCAAAGTAGTTTAAGAGGAGAGAAGTCAAACTGACGTGTCAATAATGACATCATAAAGAAAGAAGTACAAGGCAGAGCCAATAAGTATGAGTAAATACCAACTAGAAAGATTTAAAGTCCTGAGAAGATAAAAAGGAGAAAGGGTGGACCTGTAAATAACTTTTTCTGATGTCATATGGCACCTTAATTCCCAAGGGCATCCTCTCTGTCCTGGCACCACATGGATGCTGTTCTCCATGCTTTGCCAATGAGCAGGTTGGGGCACCTAACCAGGTGCCACCTTGAGATTTCCACATGAGATGACCCAGAGATCAGCTCCTCACTGTGGCCTTTAGCCATTTAACTCCATCATAAGCACTTAGTAAGTAACTCTTGTGTGCAGAATTTTGCTCCCGATTAGCTTTCCTCACTGCTGTCCATAGCCGGGAAGAAGGCACCTGACCTCAGGATAGAAATGGGCACATGTGAGTATAGGAATTCTCACCTTTCTAACTGATAAAGCACTGAATGTAAATCCTGAAGGTGTTGGGAAATACTTTCTCTGATAGTAGGGGAGGGGCAAAGAAATGGATGCCCTACTTCTCTTCTTGTGATTCCTCCAGTAGATTCCACTTAAACCCGACTGCCCTACATTGCTGCTGTGATCTGAATGTGCCTGCTATTCATATGTTGTAACCTAATCCTTTATGTCGATGAGATTAGGAAGTAAGGCTTTTGGGGGGAGATGATGAAGTCATGAAAACCTTTACAAAAGAGACACCAGAACCATGTTCCTTGTGAGAAGGTATCTCCTGTGAACCAGGAGGCAGATCCTCATCAAATAGTGAATCTGCCAGCTTCTTTATCTTGGACTTCCCATTTGCCAGATTATGACAAATTTCTGCCACTCATAAGCCATGCAGTTTGTGGCATTTTGTTATAGCATTCCACACAGACTGAGATATTTATTATATAAAGAACCAACTCCATTTGGAAGCCAGAATTCTTTTTTTAGAAATATTTTCTAGAGTTCTCTGTAGAAACAAGAAATGATAATACATTTTATAGATAGATAGATAGATAGTAGATGTTTTTTAGTACAATTAGTACCTATGCCAAATATTAATCACCTGTTTTTAAGATATAGAGCACATTTTTCCATTGCAGTCATTTTTACTTTTGCATGCTGACTTCCAATGAAACAGGACTTTAAAAATTATAGGCTTGTTGGTTTCCCAGACATTAATTTAAGACAGCCTTTAGACCAATCACCTCCACTTACCCCATTAATTTCTAATGTTGCTTGAAACAAATTAACATTCCTGGAATGCAGGCTAACTGAAAGAGCCCTGGCCATGAAAGGGCATTTCCTGGCTCCTGGTATTGACAAATTTAAAAGGTTGTGCTATAATATAGACTCCTGCTTCCTCTCAGTGTGTCTTTGAATAATTTGACAGAACAGCTGAAAGCATAGTATTAACTTAAAGCTTTTTGGAAAACACTTCATTTCTGTCTCTAGTTTTACTGAGACCATTTTTATAAGTGGGAGGATTATCACTTAGAAGTATTTAATAGTCATGCACAAGAGCCCTCTCACCCAAAATATTTACCCCTCTTTACTAGCACACTGCCTCCAATTCCACCTGCTGTGGTGTTTGACCAAAATTCGTTTGTTCTTTGGTTCTTTTTGCAAAATAATGAGGGGGAACAGAAATGTTTGAGATGGGTGAGGGGTGGCTATCTCACCACAAACTTAAACCACAGTCTCAGACAGCAGAGTGAAATCTTCCACATGTGCAAACATGCAGCGAAACAAACATTATTAGAGTGCAAACAAAAGTAAATAACCTTTTTGATAATTCTAAGTCTAGGATTTCAGGCCTAAATTGACACCACTGCAAAAGCAGGATTCTCTTAACTTTAGATTTGTCATCAGATGACCAGAATTCCTTCTAACTGAATGGTAAGACCTAGGACTGCTGGTGACCAAACCTAAAAATTAAAAGCCTGGGCAACTGGCCTTGCTGGATTTGTATATGTTACTTATGCAATTTTAGGTAATATCATTAAAATGTCTTAACCAATCAAAGTATCCTAATTGTCTTACATTTTACTAATGAGAAGCTGTAGGGACATTTCACTACAGGCCAGTCTTTTCTTATGACATGTATTATGTGCATTATCAAAACCTTCAAGGTTCATGCAAATAGTTAATAGTAGCTGTCTTTTGGTTTTGGCCTTTCTCCTGAACCAAGGACTGAACTCTCCTGCAGTCAGAATTTTTTTTTTTTTTTTTTTTGGTTTTTCTCCGGTACCGGGAACCGAACTCATGACCTTGCACTTGCCAGGCAGGCGCTTTTGCCGCTGAGCTAAATCCCCAGCACCTGCAGTCAGAATTCTTGATTAAGGTAACGAGTTGCTGCAAGTCTCCAGCGTTGAAGGTTGTGCTAGCAGCATACATAAAATACCATACTATCTATGTTGATGTATTTTAAATTAATTACAGACCTTGTAACAACTCTGTTTAACTACAGTTCGAATACTGCTCCTTTTAGCATGCAAAATACCCCTACCCCTTTAATTGATCAGTAAATATAGCTTTATTTTTAGGTTGCTTTCCCTCTTTGACAGGCCTGAAACAAAGGCTGCACCCCAGACTTCTGTCCCTGGAGGTGGACTCCCAGCCTCAGTATTTGTTAAAACTCCCCAGGATAATGCAGTACAGTCAGATTTGAGAACAGTGACGATAAAGGAATGGGAGGAAGGATGTCTTTTGCAGAGCAGAACCAGGAATGAATAAGGATATTGGTAAACAAAGTATATCCACAAGGGACCTTCTGAGAGTCACAGTTCTGCTGATACCCAGGATCCTTTCCCAAGATTTTAGTTACAGTGGTGACTTGGGAAAACCTTCCCCGCATCTTGTCAGTCTGTGAACTGCAATGAAAAGAAATTTGGGTTAAGAGGTTAGTCACCTTCAAAAGTCTCTAGCCTGCCCTCGACAACCTCTTTGACTTCATAGTTATCATTCCTGGGATGACTCCTCATTTCTTAAAGAAGCATTTGCCCACTGGGCCTTCAAGGTTCTGGAGGGCAGACTGGGGTACATAGGTAGTGTGTTGATTTCAGATGCCTGCATACAATCCCGTGCAGAGCAATTAAAATGCTGTTGGAATCAAGTAAGATTCCGCCCAAAAGGAAAGAAAGGAATCTGATAGGGGTGGACCCTTTTGAGTTAGTGTATTTTTGCAGGTGCTTAATCAAATAAGTTTGAGAGTTAAGATCAACCTTTGTTTTCTCACTAGAGGAAAACTTGCATGTAGATTTGAGCCAGGATTGTCTGGGTGCCTTTTTTCCATGTGGGAGTTTGGTCCCAATATTGGCAAGCCTGAATTCTGAATTGTTTCTCTTAAACCATTTCTGAGCTCCTATTAGGGGATTTTATTGTTTAGGAAATAGTAACACAGACTGTTTTAACTAGAGTACACCTTGTTCCTGGAATTAATTACCCAGAGTCTTAAAAAATTCTTATCTTTTACTAGTAGAAAACCTTTGTAACTCTATTTGTCTGTGTTGTTTGTTGTGGTGTCTCATATATAAAGAAAGAAAATTCTTTTCAGGGGAATTTTGTGTGCGTGTGCACATGCACGTGTGTATGCATACTTACATGTCTCTTGCTTTCCCTCAAGGACTATAGAAATCCCATTAAAACACCAGCTTCTTAAGTAGTTTCTGAAACTCCAACTTTTCATATTTTCATTTATAATATTTGGATGCATCTAGGTGAACTTGCAGCATTTTAATTATATCTGCATCAGATGAACAGAAAAAATGTAAAAGGGTTTGGGGAGAGATTTAATTTTAGATAGCAGCATAATTAACAGCATTTGGAAAAACCAGTAGAACTTTAATTAAATCTCTCTATATTAATTTAGTCATTTAATTGAAAATGTATTGGGATAGTCCTTACAATTTATCACTCTTACTCTTTGAGGGGAAAGGACTTTAAATAACAAAGCATCCGTGTAACTACTTTTTCATTATTTAGCTAGATGTCCACCACTTGGCATTTGTTTAATTGTTTCACTCTATGTTTCACATTTTAAAATATTAATTGGGCTTGTCACTTTTATTTAAAGACCTATACATCTGGAAAAAAACCATATTTTGGGACATTGAGCAAATGTTTCTTTTGCCTTATTTTAGACCTTAATAGTCACTACAGTCAAGTTGTAAAGTTTTCCCCTTAATATTGTACAGTTTCTTTTCTTACTTCACCAACTTCCTTTTTTAAGCAATGTTATGCCCCAGGAGTCTATCTGAATTTTAGCAATGCATTTGACATGGATGTTCACAATATCTCCTGAAATTACACAAGCAATTATACACTGTGAGAAGCACAGTTAGGTGGGTCCAGAGATGTTTCAATAACTATGCCCAAAGGGCACTATTGCATTAAATTGTCAGTCTTGGAAGTCCTTCTTGGTGTTAACCATGAACTGGATTCAGTTCTACTACTCTGTACAACTATCACATCTACATACGTGGTACCTCCTAAAAGTTACTCAGCGAGGAACCTACCTAGCCAAAGGAAGTCTCCCTGCCTGTACTTTGACCTGGATTTTTATTAGTGTTCTACATAAGAACATAGACTGCACATTCATTAATTTTTTAGATGACACAAAAGTGAGAATGGTAGGTAACACACTGCAGGATGAAAATCAAGATTCTAAATAAGATTATGACACATTGGTATGCCACAATCAAATTGATAGAAAACAAAATTTAACAAGGACAAGCAAGATGTCCTACCCTTAAATTTTTTAAATTCTAGGTACAAATATAGGTTAAAGTACACGTAAATTTGTAGCATTCATTAAAATCAAATTGGAGTTTAGGGATCTACAATCCGGGATGATTTGGATTATATATTAGTTACAATTGACAAAGACACATTATAACAATAGCTTTAATAATAAAGAACTATCTTTCTCTCTAATGTGAAAGTCCAGAACTAGGTTGATTACAATTCCTTTGGCTATTCTGATTCTCAAAGAGTCTAAAACCCTCCTTTATCTTCTTTCTCTATTGTGGCATCCTCAATTCTCAGTCATTGTGTAGTCCAATATATCTGCAGCAGCTCCAGCCGCCACATTTGAGTTCCAGTCTCCAAAAAGAGGGAGAAAGGGAGGTGGAAGAAAAGGCATGCATCATCACGTTTTAAGAAAAACTCTCAGGAAACATAATGAAGCATATGCATTAATAGTTCCTTCACAAGAACTATGCCACATAATTATGCAGGCCTCCATGTGAGGCTAAGAAATATATTCTTTACTTTAGGCATCCGTGGACCAAAGTAAAAATCCTCAGTCCTATTGCTGTGGAAGAAGGAGGAAAAACATGAGGACAATCAACAATCTTTGCCACAAAGTTGTTTTCAAGAGAATTGCTCTTTACTTGGGAATTTGACAAGATAAATTTTAAGATCCTATCCACTTTTGAGAGTCTATGCTCCTGCAATTTATAGAAAATACAGATTCTCCTCTGTCTACAAAGAGAATTGGTTCTCAAGGGCTTTTTGGAAGTTCATTTCCTCATAACTGCAAAGTGACACACACAAGTGACCAGCGTACACCCTTTTGCAGCAAGTTATTTCTCAGTTGTTGCCATAGTAATTGCATGCCTTTTAATACTCTTGCTACTTTGTACTTTTGGACACAGCGGTGTTAATAATATTTATAAACCATTACAAAAATATGCACACAAAACACGCCACGGGCTAAGAAACCCTAATGGTTGCCTGAACTCAAATAAGGGCTCATGTCCTCTGTTGGGGCCATTCTTCATTGCCTCCCTTCTACGCTGCCTGGGAGCTTTACTGCTACCTATGCGAGGTTGTAAGTAGAAGGATTTTTGTATGGCAAGGAGGTACAAGCATTGTAAGAAAGGAATAATGAATTCACATAAATTAATAGATCATTTGTTCTATGCTGGCAATGCTGCATTTTTCATATTGCATTTAGAGCCACCTCTGCCCTTACCTAGAAAAAGTTACAGTTACTGACTGATGAATATTGCTGTGTGGTCCCTATGTAATGTAGGTCAAAATTAGGAGAGGGCCACACTGATTGCTTTTTTCTCTGTTTCTTTCCAACTCTGAGAGAAGGGAACAAGGCAAAAGACAGATGCCAAGACACACAGTCTGGAATTCAGGGGAGCCCCTTCCCAACAGGTAAAAATATGACATCTGTCATATAAGGGAAATGGTACTGCGAAACTTGAAACTTCTGCATTGTGTTTTCACATCTCGCTACAGTGCTTCTCCCTGTGGAGCTCTTCTAAGCACAAAGTTCCCATTACATAATGAACAACTCCTTAAATACTGTGCAAGTGTTTCTCGCTGGAAGCATAATGCAGCAAACTCTGCTTTTCTTCTATCTTAGCTCCTGGTCCCCAGTTCTGGAGTGAAAGGGTCATATATATCGGAGAGAACAAGGTTGATATTCACAACTGAAGCATTCTATGAACTAGGTCATATTTAATTCAAATACTTTTCTATGATCATATTCTTTATATTAATGGTTAAAGGCAGATTCCACTTTCACAATGATTTATAGCTGTATATGATGGTGCACGCCTATAATCCCAGCACTGTCAGAGGATGAGACAGAAGGATCACAAGGTCAATCCCAGCCTGGACAACTTAACAAGATATGTCTCAAACATACCTCCACACCCCTACGCACACATACAAGAGGGTTGTAGATATACTTAGTATAAGGGCCCTGGACACAATTCCTGCTATTGAAAAAAGAAAAATTTTAAGATGTTGAAGTCATTTAGTGCCAAGAAACACTTAAATCAAGTGAAAAGTTGTGGAAATTCCATTTTACAATTCATCCTTGGGTACTTAGGACCCATGCTAAGTTTCATTTCCTTAATGAGGAGAAGCTGTTTATTTGTTACTGTATAGAAAATTGCTTTACTGGTTTTATCATGATTGTATTAGGAACCTCAGATACAGAAAATATTTCACTCGTTATTACTGATACTCTATATTGTGTTTCACACTTGACCAAGCACTTTCAAATGGTTGGCTTGACACATTGCCACAGTGGCCCAAGAAGCTAGGAAGTCATGGGACGGGCCTCCTTCCCCTGCTGAAGAGTACAGGAACACCCCAGGGCACTGTGGGAGGGCCCATGTGGTTGTGCTGAGGAAAAGCATGAATACCACTGAATGTGACTTGTGGGCAATAAGACAACTCACTTAAGCAAAAGGGTTGTGAACACCTTGGCTATGGAGCTGCTAGCATGAGTGAACATCTGGAGGAAGTAAGCCCGAGGAGAAACAAGTTCCATGCCTTTGCCTGGAAGGGAAGAGCTAACATGACAATACCATAGTCAAAGTACAAAATTGATATCTCCAAGCTCCAGGAGAAATTTTGCAGTTCTGAGAGGAGCTTAATAAAGAACACTGACCCCACAGACACTGATAGTTTTTCAAGTGCCCAGTTGGTTACTAAGTTCCCACAAACATTCTTGGATTTTAAATTGCCAAGTGGGGTACTAAGCAGTTAACACAGTCATGATGCCAGATTGAGTGCCCCAGAGCCACTCAGGTTGTGCCCTGGTCTGCACCCACTGATTGTAGTCACACTTCTTATAAATGTCTGCAGCTGCTAACAAGAGTGCTGAGTGAAAGAGCTGGAGTAATGGTCTCTGTCCTTTTCTGGAGAAATTATTCCAAAGTTCATATTTTAGGGATGCCTTTTCTTGTTTATGGAAGATGGCAAGTTGCACCATTACTATAAAAGAGAAAGATGTGGGACCACTTTGCGGTTTTTTGACTGTTTCACTATATCTAGTTTTATCCTGTTTTAAAATTTAACTACCTTTTCTCGGGTTTGTCTGCTGGTTAAATGTTTTGTGCATAAGCAATAAAGTTAGGAGAAAAAAATGAGAGTCATAGAATTAATGGCAAATCCATTCTTCAGGTCAATAAAATTATACTATAAAAGACTTGAGCCATACATTGAGTGTTAATAAGAAATAAGATGAAGTATCACAAGTAAGATTTACTTGGCAGTTTAAAACATTTCTTTTTCTGTGACATTCAATTTTATCAGCAGAGTTTAACAGCTTGTAAGTAGTGCTTTGTTGATCATTTTAACACTTATGGAATTCTATGATTATATATATTCTCTTGGTGTTCATGTTGTTAGTAAAAATTTTAGGGTGCTTCAAATATATCTTTCTACATGCAGCAAGGAGGCCCGAAGCCACTGTCGCAGTCTACCCTCCACTCATTGTCTTGCCTGCCTCACTCCAGCTAAACTCTACCGTTTGCCCCTGTTGTAACTCTGTTTACGGAACTGAGCTCAGGCAGTCTAAATCTCACTCCTCCTTCTAATAGATATGTGGCCTTGAATCCTTTCTGTGCCTTGGTTTCCTCACCTATAAAATGAAATTAATAAAAACCAGCTTCATGAGGCATTTGGAGAATTAAATTGCATTAACACATAAAGAGTCTTGAGTATGAGAAACAGTAAATATTATCTGTTATTATTATTGCTATCATTATTTCTCCAGAACACCATTTGCATGAAGTCTATGTGTCAAGACCATACCCTGAATTATTGTATACCACAAACATACACTAATTTAAAAAAACACTAAAAAAGATCATACTCTGCCATTAATCCTTGTCCCTGATTTTGCCAGGTGAAGTTAACTAGCCTTCATATGAACACTTACTCCTTGTATTTTAATTACCCCAAGTGTACATCTTAAAATTAAGATCTGTGTTGGTAAACAATTGATATTCTCATTGCCTTCTAACATAGTACATTACACCTAGATGTTCAGTAAATCTTTACTGAACAAATGGGTATAATCTATATTCTTTACTCTCTAATTTGATACTAATATACCTGAACCCTCAAGAGTTAATTTTGATGTTGGTTTGGCTATATTGCACATCTTCTGTGTTGCAAAGTTGAAATTCGTGCTCTTTTTTTAGTATAGCAATTTGTGACAATGTCTAGTTGTTAAATCTTCCCTACACATAGAATCTCTATATCTGTCATGTTTTTCCTCTTGTGTTTTTGCTTTCATACTGTTCAAACATGACATCTATCATTGGAAATTTTACTTCTGAATAGTGCTTTTGAGAACTTGTATGAAATGATTGCATGGTCCTTAGGAAATTGCTGTAGATTGCTTTTAGCATGCAGTTTACCATGGTGGTCTCTTAACTTTGCAAAAAGTATTTCAAAAGGGCACTTCAACCCATGGGTGGAAACTACTTACATCCATTATTATTCATTATTTTACTATTTTGAATTTTATTTAAGCTAGTGATTTGGGGACTTGTTTAGTACTAGACTTCACACACACATACACCCACCCACACACACACATACACACACACACATTTTCTACTTCTTTCCTACTAGCTTGACTCAATTTATTCTGCTCTTGTCAGTTGTAGATGGTTATCAATAGTTTCAGCAAATATCATATGAAGGTTATTTATTTAAAGATTAGAATATTTTTGCAATATTTCATAACACATGTCTGTAATCTAGGCTACTTGGGAGGTTGAGGCTACAGGATCACAAGTGTGAGGCCAGCCTAGATTACTTAGTGAGACCCTGTCTCAAAGTAAAAATTAAAATGTTAAGAATGTAGTTCAGTTATAAGGTGCCTCTCTCTGTGTGCAATCCCTAGTACCACACACACACACACACACACACACACACACACACACAGGACTGTGGAGGACTTTGAATACAGCACGTAGACTATTATACAAGAATCATGAAAACCTGAGTCCAAAAAAGTTGAGCTTTTTAAGCTACTTATTTTAACTGTTTTGGGTTGTCTGGAATTTAGAACTACATTAAAGGGTCAGAGGCCTACTCAGAAATATGCATTGGAAAGTCTCATAAGAATTGATCAAGTGTTGCCCTTAAGTACTGATATTCAGTCAATATGCATTCCTCTAGCAATTCCTTTTCATTTTAAACCTTTTAAGGCTGATTAAATTGACCATCACCTATGCCTGGTTGTCCTGTGTCCATCTCATATTAATGACTAAATGCCACATTTTGAATATCACACCTGCTTATCCATATTACTTTTCTCAACCTAAGACATTACCATACTCATTGCTTATTTTTTAATCATGACAGAAGTGTTAATTTCAATCAATAAGTCTTGTTTCTGTGGTCACTGTTTCTCAGAACTCTCAGGGTTTCTAAGCGGGATGGTTATTCTTCCAGGAACTCTTGCTGGCAGCGTGCATTTCTCTCTAATTGACATTATTTCCCACCCTCTGTTTTCCTTACTATTGAAAACGGTGTTTCTTTGGTAGTTTGCCAAGGATCCTGCTCTGATCCATAATAATTTTCTATTCTCACTCTCCGCACTGAGAAATACCTATTCCATGCATCAATTGCATAAATGGCAATTTGAAAGCATTTTACCACAGCTGGATATTTTTCATTGATTCTTTTCATCTGAAGATCATTCATTATGATTCTCCATTCTGTTTCTTCTCACTTCCTTATAGTCTTTTCTCATGTATACACGGTGCCTTTTACATTTTCTATATTTGAATGTAAATTGCTTGCTACGGTTATCATTTTACTTCTTCATTCCATGGTCATAATGAAATCACACACTTAGGACTTTACTACTTTTATAACATGATTTCTGACTTGTCCATTCACATGCATTTTACAATTCTTAGGCAGTCAGCTTCCTGGTAACTGATTTCTACAATCTCTCTAAGACATCTGTGCAGTGTTATGGATTATATCGATTGTATTTTATCCATGTTCAAATTTTCAGAATGTAACCCACAGAATATATATTGACAAATAAATGAATGCATATTCGTGGGGGTTGGTTGTAGAGAAAAGATATATATTGGTATTCAGGAGTCAGCTGCATAAATGAAATGTAAAAGATAGCATCTTGCCATGTCAGAGTTGCAAATGAAGACTCTGGCTAGAAAACATGGAAAGTCTCAAATGTACTTTGTACAAAAGGTTTTCTTCACAATTTTTTACATATGAAAACTGAAATATCATATATGGAAGCCTTAGTTTTTACATTGCATTGGTGATTTTGCTTTGTGTAGGTATAGATTTCTATACCTGAGCATTTCTTCTCCTAGAGTGATTTTAAAACAGAATGGGGCAGGTTGGAGAGAGTACTATCTATACATGTCAAGAAAGAAATGTGGAAAAGCACCATGCCTGCATAGAAGATGAGCCTCATTCAGAGATACTCAGAGAAATTCAACTAAAATACAGGTAGGATCTTGGGACAGACACAGAAGAAAGCCTCCTACACATAGAAGACATCCAGAAGAACAAATCTTTCCTAGAGAGGCCATGATACTATATATAAAACCAACTACTACAAAAATTTACAAGGATCAAAACAGAAAACAAAATAAAAAATTTTAGGTAGAAAACGGGAAGACACAGAAACAAAATGGAACCTCAGACCTCCAACTCAGCCAGAACAAGTCCAGGAGAAAATGAGATAGAGGAGAATGGAAGGCTCACACTGGATAGTTCTGAAGTGAAGGCAAGTAAAGTAAAGAAACAAATCCATGAGGCCATAGAGGAAATCGGATCAGAAATAATCTCTCAGGTTAAAAAAAGAAATGTTAGCATTCATAAAGGAATTACTCAGCAAAACTAGAGTAGAGATAGATTTTTAAAAATCCATAATGATAGGAAGACAATGGAAACTGTGAATGATCAATACAGGAAAAAAATAAAGTGCATGAAATGGATTCAAACTGATATCCAGAAAATTAAAAATTCCATTGAAAGCTAGCAAAACCACATGAATGAAACTGAAGACAGACTTTCAGACCTTGAAGACAGGATCTTGGCTAGCACTCATGAAAGAAAAGATATCCTGAAAATAACAAAAGTTCAGGAAATAATAATTTAACAGCTGCAAGACAATGCAAGGAAAATAATATAAGAATAATTGGTGTTGAGGAAAAAGCAGAAATCAACAAAAGTGACATAAAAATTTATGTGCAGGAATACCGCAGAAAATTTCACAAGCATGGGAAAAGAATCTGACATACAAGTAAGTTAAGCATATAGAATTTCAAACAGTCATGAGGAAGGTAAATCTATACCTAGACATAATAATCAAGATCCCAGAAGTGCAGCACAAGAACAGATATTAAAAGCTGTTAGAGGATAAAAAACAGATCACCTATAAAGGAAAGCCCATCCATCTGAATCATGGCAAACATCTCAACACAAACCCTCAAGTCAAGAAGAGCTTGGAGTCAAGTATTTCAAGTCCTGAAAGAAAGTGACTTCCAACCTAGATTATTGTACCCTGCAAAACTACCTTTCAAAATTAATGGATAAATAAGGTACACCCAAGACAAAAAACATGAAGAAATTCATGACCACCAAACCAACATTACAAAGGGTACTGCAGGATATTCTAGATAGAGATAAAAATGACCACAATTCCAAGAACAACAACAGAAAAAAATCACTAAGCAGGGCAAGCAATCAAACCAAGAGGAAGAGTAGGAAACCAACAGCAGGAAAGTAACATGCCAAAGATAAGCCAGTACATATCAGCTATAATCATCAATGTAAATGGCCTCAATTCACCAATCAAAATACCTAGACTGGCAGGATAGATCAAGAAAAAGATCCAACAATATGCTATATACAAGAAACATATTTAATTAAAAAAGAAATTCATAGACTAAATGTCAAAAGATAGAAAACAGTACTCTATGCAACAGGACACCAGAAAAAAACAGGGGTAGCTATTCTGGTTGCAGACAATGTGAACTTTAAACCAAGAATGATCAAAAGAGATAAAGAAGGTCACTACACACGGGTTAGGGGAAAACTTCAAGAGAAGGAGGAAACAATCATAAATATGTATGCACCAAATATGGGACCAGACAACTATATAAGACAAATATTAATAGACATGAAAAATCAAATGAGCAATAACATTATAATTATAATTATAATGGGGAACCTTAATACCCCACTGTCACAAGTAGATAGATTAATGAGACAAAAAATCAGCAAACAAATAGAATGGAACCAAACCCACGAACCAATGGATTTAGTAGATGTATCCAGAGTGTTCCACCCCACAACATCAGAATACACATTCTTCTCAGCTGCATATGGGACATTCTCTAATATAGATCATACACTAGCCCATAGAACATGCTTAAGTGAATGTAAAGTACATGAAATTAGCTAATGTATGTTATCTGACAATAATGCTATGAAATGGGAAGTTAACAGCAAAAGACACCACAAAAAGTTCGTAAACACATGGAAATTAAATAACACCCTCCTCAACAAACAATGGGTCACAGGTGAAATTAAAGAAGAAATTAAACAATATCTACAGTTAAAGGAAAATGCAGATACAATATACAGGAACCTGTGGGACACAATGAAAGGAGTCCCAAGAGGAAAATTTGTAGCAGTGAATTCTCACATCAGGAAAACAGAATAAGCACAAATAAACAACCTAATGATGCACCTCAGGCTTCTAGAAAAAGAAGAGCAAGTCAAGCCCAAATTCCATAGAAGGGAGGAAATTAAAAATATTATGGCAGGAATTAACATAATTGAGACTAAGAAAACAATACAAAGAATTAATGAATTGAATACTTGGCTTTTTGACAGAATAAATAACATTGATAATACCTTAGCCAATCTTCTCAAAAAAGGGAAAGAAAAGAATCCAATTAGTGCAATGAGGAATGAAAATGGTGAAATCACTGCAGATCCTGTGGAAATCCAGAAGATCATCAGTACTTACTTTGAAAGGCTCTACTCTCATAGGATGAAAAAGACTGAAGAAATGGACAGATTCCTAGATATGTATGAATTATCAAAGTGAAATCAAAAAGATATAAAAATTCTGAAAAACCCAATATCAGTCAGTGAAACTGAAAATTAATTAAAAACTTACCAACAAAGAAAAGCCTGAGTACTGATGGATTCACTGCTGAATTCTACGTGAAATTTAGAGGTGATTTAATACTAATATTCCTCACTCTTTAATGGTATTGAACAGGAAGCAGTTCTCCCTATCTCATTCCTGGAGACAAGTATTACCCTGATACCAAAGCCAGAAAAAGACCCAACCAAAAAAGAGAACTACAGGCCAGTCTCCCTAATGAATATTGATGCAAAAATCCTGAATAAGATACTAGCAAACAGAATGAAGCAAATCATCAGGAAGATTATACACCATGACCCAGTGGGATTCATGCCAGGAATGCAGGCATGGTTCAACATAAGCAAATCAATAAATGTAATATACCTTATCAACAGAGCCACACAAAAATCACATGATCATCTCATCAGATGCAGAAAAAGCTTTTAACAAACTCCAACACTCATTCATGACAAATAAGTAACCTTCAGAAAATTGGAATTCATGGTTTTTATCTCAAACTGATAAAAGCCATCTATGACAAACCAATACCCAACATCATACTAAATGGACAAATACTGAAAGCCTTCACTCTAAAATCAGGAATAAGATGAGGTTGTCCACTATATCCACTCCTATTTAATATGGTCTGGAAACACTAGCCAGAGCAATTAGAAAAGTGAGAGAAGTAAAAGAAATAAGATTGGGAAAGGAAGAAGTTAAATTATCATTATTCACAGATGACATGATATTCTACATAGAAGACACCAAAAACTCCACCATTGGTTTTGATTTAATAACCAAATTCAGTAGCACAGCTGGATACAAAGTCAACATTCAAAAATCAATAGTATTCCTATACACAAATAACACACTCACCGAGACAGGAGTTAGGGAAAACACACCCTACACAGTACCATCCAAAAGATGAAATACTTAGGAATCAATCTAACAAGAGAAGTAAAGGGTCTGTATATTGAAAATTACAGCACTCTGAAAAAGGACATTGAGAAGTATATCAGAAAATGGAAATATATCCCTTGCTCATGGATAGGAAGAACAACATAGTAAAAATGGCCCTACTCCTAAAATTGTTATACAGATTCAATGCAGTCACAATCAAAATGCCATTAGCATACTTCACAGAACTAGAGAAACCTGTCCTAAAATTCATTTGGAACCTTAAGAGACCTAGAATAGCAAAAGCAATCCTGGGCAACAAAGACGAGACAGGAGGCATCACAATCCCTGACTTGAAATTATACTACAAAGCTACTGTGATTAAATCATCATAGTACTGGCAAAAACAAAACAAAACAAAAAAATAGACCTGTGGATCAGTGGAACAGACTAGAATTTACACAACTGCAAACACCCTCAGCTACCTTATCTTTGACAAAAGCGCCACACATGCTCACTGGAAGAAGATAGCCTCTTTAATAAATGGTACTGGAAAAACTGACTCTCTACATGCCAAAGACTAAAACTAGACCCATGTCTATCACCCATGTACTAAATTAAAGTCAAAATGGATTAAAGATCTAAATATTAATACAGAAACACTAACTCTACTGAAAAAATAGGTAGAACTTTTGAATATATGGGTGTAGCTAAGAGAGCTCATGGACAAAACCCAGACTGCATGGGAAATACTTCAAAGAATCAACAACTGGATTCTCATCTTATTAAAAAGCTTTTGCACAGCAAAAGAAATCACCAATAAAGTGAAAAGGCAATGCTAAAATGGGAAAAAAAATTAGCCAATTGTCCCACAGACAAAGGATTTCTATCTAGAGCATATAAAGAATAGAAAAAATCAGAGCCCCCAAATTCAAAAACCCAATCCAAAAATGGGCATCTGAGGTGACTGACTATGCACTTTTCAGATGAAAAAATACAAATGGGAAGTAAGTACTTGGAAATATGTTCAATATCACTGGTCATTTGAGAGATGCAAATTAAAACAACACTGAGATTCCATCTGACCACACTAAGAATAGCTATCATCAAGAAATCAACCAATAACCAATGCTGGAGGGGCTGTGGGAAAAAAGGAACCCTTGTCCACCCTTGATGGCAATGTAGACTGGTATAACCACTTTGGAAATCCATCTGGAGATTCTTCAAAGAACTAGGATTAGTGGTCCCATTTAACCCAGCTATTCCCTTTATGGGTATTGTCCCAGAAGAATTAAAAACATCATACCACAGCAATATATGTGCACTCATGTTTATAGCAGCACAATTTGTCATAGCAAAATCTTGGAAACAACCCAAATGCCCATCAGCCAAGGAATGGATAAAAAAAAGATGTGTTCTCTTTGTACAGTGCAGTACAAATCAGCAAAGAAGGATACACTTGAGACTTTTATACATAAATGGATGCAACTTGAGACCATAATCATAAGTAAAATAAATGAGACTCCCATTTGGAAACATCATGTTGTCTTGCTAGTGTGAGAAACTGGAAAAGTAAATAAGTTCTAAAATAAGCAATAGATATTGTGAAATGGGAAGAAATTGTTCAAAAGGAAAAAGGAACTAGGACTGGTAAAAGAGGAAAGGATAGTAGGGAAAGGGGAAAAAACGCAAGTCAGTTATACTCTTAGTGTCTCTAAGTTCATTAAAAAGGAACGTTTGTACTGATATCAATTGGAGAAATTGTTACGGCCATACCTTTCATCCTAAGCCACTATTTTAAAGATAACAACATGCAATGTATTAACTATTGTTATACTCCTATTATTTTATTATGACTTTTTTTGTACCTTTTTCCAGAAAATAAGAAAAAAGAAATGTGGAAATAAAGGAGAAAAGAAGTGAGAAAGGAAGGAGGGGAGAGCCTCAGTAATACATTATTAATCATGCTAAACTAGCACGTAAAATAATGTTGCAGTCAGTTTTAAATTGTCATTGTACGATCTCTGAAAATACAAGTCTCCCTCCCTGAACTGTTTGGTGTAAATATTGCTCCATGTCTAATCAGTGCAAAACTGCAAAACCTATGCAAAACTGCTTTATATATATTTACATTTTCATGAGATCATCAAAGAATCAAGGAAAGGCTATTTTAGGCAATGAACAAAGCTGGGATTCCAAAATAGAATTGAAAAAAATGAAAGGGCAGATGGAATCACAAAGGATGACCTCATGCAAAGTATCTTATAGATTTCTGTTTAACTGGCATCATTTCAATGGCTTTCCTTTTTCTCAGAAGTGTGTTTGATTTGTATTTTCCTTACAGTCTTACTTTTTTTTCATACTTGGTATTCAGAAGCACAGCATTTATGTCCACCGAAAAAAACAATGATTGAAAGGAAGCTACTCGTTATTCAAGTTAGAGTACTTGTTTCTTGAATGAAACTATGTAAATGGTTTTTATTCATGTACCTAAAACTGATTTATTTTTGTATTACTGGCATTATTTCAGAATAGTAGATTTAATGTTACAGATGATCTAGATATGTCTTTTCCTTAAAAATCTTTAAAATGAATCACATAATCTGGAAAAAGGTCTGGATACTGTGTGCCATCATCAGAAATAATTTTCTTCTCTTCCTATCGAGTTCACCATATAAACAAAGCATGTTAAATAGCAGAGTTCTCATTCTCTGACACTTTGTAAGAGAAGCAAGATTATAGACTGCTCTGTTTTTCATTATAATTCTAGTTAGTTTCATTTGCTCTCAAACATTCACTTCTGTGCTTAATGTAAAATCTTTCAAATTTATTTTCTGACAATCGTAAAAGCAATCCTTCTACATCTTTCCCTAGCTATATTCGCATTCATTTTCTTTTCCAATTTTACAAGGTAGTTTGAACGATTATTGATACCCTCTCCTCCTGCCTGCAGGAAACAGAAGCCTAGAGAAGTCAAATTACTTGCCTGTGGTAACACAACTAGGCAGTTATCTCGCCAGTGCTATATGCAATCTTAACACTGCCCCAGCTGTATAAGCTTGTTTGCATATCCCCTCAAACCAACCCTGTACCTAACTTCTTTATTTCTATTCTCTGAGTTATCCAAATTCAGACCTTAGAATGGTCTTTGTCTAATCCTCCCTGCATGATATCCAATGAATTGGCAAATCCAGCCCATTATGATGCTACACTGCCTTTCACCCTGTGTTGTAACTGCCTGGGCTGTTGCCATACTCTGCACACCAGCCTTCTCACTCAGGGCCTCCCTGCCCATCCCAGCGCTCTCTGTCTCTCCTGCAGTGGCTCCAGATTCCCACAGCTCTTCCACTTACTAGCCTTGTCACTGTCATGAGTCTGCTAAAACTCCATAAGCCTGTTTCCCATGTAGAAAATGGGGATATAGAAGCAGCCCAGAGGCTGGTTGTAAGGATTATATGGGATGATGCATGGAATGTAGTTATCGCAGCGCTCCCGGTCCATAAGAAGTCCTCAGGAAACATTACTTGAGGGGAGCAAATGGCATTGCAGTAAGACAGAAGGGCAGGGGGCAGCAGACTGCAGGGCTTACTGGAAATCCAGCGTGGGAGCAGGGCTTTGGATTTTGTCGTCGTTGTTATTGTTCTTGCTTTTGTTTTTGCAGCAAGGGAGCTAAAGATAATTTTTACTTGTTTTGAAAAGCTATAGAAAAACAAAGAAAACTGTATGATGGGGACCTATGTGCCCCGCAAAGCCTAAAATATTTACTTTCTGGCACTTTACCAAAAAGAAAAAAAAAAACTTTGCTGATCTCTGTTGGCAACTGCCAGGGTATGAATCCTGGCTGGAACACTGAGAAATTGTATGACCTTGAGCAAAGAGATTAACCTCTGCAAGTCCTGGCTTCCTTGACTATGAATGGTATTTATCTTATTGAGTTGTTATGAGAATTAAATGGGATCATTTACATGAAGTGCTGAGCTCACTTTCTGGAATAGTGTTTAATAAGTGTCAGCTGACATTGTTGTGTCTACTCTTTGTTACCAGATAGATACTGTGTAAGTGCGTGGCCTTGCACATGCTACAAATGCTCTGCCTGCTACTGAGCACTAAACACCCCCGCCCTAAGTGCAGAGCCCTCCTTTCCTGGTACTGGGGATTAAACCCAGAACCTTTACAATGAGCTACATCCCCAGGCCTGTTTTTGTTTTTCTTATTTTGAAACAGGGTCTCACCATGTCACTGAGTTCAAAGGCTGGTCTTGAACTTGTAGTCCTCCTGCCTCAGCCTCCCATGGTGCTGGAAGTGCAACTTTTGTTAAAATTTTTTTAAACAAAGTTTTCCTGCTTCTTATCCCACTAAGTAAACATTCCACACTATGGCATTCAGTATTTCCAACAATGTCAAGCTGCTCTTTAAAATCATTGGAGATTTTAAAAAGCAACAAGAAACCTTGGAAGTAATTGATCTAAATTCTTATAGATATCAAATTAAGAGCCAGGAAAGTAGATCATTCTAGGACCTGAAATCAAATCTCTGTTTATTTAGATAATGTGATCTGCATAGTGCTTCTGCCTTGCAACTAAGAATTGAAAGGGATTTAGGAATTGCTCATCTTCCTCCCGCTGAGGGACTCTGCTATTTAAGATCTCTGTCACATGGTCATCCAAACCCAGTTTGAATGACTCTAATTGTTTTAAAGTCTTTATAATAAATGGAAATTGGCTTTTCTGAAATTACTATGTGTTCTGTGTATTGATCCATTTCTACCCGTTCAAGTCCAAGAGAATTGCCACTTTCTATGTCTTAAAATATTTGTTGTTACCTTTGTTATCTTCTCTAGAGGTCCTCTTTTCATACTAACATGAATCAGTGGAGGTTTTGTCAATTTATTGTCCTGCTGAGTTGCAAAGCTTGGCTCTTCCATCACTGTACTATTCCCCACTATCCGGACTTGAGTTCAGAGCATAGACTTAAATGCTTCTGCAGAAGTACTCAGTTGAATTGAATTGTTTCAGCTCCCTTGTTATTCCCCATAACACCTGCTGTCAAGACTTTTACCTTCCTTTTGGTATTTCCTTGCAAGAATTAACAATAGTCCCTTTCGATTTGAGCTATACAGAACTGATCAGAATATTCCAGATGTGGCCTGGGCGGTGGAGGTGGTAGTGCTTCCAGCAGACCGCATCGCTATCGGAGGCAATTTGCATTCTTCATGAACATTCTCTAGTAATAACACTTGCAAATTGGAAAATCTAGGATCACAGTGGATTCTTTTTCTCTGTCACCTTCCACCAAATCTATCTGTTGCTCTGTAGCCTTCTTTTCCTCTGTTACTGCTCTCACAGTGAATGTTATTCCCCCACCAGCACCATGCTAGGAATGGAACCCAGAGCATGTTAGGCGAGTGCTCTATCACTGAGCTGTGTTCCCATGCATTCATTCATTCGTTCATTCATTCATCCATCCCTGCATTCATTTATATGTTGAGACAGAGTCTCTCTAAGTTGCCCAGGCTGGTCTAAAAGTCACAATCCTCAGCTTAGCCTCCTGAGTCACTGGAATGATACATGTGTGCCACTGCACCTGGTTTAGGTGTTTTAATGATTAGCCTCCCTGCTCTGCCCTGCCCCCTCCCAATCTTCCCTTATCACTAGCGCTAGCTATTTTTCCTAAAGCCTATATCTAATCCTGGTACACCCTCATTTTAAAATATCTTTCATGGTCCAAGTGGGTACCTGCAGCTTGTCAATGCATCTGATCTCAGAGTGCACTCCTTCCTTGCTCACCTCCACATACCTAGACTGCTCTTCAGCCTCTGATTTTGCCATTTCTTTCTATTCCTTCATGCCTTTGCATGGAGGATACCTCTGATCTGAAAGTTCCTATCCATTCTCTCTCTTTCTCTTTCTCTCTCTCTCTCTCTCTCTCTCTCTCTCTCTCTCTCTCTCTCTCTCTCTCTCTCTCTCTTTCTCTCTTTGTGTGTGTGTGTGTGTGTCTCCCTCCTTTCTCCCCTCTCTCATGTCTGGAATTGAACTCAGGGCTTTGTGCATGCTAAGCTAAGTGATCTACCCCTGGACTATACACCTAGCCCTTTTCATTTTTGAGACAGAATCTCACAAGTTGCCCAGGCTGACCTTGAACTCACAATTCTCCTATCTCTACCTGCCAGATAGCTGAGTTTACCGGTGTGTGCCATAGCACCTGGCTTAAAAATTCCTTTTCTTTATTTATCTCTGAGCCAGTACATTTTTGTGACCTGCTTCAGAAAGTCTGGCTTCTGGCTTCAAGCTCTAATTGTGTCATTTACCTGCTTTTTATTTCAAAAAAGCTATATCTCAGTTTCTTCATCAGTAAAATGGGAATAATAATGCAGTAGTAACTTTTTCATAGGGTTTTACTGTGGATTGAGTACATGCTATGTGTTTTGCACATAGTACTAACTGTATTTTATTATTTTTTATTTTGGCTAAATTCAGTATTAGCCATTTTCCCATTATTGTCAGAACATAACTCAAATTATACTTCTTCTCCCCCAGGCAAAGACAGTTGCTCCTTATTATGTGTTTACCTATTACTGTGTTCATACTTTTGTTATAAAAACTGCCATTATAAGGCAAACTGCTCTCTTCATTCATAAAATAAACCCCAGATTTCTGGTCCTGAAGTGAGAGAAGGAAATTGCACACCATGCAGGCTGCCAGCTGGACCTGGCTATCCTGTGCTTGTGCCTAACTTTCACATTTCTTTCGTGGACCATTTTCTAATTATGTTCGGCATGCCTCAACTCAAATTCATGCTTTTGCATCGTATTATCTGCATCATCTTTCTCTCCTTCTCCATCCCAGACTGTTGCAGACAGACTTTCCCTCCTCCTAGGCAGTAGTGCATTTGCGCTTTGTTAAACTACAGTTCTTGGTCTTAGGAAGGAGACAATGAGAATCTAGAAAGATGCAACAGTTAAAGAGCACCGTCCAGAAAGTCCACAAGCAAGGGAGGCTTCTGTGTCAGAAAGCAATTCAGTCACTAGAAATGATCATTCAGGCCTAATCACCTTCTCAAATGGGACTGGGACTTGAAAGCTTATTCCTCTGACAGTTGTGTCTCAGTAGATATGCTCACTGAAGGAAGAGATGGACACAGGGCAAAGGTACCCACACCCCACTGGAAATTTTGTGCCATTCCCACCACGTCATTTGGAACTCTCATCCAACAAGAAGAGATTAAAATATGAGTGACTGAGCCATCTCACCCCCCAAAACTCATCTGTCTGGCATCAGCAAGGAAATCAGATGCTAATAGCCTGTGACCTCCTAATTCTAGTCAGCTGCTCTTAGCTTGATAAAACAGTCATTAACTTAGTGTAAATATTGCAAATAAAATAGTCCCAAATAGAAACAGATTCCTGAAATTATGCAAGTGAGTTAATATGGTGGGGGTTGTAATTTTCATAGGACAAACCCTAAATCTAGTTTGTTCTCTTAGGGGAACTTTTTCCATCAAGAGAGACCCATGCAAGACCTGCCTCTCCTAGTGACCACACCCCTTGGGCACCTTATCACTGCAAAACTCACAAAATGCCTAACACGTTTTTGTTTTTTATTTTATTCGTTACATTAGGTTATGTATTTTCTAACTTCTTGGCACCCTGGATGTCGCTTTGGGAAATCATGCATTCCTTGAATTTCTTTAGAAATGCATGCACAGAAATACATATCCTTATGAGTTATTTAATTAATCAGTTAGTGAAAGAAGGAAAAACAACATTTCTGTTATTCACCTTTTTAAATTTCTGGGGAGAATTTGTGAGTCTCACCTGTAGTTAAGGATTAGAAGGAAAAGAAAAAGAACCAATAAGATATCAGTTTATTTTCATGTCATATTATGAAAAGGCATAAAAACCCTGGGCTTCCCTTTGTCTAAAGAGAATTGACTTATCAGTGAGATCCATCTATATCCTCCTCCATGCAAGTGTACATGTATCTTTGTATGCACATAGAATCCCTCTCTTTGGGAACAAAGAGCCTTATACCGGAGTACACCTACATCCTGGAGCCAGTGTCCATCAGTTCTGCGTTAAGGTCAGTTACAAGGTTTCTTGCAATCCAAGACTAATCAATAGCAATAACAAGAGAACAGATCAGATACTGAGTGAAATGTCTAAATTGCGTGAATATATCTTTTTTTTCCTCCCAAACCCCAACCCCTTAAATTCTACACTGTATAGAAAGAAAGATTGATTTTTTGTTGTTGTTGTTTTTCCTTCATCCGCATTTTATTAGCTGGGTTTTTGTATCAGTCAAGATGGCTGTGGCTGTAAAGAAAACAAAAATGATCTCTGGTGGCTTTAATAAATAAAGTTTTATTTGTCTCCAGTATTAAAATGTCTGGAAGTGAAGCACTGTAGGTTTAACAATGTCATGACTGCCATCACCACGGTTTTTATTGATTTATTCTCAAGCTTGTCATCTCATAGTGATGAGATGGCTGCTATACACGAGTCACCGTTTCCCCAGGTAAAGTTACAAAAGAAAGGACAAAAAGTGTATGCCATCTCGCCATGTCCCTTTGTCACACAGAGCCTGAGATTTCCAGAAACCTTTCCCAGAACGCCTGCACTTACATAGCTCTGGACAGAACTGTGTCATATAATAACTACTGACTGAGCAATGACTAAGAAGAAGTGATCGCCAGCAGGAACTGAGGTAGCTAACTGGCCGTGTCTGCCAGTCTTCAGTAGCAAACATCAGCAACTAACTTGTGCTGTTTCCAGCCAGGGAAAACCAAGGGAGTCGAGGTAGGAGGTATTCATTTGAGAGACATTCATAGGAATGAAAGCAGCGATTTAAAAAGTAGATCTTAGGACAGAACATGAACTGGCAGGATCTCAGAAGAAGGACACAGTCATCTTCTTTTTGGCTGCTGTCTTTGGAATAGTTAGCTCTAAGCTCTTTCCAACTCTTTATCATTCTCCTCCTGTTGGCTTTCAGGGTGGCAGAGTCTGAGTAACACTAGCTGGGTTCCTGATCTCATCCTTTGGGGGAAATGATGCAGGCAAAGGAATGCTATGACTGGCAGCTGTATTAGACCACAGGAAATATATGTGGGAAACGCTTTTGCAAAGGAAAGAAAGCCAGGCATTAGAAGAAGGATAGGCTACTATCAATGTGTCACCTCACCAAGACTGGATGATATACTTCTGTCTCTCTGTCTCTCTCTGTCTCTCTCTCTCTCATCCTTGAGAAATCTTAAAAAAATCTGTATGCTAGGACTGGAGATGTATCTCAGTTGCAGAAAACTTGCCTAGAGTGCAGGAAGGCCCTAGGTCCAATCTTCAGTAACACACACACACACACACACACACACACACAAATATCTACGTTTAAAGAATACATAAATAAAAAAAGAATACATAAATAAATGGAGTACCAATTTAATTTTACCAGAAAAAAATGCACTACTTTAAAAAATGACTTTTACCAGCCATGGTAGTGCATATCTGTAATCCCAACTGCTCAGGAAACTGAAGCAAGAGGATCACAGGTTCAAGGCCATGCTGAACAATTTAGACCCTGTCTCAAAATAAGTAAATAAATAATAAAAGTGTGTGGGGATGTAGCTCAATGCAAATACCCTGGACTCAGTATCAAGAACTGCAAAAAAAAGTATCTTTAGCCCCATATTTCAAACATATTTTCAAGGCAGTATTTTAAAACCTTGAAGTGATTTTTGATGAATGTATTTCAAATACTATCAGTGATGTAAGAATGAATGTTAGAGATACTACTAACCAGGCATTTATAAGTTTTTCTCCAAATAGATCTCAAAGTAAAGGACAGAGGTTCTAGTATAAATAAACCTTTTCATCAAAATCTAGTCATATAGCAATTCTTATATCACCATCTTCATAATGTCAATCCTTTTTTAATAAACATCTCAAGTTGTGTACAAATGTGGTCTAATATTTTTTAAGATAACCATAATATGTCACAAACAAGGCCCTTGTAACATTACCAATACCAAGCATTAGCAAATACTAACAAAACTTTAGAATTACAAAGAAAGAGTTCCGATTCTGGCTCTGCTGTAACTAGACAGATTTATTTTAAAACCTCAATTTTCTTATAAACAAAATGATGAAGGTATTGTCTACTTGTAACCCCTATTTTAAAAAACAAATTGGGTGACGGTAACAATGCTTATTAACACATACAGACAAACACACACACACACACAGAGACAGGGAGAGAGAGACAGACAGAACCACCCCTTAGATTGCATCATAGATATCTTAAAATAGAATTTGAAAGAAATGTTTTAACGATCCTTTATATCTTTTTTTCCTCTGAGGTTAACCAAATACGTAGGTCATGATACCATACTGATTTTTAATGAAGTCCAGTTTTTTGAAGGAATGTACTTGCATTCCCACATTAAAATGAAGCAGAGAAATGCAGGGACGGTGACAGCATGAGGTATCACCTTGTTAGCCTGAACCTTTTGGCTTGCACATCTCTTCCTGGCTACAGACTTTCCTAACATCTTAATGACTTCTTAACACTTGCCACACACTCTTTACACCTTCCATTAATGACTAGTTCACTGCACATTTTTCTTTGTTTTATTTCCCCACTCTTGGTATGACATTCATTCTGTTTCTATGGAAGCCTTTGTAATGCCTTAGAGGAAACAGAGTCTAAGTCTTTGAAATAATGAAAACATCACTAAACCATAAAACCTAGACTTGAGAAGCCTAATAAAGGATTAGTGCTTTATTACATACCACCATCTTACAGTTTAGACTTGAGGTCTCAATTGTGGGCTGTTTTGGGAGGTTTTTCTGGTCTTTTTTTCCAGCATGCTTATGGGTGTGAACACACATTTGGGTGCATTCACACATAAACACACACACACACACACACACACAAACGCACACACTTCAGTAATACAAAAGCTATAAAATTTCCTACAATATTCAGGTGTGGAATTGGGAGACCCATTCTTGACACCAGGGTCAAGGATATCTGTGGTTTCAGAGGACTGTGCTGGCCATATGTTTGTGTCAACATGGAGGCTTTTACCTTGTAGTAGAGCATATATGATGCAAACTTCACCAACTGGTGTTTGTTTTTCTCACATACAAAGAATGTGGGAGAAGCTATTTGCAGCCCTGGTTCCATAGCTCAACAACCTCACTAGGAATTCAGTCCTTCCATTTTGCTGTCCTTAACCTTTGGCTCTGACCCGTAGGATTGCCACCTCATGGTCACCAAATGGCTGCACACTATAGGAATTGCATCATGACAGTAAGGGGAGGGTGCCAGTTTTCTTCGCACTTCAGCAGCCTCAGTTCCCCTAACTTCTCTTTGGCCAGAACAGGGTGACATGGACACACTTTACCTGCAAAGGAGGCTAAGAAGTGGAGTCTCTGGGTTTTTAACCTTATTTGTTTTTAATATACATTCTATCCCTGTAGAAACAGAAGGTGGACTATCCGTTGATAAGGCGACAGTGTCCACCTCTGTATCTGTAAATTTTTTCTTGTGGTTTTTTTCCCTATTAAGTTTGCAACCTTTTAGGAAAGGACCTTTCCTTATAAATCTTTAGCCTGAGGACTTAGACACTGCCTCACACAAAATCGAGATGAAAACTATTTTTTGAGGTTTCACACAATTTGCAATCTGACAAGGATCATAATTAATGAAAATGATTAACATTACTATACCGCTACAAATAATGTACATATTATAAAGGCAAAGAATAGGCTCCTTTGAGAGACTAGTGGGACATTCATGGTCTAGGAAGGCCTCTGTGGAAAGGAGATATTTAAGCTGAAATAGTTTCTTTTTAAAGACATGGTCTTGCTATGTAGTTCAGGCTGGGCTTGAACTCACCATGTATCTCAGGCTGACCTCAAACTCATGATGCTTTTCCTGCTTCAGCCTCCCCAGTGTTGGAATTACAAGTGGACTTAAACTGAAATCTGAAGGTCAGGGGAGTCAGATGAACACTAAAGGACATGAAATAATGTTCACAATACTGAAGTAAGAAGAGCCCAGTGTAGCTGGAGGTTAGTGAGGGGGAGGCTGAGTGCTAAGAGATAAGCTGGGGTGTGTGTTTTGTGGGCAGGGAAAAAAGTCATAGGATCTGACGTTTCTGTGCAAGGGCCCTGAGGCACCTGCTGTGTGGAAAACCAAGGATGGCGAGAGTGGAGTGAAAGCAAGTGCCTCATAATGGGTCTCCTTTTTATTTCCCTTTGCCTCTCCTCCCTCTTGTCTCCCCAGCCTCAGGTCTGCTTCCCATCTTCACAGAATATCTTCCTCTTTCTTATCTTCTGTCTTTTATTTTGCTCTTTAAGTTATTTACACTTTGGATTTTCTCATATAAGATTTATGTCACTGAGCATTGTGGATACAAGGTGCATTCGTCTTCCTACAAATGACTGGTATTTATCCTTCTTTATGGCCATGTAGTACTCTACTGTGTATATTTACCATGTTTTCTGTATCCATCATCTGCTGATGGACATATAGGCCACTTCTGTGATTTAACTACTATGAATTGTGCCACCATAATCATGGTTATGCATGTATCTCTGTAATATGAGATCTTTAACTGGGATGATACATGGAAGAGGTACAGGCAGATATAGCAAATGGAATTTCTATTTTTAGGTTTTTGAGGAAACGCCATACTGATTTCAGTGCCTATGATTTGTCCAAGTGCAGAAGTCAAATCCAGTAGTAGTTCAGAGGAGAAGCCTGACATGTGGATGGAATTTAGAGCACTGAGAATGGAGATCACTTGGTGTTGAAAGAGAAGAAAGGAAATAGCCTAGGGCCGGACCCTAATAAAATCCGAGAAGTCAGTAGAGGTGTGAGAAGAGAAATAAGACAAAAGTCAAAAGAATATAATACCTCAGGAATGCGGGAAGTGAGTAAACTTGTGAGTGATGGATTGCTTCAGGACTGAGATATTTTCATATTTTAAATCTCAGCTTTGCCACACTCTAGCTAAGGATCCTGCACCCTCTCATATTATCTGGGAATGCCCAGTGATAGTTAATGTTAAGTAGTCATTTCTCAAGGCATATGTTTCTTCTTATAAATTATCTGAGATTTGAAGCAATGTTTAGTCCATCGGCTGAATGAGGAATCACTCACACTCTAAACTTGATTCCGTTCGGTAGAGTTAGATGTTTAAAGATGGGATGGGGAAAAGAGAACAATTGGATACATAGTAGGAAAGCAAAGGATGATTAAAGTATGTTGGAGAAATTCATTTTTATGGTTGACTTTCTTAAATATCCCAATAAGATTACCTTTCATTTATGTAATTCCTGACACTTCATAAGGCACCTTTATATGTGCTGTCCAATTTAGCCCTTATGCTAATCAAGTAAAGTAGCAAGTGAAGGCATAGAAATAATCTCTAAAAATTCCATAAGCTAATAAATAGAAATGCTGTGATTAGAATCTGGGTTTTTAAAAAGTTAACTCATGTTTCATCATACTGCATGTGGAATGGTAAATATTTTTCATGTCACAAATAAATTCTTATCAGCTAGTCAGCTTCCTAGAGTACTTCATGGTGAAAGGGTAAGAAAACTCGGGAAAACTCAAAATCAGTGTCATAAACTGATTAGTAATGTCCCTCAGAGGCATCCTAGTAATAATAAGTCTGTTAGGACATGTCAACTTTCAGTTTATAGAGAAGCAAAATGAAACAGTCATAAAACCCCTTGCAAACATTTCTTGGACAAACTAATTTCCTAGTGGAATGCTGGGATTTCATCTCCCACTGTCTCAACTCTTGGTTAAGAGAAATGAACGATGTATATTAGTCTGCTTTTCATTCTCTTGAGTTCTGAAGTACACTGGAATAACATGTTTCTATTCCTGTTGCCTTCAGTGTTTAGGGAAATTCTTTCAAGTCTACCTCCAAATGCTATCTAAAGACCTAAAACCCATCATCTTAGAAGTGTCTAAACCCAGAACATTCGTTGTAAGTTCCTTGACATTGTCCTGTGCACTTTTGTCCAGAAGAAGCACAACTTCATATTTAGTGTTTTTAACTTTCAATTTTTAAATCATTCTAGACTTGTAAGAAAGTGGCAAAAAGAATACAGAGTTCCCATATATAATTCACTCAACTTCCTCTAATGTTGACATATCCTATAACCATATTTAATTATCTAAACCAAGACATTAACATCAGTACAATGCTAATAACTGAACGCCATACTTTGTTCCTATTTCACAACTTTTTTCACTAAGGGCCTTTCTTCTCTGTTCCAGGATCCAATCAAGGATCCAAGATTGTATTCGGTAGTCACATCTCCTTGGTTTTCTCATGTCCATTCTACAGCCTTTCCTTGTCTTTCATGACCTTGGCACTTGTGAAGGACAGTGACCAGATATTTTGTTGAACACCCCTCAATTTGGGCTGGTCTGATATTTCCTCGTGTTTTTCTTGAGCTTATGGACTTAGGAGAAGAATAGCACAAAGGTGATTTCTCTTTTCTGGTGCATCTTGCCAGTGGACACAGGATGTTCATGTTTTACTGCTGTTGAGATAAACCTTGATCACTAGCCTAAGGTGCAATCTATGTTTTTTATCCACCATGAAGTTACTGTTTTACCTTTGTGGTTAATACATGTCTTTCAGAATATCTATAATGTTGCTTGAACCACCAGTAGTAGTAGTCCAAACAGTAGTGGAATTAGAGCAATGAAATCTGGGTTCTACTGCTAATGCTTAGCTCAGTGGCACTGAGCAAGTCACTTAACCAGTATGGCTTTCAGTTTTTTTGTCTGCAAAGTGAATAATTGGGTTAGGTAACCCTACTGTCCCTTTTAGCTAAGTAGTCCAATGATTCTGTGATTCTCAACTTGGTATGTTAAACCAGACTGCATGAAAAAATTAAAGACTTTTTAGTTAGGCATTCATGTATTCATTTAGTCATTGAATTACTATCAAGAACCTATTATATGCCAGGCTCTGTTTGAGGTACTGAGGTTAAAAAAATAAACAAGACAAAGCTCCTACACTCATGGGAGCTTATGTCCGAAAAAGGAAGACAGATGGTTAGAAAGTACGCAACTCATATACAATACAATTTCAGATATGATAGCATGATGAAGAAAAACAAATCAGAGAAGAGACTAGAAAGTTGTACATGAGGAGCTTGTCACTGCATAGTAGGGTAATCAAGGAGAGTTACTCTGGGGAGGAGGCATTTGAGCAAAGATCTGAAAGAGGTAAGGAGGGAAGCCTGAAGCTTTACGAGAAACTGTGTTCCAGACAGAGTCACACATAAAAAGTCTTTGAGGTGAGTCTAAGCTGATTATATACCATTTAAAAGAATGAAGTTAAGTGTCATGAAGCACCTTCACTGAATAGGCCCAAAGAAGTCAAGATTTAGACACGGTAACACAGCTATTTAATATAATCTTTGGATTAGAATTCCTTTCTTATGGCTCCCTCTCAAAAATATGCAATCTTTAAGGTAAATGTGTCCTGGAAAGACTGACAGGAAGCACGGCTACTATAGCTTTCAGACTATCCTAAATATTGATAGAGCGATGCAATTTTTAGCTTTCTATAGAATATAAGACTTGAACTTGCCAGGGATGTCACAGCTGGGTTTTTAAGCATCGAATCCACAAATGTGTTTAATGTCAACCAAGGAATCTGTATCACTTGTAATGCTATCCCCAGAGAACCCCCAAGTCTACTCATGCTATTCACTGTGCTGGCCTCCATAACCTGCCAGCGCGCACATTATGCAGAGAAGCGCAGTATTCCCAAGGAGGTGGCAGTGGTAGGTGAGGTGAGATGTCAGCTGTGAGTGGAGCTGACCAAAGAAACACCTCAAGGAAGTGGCTCAGAAATGATTGAGTGTATGTGTCCAGAATGAAGCCTGACACAAGTGTTGCAGAATGAAAGAGAGCTAAAAGCCACTGTGGCAATCCCAACCACTTCATAGGCAGGAATCAAGGACTGATTGGTTCTTTGTGAGATAATCTAGGTGTCTAAGAAACCATTTATTGATATCATTTATTCATTCATTGATCATACAGCCAGTTATTCAGTAAAAGGTACAGAGCATCCATTATGTGCCAAGCACTGTGTGAAGCTGGGAAAATGCAGAGATGGATAGATTCTTATCTCCAGGGTACTTAAACACTACAGGGGTAGACCTCCCTTCCATATAAAAACACTAAGTAGCCAGGTGTGGTAGCACACACCTGTAATGCTAGCATTCTGAGAGGATGAGGCTGAAGGATGGCAAGTTCAAACCAAGCCTGGGCGATTTAGCAAGACCCTGTCTCCAAATAAAAAATAAAAATGGGCTAGGGATATAGCTCAGTATGAAGGGATTAATTCCCCACTGTGCATAGATTAAAAAATGAGTGAATGAATGAATGAAATGAAATAAAACATTACGGGTACTATGATTACAGCATACAGAACCTGGAGGAATCCCAAGGGAAGGCATTTCCACACACACAAAAAAACCTGAAAATGTCTGATTTTAGCCTCACACAGTCATAGAAAAACCAACCACCATCAACATCCCCTCTTAAAATGATAAACAATGATAAATATCTTCATTAGTCAACCCAAATTAAACCCATAAATAAGTCCATATTTATGAACAAGGATGGTTGCAGAACCCTGTGGATATTTCACACTCAAACTTTTCCTCAGACAAAAGCCTGTTATGAAACCTCTTGCCTTTGGAATATGACAACCACAGACATCCTAACTAGGTTGTGAAGGTGCATTCCATGGCGCTGACATTATTGATCCGGTTGTTAACAGTGCGGGCATAAATGACTGATGAGGACTCTCCGGATGTCCCTCCTCACTGCCGTTGAAATGGCTCTGGGCTTTATCCAAGCAGGGCTACTAAATGAATAGTAAATGTATGAACAAAGGAGAAATTGGTCCTGAGGTGAACTCACCCTCTTCAGGAAGATTTGTTTGTGCTTCCAATAACCAGTACATTAAACCACATGAGCCATCCGGTAGGAATTTTGAGAAATGCGCAATTTGGGGAAAGGCTAGTGTTTTATCAGCTGCTTTCTCTTATCATCAAGAACTGAGGATTCTCAAGGGATTTTGGATGTTTGCCATTTTCACATCCGACTTCTTGAGAATTATTTGAAATCATCCACATTTGTATCTACCAGTTTTTTTCTAATACAGATATTCTACAAGCGCCATTGAAAGAATGTTCTCTTGTCCTCACATGTAGATCACAATCATTGATTGGGTCAAGGGTTTTTCAGCTCTGACTTCATTTGCAGCTGCGTATTGTTTTACAGTGATGGGGACCTTCTCTGACTGAATGGCTAACTCGTAGGCAGGAGAACAAAGCTTTTTACATTCCGCCCCAAATAGATCAACAGGCCTGGATTTGAGTCACGCAGAGAAAGAAACAATAGGTTTTCTCTCAGGAATGTCCTCTGCTTTGATATCACTTCAGCAGAAGTACTGACTGCTGTCCACTGACTTAGGAAGTACAATTTAGACTTGTGTCATAGCTGTTATTTCCTTCCTCAAAAAAACATCCACCTGCACAGGTGACAGGAAGCTATAGTCCAGAGCTTTTCATGAGTGGAAACCATTTCACTAAGTACTTCACCACAAATTCCTGTCCCACAAGGCCTATTTATTCCCTTCCTTTGTCACTGGAGTTCAAACATCACAACCAAGAAGCTAGAATTGATATCTAGCAACTGAAAATACTAATAGTAGCAGTATTAGCAGCTATAGCAGCTGATGTAATATTAATACTACACACCACAACCACACTCTCTACACACTTATCTATATTCACCAATCTAATTTTTACCACAGCCCCTATAGCTAGATACTATGGAGGACCACCTAGGCGACTCTCCTTAAAAGAGGAACAATTGCATCCATTCTGGCTGAGCCTGATCCTACTTCCATGTACTGATATGTACTGAGCTGGCTAGGACTTTTCCTTGTCCCTTCAGTTGACTTTAAGCAATGCATATCAGTCTGGCAGAGGTGCTGATGGTAATCTTTAGAGATGGCAGACGTGTTTCCCTGACCCGCTGTTGTTCCCTCGAGTGAGCTGAGTGAACCGGGATGAGACGGGATGTACGAGCCAATGCTCCATGACTTGGGAATAGAGGCTATGACTTCCTGGGGCTTCAAAGATTACTGAAGCACTGACCCCAAAACATTAGATACTATCTCAACTGAGTTATGCAGATTACTCCTTCTGCATATCCTTCTCTCTGTATATATGGCAGAGGTGATTTCAGGCCTCCTACCTCGTCCAACTCATGGCACTCACCTACTTCCCACCACTCTCACAGTCACTCATCCTCAAGCCCCTCCCTTCTTCACAAATGAATAAAATCTGGGTTTGGCCCTGGGGATAGGCTTTTGGTTCCAGATAGCCATCATCCCGGCTGGCCTTAGGAGCCCTTGGCTCCCCATAACTACAAATATGCTTTAGGGTCTTTATTCTCACCATAGGTCGCACTAATAGTGGTAGATTAAAATTAACTCACTAGAATTCCAATAACTTTTCACAGGATTACAAATATAAACTTCCTGGGCCAGGGGCTGGGGATTTAGCTCAGTGGCAAAAGCGCCTGCCTGGCAAGCGCAAGGTCGTGAGTTCGGTTCCCAGTACCGGAGAAAAACGAAAAAAAAAAAAAAAGAAAGAAGGGGGGCTGGGGATTTAGCTCAGCGGCAAAAGCGCCTGCCTGGCAAGCGCAAGGTCGTGAGTTCAGTTCCCGGTACCGGAGAAAAAACCAAAAAAAAAAAAAAAAACTTCCTGGGCCATGAGGACTGGAAAGGGCTCTCTATAAGATAATGTTGTAATTTCCACTTTACACGGAACACTAAACTGCAGAGAGTTAGTCATTTTCCCAAAGTCTTGCAGTTAGTAAACAGCCAAGATTCAAACCCAGGTCATCTGGCATCAGAGCTGTGATCTCACCCATTATGTTAGGCAGTCTCTCAGTACTTAATTTGGTAAAGCTAATATTAATCACATTTAAACAACTTTGGCTAATAAAATCTTAGGTCAAAAAGGTTTTCAAAATCTGCCCCAACTCTTTTCCCAGCATGAGTGTCCTAGTACATCTCTGCTAGAAAAATCTTTATCCTGGCCTTAAAACCAAGTGATGGGGAACTCCCTAATTTGGAAGGCTGCCCAGTCCATTTACAACCACCCTAATCATTAGGCTGTTATCTTTTGTATTGAGCTAAAATCGATCTTCCCATAACCTCCACCTTTTTTTGTCTATATGAATGCTTCGCAGATATACACAGTAACTATAAACCTCCTAGCAAGGAAAGTCCTGCAAATACTTGCAGGCATTTAATCCCTCCCCACAAAGCTCTCATTACCAAGTCTATAGAACAGACCATAGGTATCAGAATTGGAAAAAAAAAAAAGCAGGAAGTGGAAATGTAGGGTCAGACTTAAAGCATTTTTTACTTAAAATATAAAATCCTTTTATATAACAAGTAGACCAACTCCTAACCCCATATATGTACCATGTTTGCAAATGGGAAATTTGTTTCTCCAGTGCACTGGGGCACCAGAGGTGGTATATGCTGACGTGTCAGATTCGATGCGTTTCACTGGGTTAGAACCACCAGGACTTTCCAAGGGATAAAGCTCTCTGCCGTAGTCATTAAAAGCTGCAGAACCCTGTCTGACTTTAGGGGGAAGCCCCAGCACTGTTAGCCCTCATCCACCCTCACCAGGAAGGCTGCTTAAAAGTAGGGTGTCAGTAACAACCACTAGCTTAGGATCAGTCCTCAGACCTGCCTTGACACCACCCTTTTCCTTCAGAATCTTTCAGGGGCATCCCAACTTCCTGATGGTGTTTTGTACCATGCCTGTTTCCTCCTGCTGCTGCATTGCAAATACCAGTGCATACTCCGACATTTTCTCTCATTTTGCTTCAGCATGAATTTCTGAATATCTACCCCTGCCTGCACCCTGACCCTGAGTATTCTTGTGTCCTGCTGACCAATTTGAACTTGTAAATAACAAACTCCCTAGGCATTTTCAAATCCTCTGCTTTAGCCTGATGGTTCCTCTCCTGTGTTTTCTGACCTTGACTCTGCTCTTTGTACAAATAGTAATCACATTCACCCCCGAGCAGAGAATCTACGTCAAAACCCATCAGGATATCTAACCACATCATTTTATCTGTCAATTCACCGGACTCCTGATCTCAGTCCCCTCCTTTCAACAACCTGGCACTGACACAGTATAATTTCTTTTAAATCATGATGTAACTTGATATGCTTTTCAAAAGCTTATGGTGAGGATTTTCATCAGTTTTTATTTTATTAGGAAAAGAGGGAAGACAGTGCCGGAGGCTGCAGTGGACTTCTTCAGAATCTGTCCCGGGGTGATTTCATAGCATTGGAGAAGTGAAAGTAGAAAGAGATTATATGGAGATTAGAGTCATTGTTAGAAAACAGTCAGATTAGGAGACATGATAGCCAATGAACCAGCAGGACCAAGGAGCTTTGATAGTGCTTGCAGCTGTAGGTCCCACTCAGAAGATGAAGAAAGACAGTAAAGGTATTTGCTTATGAGTTAAAGTCAGTTTAATGGAAATAATGGTATGGTAGCCATCTTTTCTTTTTTTCTTTTTCTCAAATTATAGTAACCAGCACATAGTATAAAATTTACCATTTTAGCCTTTGCTAAGTGTATAGTTCAGCAATGTTAAGGTATAGTCATATTATTTTGCAAGCAATCTCCAGTTTTTCATTTTGCAAAACTGAACCACTACACTTGGTGAACTATTCTCCATTTCTCACTGTATTCCAGCCCCTGGCACCCCCTGTTCTACTTTGAGTCTCTATTAGTTTGATTACTCTTAAGTACCACATAGAGAAAAATCATGCATTTAACTTTTTTCTACTAGATGTTGAACCCAGAGCCTTCACACTGTTACATCCCCATCCCTTTTTATATTTATTTTGAGACAGGGTCTTTCTAAGTCACTCAATTGCCCAGGTTGAGTTCTAACTGGCAGTCCTGCCTCAGCCTCCCAGAGTGGTATTGCAGGCAGTATTAGTCTTTCTGTAACTAGCTTATTTCACTTGACAAAGTTTCCTCAAGTGTTATCCACTGGCCAACATTTGTAAAAAGTAGTTCTTGAACATCATTTCTGGGCCATAATTTGCTGTCAAGCACGAGGTCTCATTTCATTCTTACCACAGACCTGTATGGCAACTATGTGCCTTTATTCCACATCACAGCTTAGGAATAAAAAGCATTCTGGATGCAGAAAACAGAATCAGAAGCAGTGGAACAAGAGTTGCTTACAGAGGAATTCAAATTGCACAGAGCACGACTGGGCAGTGGGAAAGGGAGCCCACAAAGCTGTGGCAATTGGCTGTAGTGGGATCTTGGGGGGACGCTCTGAGGTTGGTTTCACCTTTTCTAAGTTGGTAGCCAGTAAGTCAAATGGGTGGTGACTTTGAGCCCTGTATTGTGCGGTCATTGGACTCTACTGCGTGAGGCAGTTCCCGGAAAGCAAGTTTTTGTGAGAATCAAGCTGGAAGCCAGTCGCCAATACCACAGCAGATGCGATGCGCATGCCTGCAAAGACCCTGAAGATGTGTTCAGTGTGGAGCACCACAGTAGCTGCTAAGGATGCTAAAAGAACAAATGCATTTCTTCAAGTTACATAAATGACAGGAGAGCATTTGTTTGATTTTGAAATTCATGTTCTTTCTACTACACTGAGCCTTTCCAAACAGACAATACGCCTACAAAAGTCAAGTTTGGAATCTGTTCCTGGTTAAAATGGAATCAAAGCCACCAAATACTATCCTTATTTCATTATTTGTATATTCCTTATCATGCCTGCAGATACCAACGTTTTTTCATGATCTCTGTCAGGAGGAGTGAGACTATCATCGCAATAGCCTTATACTTGTGCCGCATAACCAAGATCCCACCTTCCTTTGTTTGTTTGTTTCTTTTTTCTTTTTTTGTCTTTTTGAAACAGGGTTTCGCTATGCAGCTCAGGCTGACCTTAAAGTCACTTTTTAGCGCAGGCTGGCCTTGAACTCACATCAATCTCCTACCTCAGCCTCCAGAATGCTGGGATTATAGGCATGCATGGCCACGCCAGGCATCACCTTCCTTCATTTGATCAGCCCACTACTGACAAGTTCATGTTCCAAGAACACTACTTTCTTTAAGTTCCTTTACCCAGATTCCTGCTATGTTCCCAAAGTGTTCTGAGGACCAGGAAGTCAAAGATTAGCCATGGTCTCTGTCCCCAAGCTGTTTATAACCTTTGCCCAATATCATTATTACCACCAGAATCACTGTCGTACTTGTAGCTAACCCACCAGCACTCTGCATGCACAGAATCTGTGTCCACAGATTCAACCAACTTCATTTTGGATAAACACACACACACACACACACACACACACACACACACACACACACCTACTATACATGTGCATGTATTTTTCTTGACATTATTTCCTAAACAATACATAGTTTGCACGTTGTACTAAGTATTTAAAGTATACAGGAGGACATGCCTAGGTTATATGAAATACTGTGTGGTGACTTGAACTTCCTTGGGGTTTTGTATCTTTGGAGGGCCCTGGCACCAATCCCTCATGGATGCTAAGGGATAACTGCATGTGCCAAATGAGACAGTTGTCCAGGCACTGTGCTAAGACCCTGACATTCATTATCTCACTTTATCCTATCAGCTGCTTCCTCAAGTAGTTTAGATACAAAAACTGAGGCTTAGAGAATTCAGGTCCCTCTTCAGTTTGAAATGGCAGAGACAGGCCAGGCAGACTGATTCCAGAGCCTGAGTTCTTCACCACTATGCTTAAAAACTTTGACCCCCGGGTGTCCTCAGAATCAGGTCCAAATACATCCATTATCAACACCCTTCTCATTTCCCAGTCCACCACAGAAATGAAACAGATTCTGTCTTCCTGATGAGGCAAGTCTCCAAACCTTGCTACCTACTGCCTCTTGGCAAGTGCAGGAAGGATTCCCTCCATTCAGATGTGATTGCTGATCCACCTAAAGTTCAGCTTCCTCCAGGGAACGTCTTAACTGACTGCCCTAGAAACTACCTCTCACCAGCACTAACTACGACTCGGTTTCACCTATCCACCTATATCCTTCACTTGGCCTGAAAGTTCCTTAAGAACTGGTTTTGTGGGAGGATTTTAAATAAAAAAATTCTTAGTTTTTTTTTCTTGTTCCCGAGACATTGTTGACTGTGAAAGAATTTGACTTAGATATGATTCTGAAAGCCTGCAATGAGAGAAGGAGAGAGAGAGGGAGAGAGAGAGTGCTCACACAACAGAGCAAGGTAAGCTATCCTCTGGGATTCGTGAGAAGTGTACAAAATAAAATACATCTGAATATGGGACACCAAGCATGGATCACCTGCTCATGCCCTTCTTTGGGTGATGGTTGCTGCCCAAGCATGAATTCCCCTGTGGCTCTGTTTGTCCATCTGGGAAGCCCTGTGGGCACTGGGAACGAAACCTAGAGCAGAAAGTAGCAAGGCTTGGAGCTCACTTTTGAGATAAGATGCCAGTAACACAGGATAAATTTGAGCCTGTACAGATGAATCTGCTGTTGTTGACCCTAGAAACAGAGGTGACCTAAGGAGGCCCGTGTGATACGTGTACCAGAGGTATTTGCTACAGACCCCAAAGTGGAATGTGGCACCAGTGCCAGTCTTTGCTCTGGCTGTCAACAGCACACCTGCTTTTTTTTAACCCTCCACATATAAAAACATAATCATACAAAGATTCAAAACAGGATAAGTTTTGTTTCATGGGAATGGTATGGAGAATAAGTGTAAGACGTTCTCAGGGAGCTTATAGTTTTAAAGAGCTATATTATGTCATTCATGAAATGTGAAAAACTGATATGGCAGAGCATGTGTGTTCTTGTCTCATGAGGTTATTGGAAAGATCCACTGAAATAATCATTAGAAGGCACTTTGTGCCATGTCAGGCACAAAACAAGTGCTCAGTAAATGTTAATGCTTATTCTGTTATTGCTGTTGATTGTGAGAAATCATCGGTTCCACATCAGCAGATAGTAGTAAGTGGTCTGTCAGAAGGAACACGGAAACATTCTCATGACACAAGACTCAATGTTGCAGGGACACTCATTAAAAAGCATCTAATTTTAGTCTTCTGGGAGACAGAAAATGCTAAGTTCTCTGGAAACGTTGAATCCCTCCTTAGGCATGTAGTTTAATTTTCCAAAATTATATTGCATAATCTGTGAAATGAATACAAAATTGTACTGCTGTTCACAAAAGGCCCAGGAAAATCTTCGGCATTATACGATATCAAAGAAAAAAATGTTATTTTTCCATAGGGTGTAATTAGAAATGAAGCAGCAAGGTCAGTCACAGACTTGAGAGTGCTAAAAGAAGGAAAGGAGCAAAAAATTCCCTCCAGTTATTTTACAGCTGCCAGGTTGAACTCATACTTATCCAATGAGCCCAAAAATGGAATACTGTTCTGCACCAACTATACTGATGATAGTGATTCAGGGAGTAAATGATAAGATTCTATCCTTCTAAAGTGCTTTTAGAATTGGATTCTAGTAACTTTCATTTTGTTATTGGCCAATCACAAAAGAGACTACAATAGAGAAAAGTGAACACATCAAGCTGAAGAGAGGCTGCCGCACAGAAAGGGAAGAAGGCCCTCAATTTAGAGATATGGATGGAGAAAAAAGGCTGTAGCATACGAGAAACATTAAATAAAGTAATAAGAGCAGAAAATAGCTTCGAATGGAAGAAGAGAAATCAGAGAGATAGAAATAGACAGAAATACCCAAACTACAAAAGGATATTGTAGAGGAAAGCAGTGATTGTTATACAGATTAAATGCCAGCAGTTATAATGAAGGTGAAAAGCTTCTCAGAGGATTGTGTGAGTACAAAACCGCAGCCCATTGCCCGTCCCACCACAGGGCTGACGTTTCTGAAACTTGTAGGGACATTTTGGGACCCTTCTACCTCTGTGAGCTCCAGACTTTCCCTTCTACTTATTTTCCTTTATTTTCACTTTTTTGTGGGAGGGAGGAGTCACCCTTAAGAACAAGAGGATGGAGCCAGGTGTTGTGGTTTGCACCTGTAGTCACAGCTAATCTGGAGGCTGAAGCAGGCAAACTGCTTGGTCCCACATGTGCTCAAGGCCAGCCTGTCCAAAATAATGCGACCCCATCTCAAATATAAAAAAGACAGAGAAAGAAACAGACAGACAGAGAGAGAATGACCTTTTGCCCAGTCGTATCCTCTTAATCACCTTCTAGTAAGTGCCACAGTGGTTCAAAGCCACATCCAGGGTTTTAGAGGCCCCAGTCTTCTCTTCCACAGCTCCTATCTTTTGCTTCTGTGCCTACAGTTTGTTTTATCATCGGTGCATAGCCTGGGAAATCCAGCTCCTGTTGTGATATGATTAGCATCTAAAGAAACCCAAGAAGCCTGCAACTTGGTCTCTTCACAATTTCAAATCATAATCAAAATCCCTTTTGGTCATAAACATTTAAACAAAAAAATTCCTTGTAAATCACTTCCACGAATCTTTCTATGTTCAAAATGCAGCTTGAAATTCTGTAGTTTTTTTTTTTTTCTCAGTACTTGAGATTGAACCCAGAGCCTTCGTACTGAGCTACATTCACAGCCCCTCTTAGTTTTTATTTTAATACAGGATCTCATTAAGTTGCTTGGTTTCCCAGGCTAGGCTGGACCTTGTAGTCCTCCCGCTTCAACTCTACTTCTTAAAAGAGTGCCTGCCAGTGATAGGATGATAAAAGATTTTGAAACCATAAGTCGGTATGCAAATGCTAGAGAATAGTAACTCCATGAAGAACTGAGCAACATTTATATCACTTGGCTTATTTTTTTTTCCTGGACTCTTCCAATCTGAGAGAAAATGGACTTGAGTTCATCTTTAATTGGTTTAGAACCGGACAAGCAAGCTGGGTGACCTCATTCACCTGTGTGTGTTAACTGCTGCCTCCACGCAACAGTGGAATGACCAAGACAACAGCTCTTTGCCCATGTCCATGAGGTGAGGAATATTTTGATGTCACGTCAGACCATTACTGGTACAAAAGGTGTTAGACAATCTGTGGCACCTTCTCCTAAACACAGTACATGGGGCAGCAGCTCAAGCCCTCCTTGTAAATAGGGACCTTCCAATACAAATCTTTTAACATGATTTTTTTAAGCATAAGGAAATGTCCATCAGAGTCTGTCAATAGCTACCACCCTTTCAAATGGCCAAATCTCAGGTGGTCAGCAGCTTACCTAAAACATTCCAGTACCTCTTCCTATCGTGGAATCTCCTTTGAGGATCCAACTCTGCCTGATGATCCCCGACAGCTTTGGTCAGTGCTTCTTTTGACACATCAAACTTTGCAAATGCCTTGGACAAATATGGCTTTGAGTTTTCAAGCTAATCATTCTGTTAATGAAGAGTGCTGACAAGGGCTAACTTCACAGCCTTCTATGTATACATGAAACCATCTCAAGCCAGAGGGACTGGTACTCATCAAATGCCGTACTCGGGCTGGGGGTGTGTCTGAGTGGTGGAGGAGTTGCCTAGCATGCATGAGGATCAGGGTTCCATCCCCAGCATCACAAAAAAATAAAAGCTCAACATCATATTCCTCTAAATGTTCCTTCTTCCTAACATGAGCATCAAGGACTAGGAAGGAGAAGGAAATAGGGTAGGCTGGATATGGACCCAGTCAAGTTCTCATAAGGTTTCCTGATAGATACAGAAGCAGTGTTATTGATGACATCACAGAGCTCCTAGCTAATGGCCTCCATTATCTGTTATTTTTCCACAATGACTGGAGACAATGAATGAGGAGCTGGTAAAGTCGTGATACTACAGTGGGTATAATTCTGTCGTCTAGGAGGTAGGAGACTACCTTTTTATAAAATCTCTTTAAGGTTAAGAAAATCGGGGCTGGGGATTTAGCTCAGCGGCACAGCACCTGCCTGGCAAGCACAAGGTCATGAGTTCGATTCCCAGTACTGGGAAAAATAATAAAATAAAATAAAGTTAAGAAAATCACAGGCTTTGTAGTACTTGAACAATTATATATCTAGCTCTTAATAGTTACTGTTATAAGAGCACTTATAACAATACTAATTTTCTTCAACGTTTCTAAGTTTGCGTTTGCCCTTTATTAAAAGTGTGTTAGGATGGACTCCTGACCATAACTGACAGAAAGTTCAACTCAGAGTAGTTGAAGAAAAAACTGAGAATGCTGATGGTGTTTTTCTGACCCAAGAATTTAAAACTCTGGGATCCAGGCACAGTGGTTCATGCCTGTGGTCCCAACACTCTGGAGGCTGAGGCGCGGGAATACCACTTGAGCCCTGAAGTTCAAGACCAGCCTGGGAAACATAATAAAACCCAGTCTTAAAACAAAATAAAACACCTAAAGCTTTCTGGACCTGACTCTCAGCGGCTCAAATCAGGTCATGTGCCCATCTAAGCTAACAGAATAGAATGCTCCAATTGATGAATTGATACTATAGGTGGTGTTCTCTGAGCAGAAAATGCTAAGACAGTTGTTAGAGAATAACTCCTATGAAGAAAAAGGAGATGAGGCAGGGTGTGGCAGTGGATCACAATACTGGTCTTACAGAGTTTATTCCAGCCTAGTGGGAAGGGCTAGACCAAAGACCGGCAGTCAGAGGTGTCCAGAATTGGGCACATTGAGGATAGTATCACTATAACTGGGGATTAACTTTCCACCTACGGGAGTCATAGAATGGGACTCAGATTTTATCACAAATGTCAGTGTCTATATGTATGAAATAGAAAGTGAAAACCAGTGGTTCTCAATCAAAGGCCGTTACATCCTCCAGTTGTGTCCCATCAGGGACATGGTGACTTCTGGAGACAGTTTTGTTTGGCGCAACTGGGGATGGGAAACTATGAGGATCTAAAAGGTAGAGATCAGGCATAGTGCTAGGCAGCTTTTAATGTACAAGATTCCACAGCAAAGAAACATTTGAGCCAAAGTATCCAATAGTCCCAAAGTTAGCATCTCTGCTCTATAGGTAAAGATACATATTGTGTATGTACTGTACTGAATGATAGCTATGAAAACCTTGTGTCTTTGATAAATGTTTTTGAGACAGGGTCTTGCTATGTAGTTCAGACTGGCTTGAGCCCTTGAACTCACTATGTAGCCCAGACTGGCAGCAGACTCCCTGCAATCCTCCTGCCTCAGCCTCCCAAGGGCTGGGAGGAGAAGCGTACACCACCATGCCCTGCTGATGAATTCTTACTAATGAGCTTCTGTTCTTATTTGCAACTATCAATGCATGTTATTTAAATTCCATCCAATTCATTCAGCTTTTGGGCAAAGAGATTAGACTGACTTAGTGAAATATCTGAAATCTGGATATTTGAATAATTCTGGACTTTAAAAGAAGTATTCATTCAAATTAATTTAAATGCTCTTAGAATGTAAAGGCCTCATGTTGAATGTAATCATTTTCTACTGCAAACATATATTATTAAAAATAAAAAAGACTTTGAAGTCCTTCAAGTCTTTACTTTGGTGTATAGATAAGGATCATCTATGTTTGGAATACAATCACCTCTGGGAAAGTGCTATCTCAAAAGTACTGAGCTAGTTTGCTTATGATGGTTAAATATCCCTGGGCTATAGATTTGTTTACTGTGACACTTCACTCTGTTATAGTCTTTCTTCATTGTGTGTTAGAAAGTTGAATGTCAGTGCTCAGACTGGAATATTAAACATTCAAAGTTAGAGTTGAATCAGTAAAAAGTTATTGCAGTGTGTCTTCATAGGTAAGAACATAGTTTTCTTTCTGGGACTTCTCCTACAAAATAACATAATGAAAGCAAACTTTTAGCACTATACATTTTGAACCATCTAATAGATATTTTAGCCTTCAGGGAATTTAGCTCCAGAACTGCTGCTAGGAAAATGAAAAGACTGGCTAATGCCTGAAGGGATAAAAAGATCAGCTAACCCAAAAAAAAAAAAGTTTTTTTCAACATGTGAAATGCGTGTTCAATCCTAGATCAAGGACGAGACATTCGAAGTTCTATGTATGAGGTTTAACATTACTTTGGAAAACTCTGGGAGAAAAGTCTGATATCAGTGAACTGAAATCATTTTCTAGTAGGAAGAGTAATGACATCAGCTCTTTGCTCACGCAAAATCCACTGTTTTTATCTAAACACAAAATCATTTAGTGCCTTTATATCTAACATCTATAGTCACGAAACCGTAACAATTCATTCATGATGCAGCAAAGAAAAGTCAAGAAAACAAACCATTCTAATCACTGTATTGTGAGAACTCTATAAAGAAGTGGGAGATAGCTAAAAGGAGAGAGAATGATAAATTGCTGCTTACTAAAATGAAGGGAAAAATCGACAGTATAAGTGATACTGTTTGAAATCTCAGGAATCTCTAATCCATTGAAATTGTGTCACCACCAGCATATAAAATACCTGTTCAAAAATGCTCCTCCAAGAGAAGACAGGAACTGAGAAGGTAGCCTTTTAGCAATGGAGAAAGGGATGAAAGGGAGAGAGTGGGAAGGGGGTAATGAGGATGAAAGCAATGAAAATACTGTGTGTTACATGCACATTCCAACATGCCAAAATGAATCTCAATCTGTATTACTCATATGCAGAAAGGAAAGAATATCGCTCAACAGGTATGAGATGCTAGGATGCTGATTCTCTGCTTCTGACCTAGGACGATGATGTTTTATGTCACCGCCTTCCTCAAGCCTCCCAGCATGCACCAGGGCCCACTTCTGTCTCACTTCTAGAAACACATATTGCTTTCACTGGTCAGTAAGAACCCAAGGCTCTTAGGGACAGGAAGTTCTCAGGTTCCATCTTTAACATCCCCTACAGGATAATCAAACAGGACAGTATATAGAACAACACTTGAAAATGCTGGAGGAATGATCCATTTAGGGTTTGTTTGTTTGATTGATTTTACAATACTGGAAATTGAACCCAGGGCCATCGCAATAAGCTGCATCACTACATTACCCAGCCTGGGCTCAAACTTGGCATCGCCACCCCCCGCTTGAGCAACTCATACTTGAGCCCACCTCTCATACTCTCCAGAGTTATTTAAATCCTGCTGAAAGATAGAAATCACTCAATTATCCCCAACTTGCCCAAAAAAGGCAAGTCGGATACAGAACTTCCAGTGAAGATGTGACTGCCAAACACCCACTCCCATTCTGCTCTGATACCCACCTTTTGATACAAATAAATAACAAGTTGGTGAAAGCTTTACATTCGCTCATTTTTTAAAGAAAAATATGCCATCACTGTGCAAGCTAGAGTGGGAATCTCACTAACCATCCAGAAGAATGATGTGAGGGGCTTTGAGAATTCATCGTCACCCTTCTCATAATTTTCCCATTGTTTTATCCAACCTTTATTCAACCACTAATGACTTACTGCTCTGGATTATTACATCAAATGGTGCCGCAGCAAACCAGTGGTACCACTGGGTGTTTGCACATCTCCTCACCTTGGATGGCAGCTTCCTTCACTCTTCTTTCTTTCCAATACGCTTTCATTTAACCCCTTGTACCTTGTCATACGCTCTCTTGTTGTTTTTTCTGGTAACTTAGCATTTCTTCACTTTGTCCACATTTCCATTCATCCTAAAGCTGTGTTATTTTCATAGGTTCAAAGCTCCAGGTGGAATATAAAAATGACAGTAGAAGATATCACTAAGGTAGAAAAAAATTACGTAGTGTGACATGATAAAAAGGAGTCTCATTTTTTAAATTTTTTTCACACCTGGAATGGTGGCACACTCCTGGAATCCCAGCACTCTGGGAAGCTGAGGCAGGATGGCAAGTTGGAGCCCAGCCAAGGCAACTTAGCGAGAACCTATCTTAAAATAAAAACTAATAGAGGGCCATATTCCAAGCCTTATATTCCGCTCTTCCTCTGTTTATATTCCATATCCAGGCCTTTATCAGTGCCCAGAAAGACTTACACACTCTGTTCTTGTCACTCAGAAGCATCTTCTAGTTTTGCCCATGAAAATTTGCCTGATTTTGAAGGCCCAGCTTCATTACCACCTTCAATAATTTGATCCTGATGCTGTGTAAAGCTGTTTATGGTCCTTTTAGCCCTCTTCAGTTACCAGGCTGTCTCCCGGGTGCAGGGAGGTGCTGTCTTTATAGCATTCCATTCTCTATAAAATGGTCACTATAGTCGTATTTTCCTTGTAAGGGTTTTCGTTCTTTGAAATGTTTAGTTGGATGCCTACTATGATACAGTCACTGACCCGATTTCTGGGGAAATGGCAATGAATGAAATAGGCCAAGCCCTGCCCTCAGCAGGTTTACCTTCTCATAGGAAAGGTTTAAGTGAACTATACCTATAAAGATCTTAAAACAGCACTTGGGACATATTTAAAGCTTTATACACATTTGCTATTTTGTTGTTGCTATTGTTGTTCTCTAGCATTTCCATTAATAGACAAGGAAACTAAGGTTCAAAGACTATAGTATAAGATGCTGAAGGTGAAATAACTGGGAAGAAATTCTAATTCAGGTATCCTTGACTCATAATATTGGTGGCCTTTCCACGACACTGGTGGCTCCAAAACCATTTGTGGATCTTTAAAGATTCTCAAACCTCAACCCCAAAAAGACTAAGTCAGAAACTCTAAACATGAGATAAAAATCTGTATCATGTGTAGTGTTCCTGGGTAGTTGCAATGCACAGTCAATTCGAACAATGGCTACATCACATTAAATCTTCCCCGTGCTATTCTATTACACTTATTTGCAAATATCAAATCCAAAAATTCAGTAAAGATAGGCTCCATGTTTTCTTACTTCTTTCTCCTTCCTCTCCTAGCAAAGTGCCTTATAAGCACACAATAAGTATTTGAGTAATTAATTGCTTAATTATTTAATTAAAGTTGCTCTTAAAATGCAAATACTCACAGCTGTGGTACTAGAAGCCTGCTATGAGCTATCATTGATCTTCCCAGGGATATTTATTAATCTGCTAAGAACCAGTAGTTGGGAAGGACGGCCTAGCCATCTGGAAATGGAACTGAGACAGCCCCCAAACCAAATAGTAGCCACATTATCACACAGCCTGGGGCCCTGAGCTCACCTCTTCTTCCCTGTACCTCAGCGACCCCCTTAGGTAACATGCAGAAAATATCTTGCTGAAAAAAGTCAAGAGACTGCCCCCCACCCCCCCATTGTTTCTTTTAACTTGGATTACGTCCCTCTTTTGGAAAACTAGGAAAATCTCCTTTTTAACAAAAGAAAAAAATCTTTATTCTTGTCATACCTTGAGCGTGAAGTTTACTGCTATGCATTAAGATTATAAAGCAAGATCCCCAAATGCAGTGGCTGATTATTCACAGTAGACGTACTAAGTCAAGAAGCTTATTTTTTCTCTTTTTGCTAAGACACAAAGCCTGGGGCTATATGCATTTTTATTACACTTTACTGTCTTAGTTTCACTTGAGGATTAAAAACAGAGTCAAGGTACAGTGCACGTATCCTGATGGATTTTAGGATTTCTTGCTTTACTGGAAGGAAGAATCTCATAAAGTATCTCAGATTATTGCTCTGGGAAGTATACCTACTTCTGTGATGACCTAGAAATTCAATCTTTTGTTTTTCCTATAAAAGACCACATTGTATTTTGGAATTGTTTTTTTCCCCTGTAGTTCTCTGTACTATGTAAAGCCACATAAAAAAATAGCTTTCGTTTAGATTTGAAGTGAAAGTATCTAAAATAGTTCAGGGAAGCCTTATGACTATTCATGGAGCTTACAAACAGCCTTGGGGGTGGAGGGAAGAAAGAAGGACAGAAGAACAAGGGAAAGGAGAAGACAGCTGGTTAGAGGAGAAAGAGTGGGCAGAGACCACGTAGACTTAATGCAAGTCCATGTTGGAACTCCAGTTTTGACAAATGTACACCAAGAAACAATACAAGTGCACTACTTCATCTTCTATCCTTTATTATGAGGCACTTGTTTATTTAACTTGTGCTCCATGAGCTGATATGCAAAACAGGAGGACTGGATGCTGTCACACTGGGAAGTACAGTAGATGAGATCTTCCGGTTTACTGATTTGTAAAGAATGGCCTGCTACTGGCTTGGCAGCTCTACATCAGTGAGAGAAAAGAAAGGCGCTTTTCAGTGGCCAGAGAGGAGAGCTGGGAACTGGAATCAAGTTCCTGGCAGACACATTTCTGATAGGCGGACCAATTGACTGTGAAGGGAGTCAAAGTCAGGAGCCTTTGGAAATGCTGCCAGCAAGCACGGTGTGGGATTTAAAGAGCGCTGATTTCCTTGGTTAAGGATTGTTGCATGCGTAGTTCAGCAGATTTACCTTGCAGCCTTCATTAAAAAGGTGACCAGTAGAGCAAATTGAAAATCTACAAGTGTTTCATTACCCAAAACATCAGGACTTTGCAATCAAGACAACAATGTGTAATTTCTGCAGCTTTTTCTTTTCTTCATTTATCTTCACAATTTCAACATGCTTCAGTCATTTTTTCAGCATGAATTTGCTAACTGCTCTAGATGCTCTCTTATTTTTTCAAAAGCTACCAGTTCTATTTTATCCCACTGATAATTATTTCAAATTGCCTCTTCTGGTCCTTGGGAACACTCCTGTGTTCTAATACCAGGAGGCATAATTATGTAATTACCATGTGAACATTATGCTACTTATGGCCCAAAACACTCCTAGAAAGGAATGGTCCAATGGCCTCAGAAAATTTCTCTGAGAATGATATCTGCCAAATTTGGAATAAATAGAGCCTAAAAATAAACAGCTAACACTGAAATGTAGATGATTTAATGTAGTGGCATTGCAAGGTGAGAGGCACTTGACTTTAGTTCCTGTTACAAATCATGAGATACATCAGGGAAGCTTGTAAAAGGGAACCTATTTTTTACAATAAAAATCTGCATCAAGTTACATCATCTCAGCAGAGTAATTCAACTTTTATCTCTGCGACCAACAAAAAAAGAAGATGAAGAAGCAGAAGAAAGGCTTCCTATGATCTCTTCCCTCCCCACCACAATTTTCATAACAATCTGGAGATGTAACTAAAACTAAAGATTTTGACAAATGAGGCAGGATAGGAGGTTGATTGCTGCTTTTCTAAATTAAAATTAATGATACCCTTAAGGTACTTGAGTCTATGAAGTCAACTTAATGTTGATATAACCTGACTCCATTATCACAGAATGAGGCAATCGCAAGAGCATGAAAAGCAACAAACACATCTGCAAAGTGCATTTTAGAAATTGGTGAGGTTAAAGCTTCAAGCCTAAACAACGGACAAAGGATTTGCTGTTTGTCCTCTTTAGCTTTATAGTTGATGGAAGAGCTTGTGAGAATTCGGGGGCACGTTTCTGGGCAGTGTTGGACTGGCTCCAGGCTAGGATGCCTGTTCGAATCATGCCTCCCCATCTGTCCTGCAGGATGCCCAGCAGCTTTGCTGGAGGCACTGTGTGACCACAGAAGAGCCTGTGTGCTTTTCTGGTGGGTTGCAGAGGACATAGGGGACAGAGGATAAGAAAAGGAATCAGGGCAGGTAGTGTAGCTCAGCACACAAGACAGCTGAACTTGATACCCAGTACTGCAAAAAAAGGAAGGGGCGGGGGAGGGAGAAGAAGAGGGGGAAAGTGGGAAGGGGGAGGAAAAGGAGAAGAGAAGAGAGAGGGGCGGAGAGGGAGGGAAGGGCAGGATAGAGAAGGGGAGGGAAGAGGAGGAAAAGGAAAGGTGCAGAGGTCAAGAAAGAAGACAACACAGAAAGATCAAAGGGAGCCAGGCACTGTGGTATGCTCCTGTAATCATAGTACTCTGGAGGTTCAGGCAAAAAGATCATGAAGTTCAAGGCCAACTTGGGCTACATAGTGAGTTTAAGGCCAGCCTAAACTACGTGGCAAGACCCTGTCAACAAGGAAAAAAAAAAAAAAGAAAGAAGGAAAGGTAAAACAGAAGGAGAAATAAGGATATGAGAAAGGAACATTTAAAATGTGGGTTATGGGCATCATAAGATAGCACTTGTAGTTCCAACTCAGGGGAGGCTGAGGCAAGAGGATCTTTTGAGCCCAGGAGTTTGAGGCCAGGCTCGGCCACACAGCAAGATGAGAGAGTGAGAGCAAGGCAGAAAGTGAATCTGAATGTGATGGACTCAGATGGCACACATGAGTGTCCATGCCAAGAATCAGCTAATAATTCTGCTCCTGTTGAGTGGGTACTGCATTAGCACCGCTCTCTTTCCTGGGATGTATCCTGATGTCAAATGCAAGGACCACTGTTTAACTCCCAAGTGTCCTAATGTCAAGAAAACATGTAAATAAATTCGAGGAAGAAAGGATCCAGCCAATCTTTGCAGTCCACATGCTCAGGTGGTTTTGCCACAATCTGAGCCAAACCTATCATAAACCATCCTTCTGAACCTTGTAGCAGCCCATGTCTTCCTCAGTTGCAGCTCAAAGAAATCTGAATTCAAAGAATAATGGATTTGAGCTAAAAAGGATTGTAATGAGCTAAAAGGATTTTAGCTGAAACTGTCATAAGTGTCAGTAGAGTTTCCAGAATTATGTTTGGGCACATATTTACAAGTGCTGCATGTGAAGATTTGGAAGTAAGAGTGGATTATAAAGGCCTTCCTCCAGCACAGATATACTTACACAGAAAACTCTTCACACAGCAAAGTTGCAGGACAAAAACTCAGGAGGAGACTACAGAGTCATCTGTGTGGGTGTGTGTATTTTATCCCCTAGTACCGATGCATAAGAAGAGTTTTTGCTTTTTGGTTTGTTGTTGTTGTTGTTGTTTTATGTTTAATGGGCTCATTAGTGTAGTCATGGATTCTGGTTCTTGCATTGCCATGAGTATTTATCAAGGCTCTAGACAAATTGAGAGCCAGAAAATTAAAAGGAACTGCCTAGCTACATGCTTTCTCGAGACTAGAGAGTAAATGCCATTCCTGTATATGGTGTCCTTAAAAACACTTGAACACTAGGAAGATGTCACAGTGGCCGGCAGTGTATCTCCTCCTCAGGAGGTATCCTTGCCTGTCCTGAACCTCTAGTGAAGACAAAGCTTCAAAGTAATGAGCAGGCCAAAGGAAAAGGTAGAAGCACTCCAGAGTTGGAAACAAAGTTAAGGAACCAACGTTTACACTTAGATAAATTTATTTGAAATCATGCTTAAGAGTCAAAATGTGGTTCTCTGTCCTTTTCCTCTCTTTTATGTCTTGCTTTAGTTAAAGCAGGTTTGAAGACATAAATGAAATAAAGAGATCCTTCAATATATACAGAAGAATGGATTGAGCTTTGGAAAACAGTCACAGCTGGGAAAAAAGAATATGTCACCATTAATTTAGTGGGATAACTTGGTGCTCATTCATTATTCCTAAGCTACAGTTTCAAATCTACCAAATTCCTAGTTAGCACAGTAGTCAATAGGTTATAGGAATTCAAGCAATTATTTATTTCATGCAGTTATCAAATTTTATTTAGCATCTACTATGTGCTAGGAATTATGTTAAATTATGAACAAGACAGATAAAGAACTTGTGTCCTAGTAATTATCCAAGAGGTGAGAGCTCTGTCCACAATACATTTTCTACAGAACCCATCTGAAATGGGAAAATAAAGAAGAATATATAGCAATCATAGTTCTCAGATGTAGCTGTTTTAAAATTAGAATAAACATACAGTAGAGATTTGGGGTTGTTTTATAGATTATTGCTTTAAATTTTAATCTAGTGTAGTAGATAAAATAAACCGAAATGTTTTCATCTTTTTTTTTTTTTACTTTGATTACCAAAATCAGAAGGAAGCAAAAGAAGGGAAAGAAAAGATTTCCCAGAAACTTGTGTGAGGAATCTTGACAAAGAAATTATTTGCTTAAAATGCAATTTTTATGGCGCAGTTCTACATACAAACTGTACATTAATGCACTCAACTAACATGATTTAAGCACCTGTTTATAAGCCAGGTCCTGTGCTGGTCACTGAAGATAACGTAAGGAAAGAAAAATGTGTCCCTGTCCTCACAGAGCATATAAAAAGCCCTTTTGTTCTCCTGCCATGCCTTTACCCAAGACTTGCTGAAAACTAGATCATGAGTACTCACGAGCCAGATGGCAGTTTTCTTTCCATCTGGGATAGTTCTAAAGAATAGACCCTCGTGTATCAATAGATAAGGTTTCTTCTAGTTCTGAGCTTTCGTGATCTATGATCTAATAGTGGAAACAGGATGTGTGCTTCCAAAAAGATGGTATACTTGTATAACTTTTTATAAAGAGGAAACATGGGGATAGACTACTAATTTAAAGGAAACTGGGTCCCTCCCATCTCCGTGAATGATTGCATTTAAACATCAACTTCTTTTTGACTCATCTTCCAAAGCCCCCTTACACTCTTTAGTCTCCCTCCCTTTTCCTCGTTCTAGTGACTGACACAAATTGTTCACGTCTAACTCCACATGACATCCCCAGGTGAAGGTATCGCCATTAGCTCACATTTATCAGTTTCCGAATGAATTCACACATGCGTAAGAAGTTTCTTTCCTACTTGACATATTCCTACTCTTCCATCTCTGAAATCTAAGAGTTTCTTTACTTCTCAAGAAGTTAAACTACCACACCAAATTGGAAAATGCTTCTTTTTTCCCCACATAACCTTCTAATGTGTACCATCTTCTACACTGCAGACCATACAGTCTGACTTTCAATGCCTACCACCCAAGTCTAGTCAGTTGTGATAGCCTCTCACTGACCCCAGCTTTAGGGTCCCTTTTGCATTTGTTGTATGACATAACAAAACGTCCTACAAGCCAAGCTTCCTTGTCTTACTCTCTTTTCACTGAGACACTAGCCACTTAAAGGAAGAAAGGTTTCTTTTGGTTCACAGTCAGTGGATGCCTCTCAGTAAGGAATGGCACAGCAGAGAGGCATGACGGAGGAAAAGCGGCGCACGCTGTGGTGGCCAGGAAGGACACCTGCAGTAGGGAACCGAGGAGGGAGACATGCCTTCCCCTGCTGACCTTTCCCTTCTAGCCAGCCCCCTCCTTCCTACAGAAGGAGCTGAACTCACCAGTGACGATTCCATTGCTGAGTACAGCGCCCCCATGAGCCTGTCTCTTCCCACAAGCCCCTCCTGTGAGTGCATAAGGCCTCTGGGAAACATTCTTTTTTGGGGGGGAGGGGGTATCAGGAATCGAACTCAGGACCTTGCACTTGCCAGGAAGGCGCTTGTGCCGCTGAGCCATCTTCCCGGCAACACTCTTCATCTAAATCATAACATTCTCTAAAATAGTGAGTTATAGAAATCCCCAGTTGTTCCCTTGGCCTTATAGGGTATATCTTAACCCTAAGAGTTTGGAAAGCCTTGTTTTATATGATCCACTTCCAAGGGGCCTTCCCAGCTGTACCCCATTGTCCTTCTCGCACTGATGTTGTGCAGCAGCACGCCTTCCTGGACTTGTCATTTCCCTCACCTTCCATCCTTTATGCCCCCAAAGAGGGGACTCTGTAGCATTTCTTCTTCTGCACATCCTTTCAGTAATAGCAAATACTTAGAAAGTGAATAAGAAATTAATAGAGTAAGAAACTAACTGTGCCAGAATGCAAACTACTTTGCTTTTGCTTTCTGGCTTGTGTATACTGCTTTACGTTGGTTAAAAACACAACCATTTAAAAAGGTGCAATGGATGGAGGCTATTGTTTCAAAAGTTCAACTTTGATATCTCTGCGTAATAGCTCACCGAAGCTACAGCTTGAGAGGACGCTGGCTGCCTTCAAATCTTCTCTCTTGCAATTATTTCTTTAGTCATTTGTGCATTCAATTCACACAGTACCTTTCTCCAATGATAATTAGTAAAATGAAATGTGTTATGTTTAGTTCTTCAGTTATTTTAAGACTGTTTCCTGAATATTTCATTTCATTGCATGTTGCATTTTTAATTTCAGTCTCTCACACATGTTGGTAAGTTTGAGTCATAGCGATGGAAATTCTCTCTGATCTCAGTTCCAATTCTTGAACATATTGGATATACACTGGGAACTACCACTGGAGTTCTCCTTATATAAGAAGGAAGCAAACTTTAGAGGTTAAGAGCCTATGGTAGAATCAGATTCGACTTCCACATGGTTGCTATGAAGTTGCTCACAGTATCACCAGAGGACATGGACTGTGGTCCAGTGTTGTTTCTTCATGCTCTACCTGTTTCTCTTGGAATTTGTAGATCAGGTGGTCAAAAAGATTTCTGATCAGTTTGCATTACTATATAGTCTTTTTATCTCCTCCTCCTATCCCCAAATGTTCATATTCACCTCTTAATTTGTTCACAAAATGACCCAATCTAAGTTTAGAAACAACTACATATTCAAGCCATTCATTTGCTTGTGTTCTTCCATACGTGGCCTCTATAATCTTAGGTGCCATGTTCTTCACACCAGCAACTGGCTTTCCATTAGGTTATCAAATATATTGACAAATAAAATTTCATAGATACATATATACCTGATTTGTTCTGCATTCAACCAATTGATTAAAAATTAAAAACCCAAATACTGGGCTGGGGATTTAGATCAGCGGCACAGCGCCTGCCTGGCAAGCGCAAGGTTGTGAGTTTGATTTCTGGTACCGGAAACAAAACAAAACAAAACAAAAAAACCCAAATGCTTATTAAACAATTATAAAATATTTTCTCAACTTTAATATCTCAGATATCAATCAAGACCAAGAGCCAGAGCCAGGTATGATGTTGTTTATGCATAATCCTACCTACTTGGGAGGCTGAGACAGGTGGATCATGACTTTCAGGCCACCATGCACAATTTAGCAAGACCCTGTCTCAAAATTTTAAAAAGTAAAAATAGCTACTTCACTTTAAGCAAATTTTTCTCTTGAACATCTCAACCCTCAGTTTCCATATCGATGAAATGAAGGGCAATATTAAGTCCTATCTCAGAAAGTTTGTGAAAGTTAAGTGTCATGCATACTGTGCATAATAAGTATTAGCATCTATGTATTGTATGTGGTACCCTGCACATTATAATGTATTCTTGACCATTTATTAACCACAGAGGCAACAATAACAGTAGCTGCTAACATTTATTGAGCAATAACTATGATAAAAACTAGGCTAAACATATAAATATGTATATGATTTTATTTAATCTCCACAAAACTATGAAGTAGACCATATCTTTGTCCACACATTATTGATAAGTAAAGATTAGAATTATTTATCCAGGGACAATGTATCAGGCAGTGTTCTCTATAGAAACAGAACCCCTTCTACTAGAGATGCAGGAGAAGGTAATTGCTTTTGCAGTTTTGGAGGCAACATACTTCCTTGATCTGATGCCAGCGAGCTGGAGACCCAGAAAATCTAGTGACAGCAAATCAAGGGAGTATGTTGCCAAGCCAGTTGATAGTAAATCTTAGTCCAAGGTTAGGAGGACTCCATTGTCCCAGCTTGAGCAAGCAGTCAGAGCAAAAAAGATAACTCTTTGTTTTGTTCATGCATTCAAATGATTAGATCATGCCCACCCACGTTGTGGAGAGGGGTCTACTGAATCTACAGATCTCAATGCTAATCTTGTTTTTAAAAAAAAAATCACAGACGTACCCACAAATAATGTTTATTCGGGGCACCCCATGGCACAGTCAATTTGATACATAGAATCAATCACCAGTCAGTATCACTGAATATTCTTGTTTGTCACATACCTTTTTCTCTCTGTCTCTGTCTCTTTGACCATTTGTTTTGACAACCAGTTGCTAAACAAATATTTGCTACCACTTGCTATGTGTGGGATTCAGTGCATCCAGGGGGTATGGGAAGAAGCAAGGAATGGTCACTGACCCCAAGGAATTTATAATTTTTCTCAAAAGACTGTCATGGCCATATAATTGCAAGGTATGCTGTAATCCAGGGGCTTCTGATATAAAATTTGTGCTGTGAGAATGCTGAGGAAAAATTCATTCTAATCTGGGAGATGGGCAAGTAAGCACAGAAACACAGCCTTGAGCTGGGACAGCAGAGAGGTAAGAACATTCTAGAGAGAAGGGCAATATTAAGTCCTATCTCTGAGTTACTGTGAAAGAACAAATCCCACCAGGGTGGCTTTTTCACTTTTCTCATCACTTAGCGACAATACTCAACATCCACAAATTAAAAGGGAAGAGGTTGATATTGGTTCACATTTGTCAAAGGATGTAGTCCACACCTGGCCGGCTACAAGGCAGGCAAGGCATGATAGAAGGGCCTGGAGGAAGAAGGCTACTGATGCCATTGCAGCCAGGAAACAGCAAAAAGAAGCCCTGGAGAGGAAGATGCCCTTCCAGGTCATGCCCCAGCGACCCTCTCCTCCAACCAGGCCATGCCTCCTAGCAGCATGTCAGCTATAGAACCCCCATGATCCAGTTACCTTACAGAAGTCCCACCTCCCAACACACAATGCTTTCAGGGGGGACAATCTTGGTGCAAACCGTAACAAATAGTATATGGGATGGAGCATCACTGACAGCCAGGTAGTTTAATGGGCTTGATTGGTCAAGTTTGGCTGGAAGTGCAAGATCATAAGGCTGGGCTGCAAGTTTGACTGTTCCTCAAGCTTTTATGTGCATAAAAGGGAAGCAAATCCTACCATTTTTGGTATGTCACTACTTATCTAAATATTTTGTCCAAGCAAAGATGAGCAAAATTAGGAAGAGAGCATGAAAAAGGATTTCTGTACATCTACATGAAGTACTAATTGATAGTGGAAGGTCAGATTTGGCTTTTAACCGGATTACCTGGGCAACTTTTCTGGTGACATTAAGATCTCTTTGCTTCCTGTAAATTCTCCAACCCACAGGAACTAAACTCCCTAAGTTCTGATGGCTTTGGGCAAGCTCTGAGCAACTCTAAAGGGTAGCATGGACTCTCCACAAGCAAACCAAGATCCAGAATTATAGAGCTACGATGCCCGGGGCCAACACTAATATTGGGTTAGCAAAATGCTAGGTGACAAAACATACCATTTCACCCATAAAATTCTTCCCTTCTTTCCCCACCCAAAATGGAACTCACTAGGCTTATGGGACACTGCGTAAATATACATTACAGAAAAATCTAATAAGAAAAAGAAAATAATAACAATTTTTTACTGTTGCTGCCAGAGGCATGTGTCTCAGTAATTTCCATGTATGTGGAAAACAAAAATCTGAAAATTTCTTTTATCTCACTACCCATTCTATGTCACCCCAATATAAACCTTTGCCTTACTTCTTTGACATTTAATTGTTTATCAACCAACATTTATTATCAATAATTTTAACTTGATGATTCATTAATTATGGGCTGGTATTTAAAAATTTAGTCAGAAACAATAGACTAAGACTAAAGGACAAAATACATGCCATTTCTGATACCCTTTAGCCACCTAACACAGTACCAAGTGGCAACAACCCTTACTGTTTGTGAAGGAATTATACTGTGTGCGCTTTTTGATGGTACTAATGGAGGCAGTAGTGTATTCATGGCTGCTGAGGAGTTGAATGTAAAAACGATCATTTGAACATTGTCCAGAGGGGAAATTCTTTGGGTTTGGCCTTCGTTTGATAGAAATGGGTCTTGGAACTCATCTCCAGTAAGGGCAGGATTAAAACAAAGGTAAGGGATTGATTAATTAATTCCTTGAGTGTTCTCAGCCTTAGAGACCCAAACCGCTTACCAAGAAGGTACATTGTTTTCATTGTTCTTTGTTGCATAGGATGAGAAAACATCATTCTTTTCCTTTTCCTCCCAGGTGGCTGTTGAGGACCGAGTCAGGCAGCTGCATGAAGCCCATAGGGACTTCGGCCCAGCTTCCCAGCATTTCCTTTCCAGTAAGTCGTTCTCAACTTTCATTGCTTAACCTTTTCATTGCACCTTGGTTGCTAAGAATTAAGAGTTGAATTACAGTCATCTCTGCCAGATGCAGTGGAGGCATAAATCATCCTGAAATACAACTTGGTGGATGAACTCAGAAAGTAAGGGAGAAGAAGGCCAATTAGATCATTTTGTCCAGTCTTTAGCTGCTGCACACTTTTGCCTGCAGTGTATTCCGAAGTGCTAACTTCATCAGTAATTTTGTGTCTTTACTGCTGCCTACATCATTTCATTTCCTAAACGTGATAATTATATAATTTTGATATGATCACTCAACATATGTTAGAGTGAATCTATGATTCCTTATAAATAATCCTTATAAAGGATATAAATTCCTTATAAAGGTTTATATTTATTAAACCCTGGTAACTCCAAGTCAGAACCTTGGCCTATGGTGTTTCCTGTCCCTGACTTTTCTTGTCCCTCTTTTATCCTGGACTACATATTTGATAAGTAATACAAGGAGAGATAGCTTTATTTAAATGACAGTTTAAGTATTGGAACACCCTATTAATATAACAATGCATATTGAGTTGGTTAGCATCTTTCTCTGTCTAATGTTCTCAATTTATACCACTCTTTCTTTGGTTATAAAAGTATACGTGTTGTGCCAGGCATGGTGGCGCAAGCCTGTAATCCCAGCACTTGAGAGGCTGAGGCAGGAGGATGGTTGCGAGTTCAAGACCAGCCTGGGCTACAAAGTGAGCTCAAGTCCAGCCTGAACTGCATAGTGAGACCCTGTCTCAAAAAGACCAAAAAAAAAAAAAAGTATACGTGTTGAGTTTGGGGATATTTAAAAAGCTACCATTTACTTCTACTGTGTAGCACTGACATTACCTAGCATTACCTTCAGGTCATATATGAAGCTGCGGGTTTAAGCATCATTGTAAAACAATTAATTTGTACCTGGCAGTGTTACAAATATTAACTAACTGAGTCCAAATTCAACAATGCCATGAAGTGAGCTCCATTATGATACTTTTTTTTGAGACAGCGTGTCACTGTGTAGTTCAGGTTGGCCTTAAACTCAGTCACTTTGCAGTCCAGGCTAGCCTTGAACTTGCAGCAATCGTCCTACCTTAGCCTCCCAAGTGCTGGGATTACAGGCATGTGCCACCACACCTAACATTATACCCATTTCAATAATGAAGAAATCAAGGCATACATTTACATAGGTAGTGGAAGGTAAAGCCAGGATTCCAACACAAGAAGTTGGCTCCAAATTCTGTATTTAACTACTACATTGCACTTGTACTTAATTTACATATTTTGTAGAGAAGAAATAATTACATATGGTCTTTCCTCTGCTGTATTCTTTTATTGCTGCTTTCTGGTCCTTTTTGTTCCTTTCCATTCCGCATGGGGTAATAGAAAGATGCACACTCACAAATATTGTAAAGTGTTTGAGCAGACACTTTCACATGTGTCTCTGGTTAGTCACTGTCTTTTAGAACAGGGATTCCTAGGAGACATTGGTCTGTGTCTGTGTTATCTTTCAGTAATGGATTAAGCATGAAGTTGTCATATTTTCTTGACTGGTCCCACCTTATTTTCTGTGTATGGCCTAGTTACCTGGACAACATCACACATCCTTGAAAGTTGCCAAGAAGAACAGGATAAGTTAAAGGAATATTATCTCAGTGAGTGAGTGGGATTGGGGCTTTTAGGAATGGTTCTAGAAAAAACATTATAAAAGCTGCAGATTTTGTCTTCTGTATCTTTTAAAGTCCCTGGTCTACTTAACTTGCCTTGGTGATAGCCATTCTATTTGACTTAATTGAGATTAAATGTGATAACATACTCCTAAGTGACTCATAAACCATAAATAAAAATATTACTATTACGAATATTAGTTCCTCCTCCGACACTATGTATATTCATTCATACTTAGTCTCTCTGTCTCCATCCCCCATGAATTCCCGTGTCATCTTCATTAAATCCTATTCCCAGAAAATGATATGTTATACTCATTTAACCCAGGTGACAGGTAAAGTTTAATGTGTACTTCTCTGGGGTTATTTGCATTTTAATAGGGTAAAAATCCATAAGCCTGAGGAATGGCTCTCTGGTGGTAGAACGTCAGCCGCAAGCTCTGAGCTATGAGCAAAGAACATTGAGAGGCCAGGTGGAGCTGCCTCACCCCTTTCAAACCATGTCACATCAATGCCCACTGCCCGAAAGGTCACACCTACAGACACAGACACTCACAAAGAGATTGATCTGCCTGCCTGAAGCGAGCCAGCCCCACACGTCACCAGGCTCTTGGATGCCCATAGGGAATGCCAATAGATGCTTGGAGACTTTGTTTGTGCATACAGAAAATATCACCTTTCTTTTAAGGGCCACACAGGAAATAGGACAGTGAAATCTTACACGGATTGTGTCTTCATGTGGTCCTTTTTTTTTCATTACAAAGGTAATATATGTGCATTGTGGAAATTTTAGAAAACAACATGTCCAAAGAGGAAGAGGAAAATCATTCATAAGTCTACTCAGAGATAATCACCGTCAGAAATTTGGTTTATATACATTCTATGTGTGTGTGTGTGTGTGTGTGTGTGTGTGTGTATGCATGTGCTGGTTTTCTTTTTCTTTTAAATCAACTGGAGTAAAAAATATGTCACTGTTTTATGGCCTGCTTTTCATTGCCTTACACCATGTTAAAATACTTTTGTTTAGTTAGATATTTTTCCACAGAGTAACTTTTTTAAATGACTGGCTAGCATTCCTTTCTGTGGCTAAATCATATTTACCAAGATAATTCTGAGTTGCTCAATATTAAGAGTATTTCAGAATGCTCATTATTAAACCTAGTTGTATGAATAATATCTTTTTTACACCTTTACAACATCTCAGATTTGTTCTACAAGTTCAATGCCTGACATTGTAATTGCTTTGGTAAAGAATGTTTACATCCATGGTGCTTCTCATGTTCATTGCCAAATTGACTTCTAAAAAGCTGAACCAGAAATTGGACACACCATCAAAACCATGTTTCGGGCAGAGAATCTCAGAAGTCACTTACTTCCTATTAAATAGTGTTTTATGTTTTTAAAAATACCCAAACACAAAGAAAAACGTATCTAAAAATTCCATGAGGCCATATTAGATGTATTTGAATTGATACATGTTTAGTAATTTTCCTCTAGTTCACTGGAAATACAAGAATGATTTTTGAAACTTAGAAATTACAAAGAAAATGAATATCAGGATGAGCCATTAATTGTACCCCTCCCTCCAAATATGCTTTCTGTCTGTCTGATTATCTGGTGCTCTCTCTCTCTCTCTCTCTCTCTCTCTCTCTCTCTCTCTCTGTCTGTGTGTGTTTCTCTGTCTCTCTCTCTCTCTCTGTGTTTCTCTGTCTCTCTGTCTCTGTCTCTCTGTCTCTGTCTCTCTCTGTCTCTCTCTGTCTCGGTCTCTCTCTCTTACACACACACACACACACACACACACACACACACACATACTGACTCGCTCACTTTTGGAAACTGTATTACCAGCTGTCTTTTTATCAGAAGAGACACAGTCTTGCTAAAACAAATTATTCAGTTTCTTCTTGGTGACCCAATCTCTACTTGTTAAAGAAGTTGTTTCTTTTATCTTAGATCTGAGAGAAAATGAGAAGAGAAAAACATTGTAATATATGACCCTTATACACTGATAGACACCAGATCATCTTTAATTCTGGATTTAATACTCTATTATTTCTAATTGACTTCTACAACTTAAAGCAAGCTCTTAAAGGAGAAAGTAAAAGGAAAAACTCAAATAGCATTATTTTAAAAGTTTATGTGCTTTACTATTCCAGTCATTATACACACATGCACACACACACACACACACACGGCAGGTACACGGTCAGTCTCTTGCTATTCAGTAATTAAGAAAGTACTATACTGCTGTACTCACTAATTGACATAGTAGTCTAAATGTTACCCTTCCTTTTGTTATTTTCAAGAATTTAAGAACATTTTTCTGGCCATTTTCTCAGTTCTCTGGGCTTCTATTCTAGATTATACCTTTTTTTCCTCAAGAAGGGTAACTCCATATTTGGGTAAAGGTAGAAATCCTTCTATAACTACAAGAATCTGTGGTTATCTTAATGTTTTACAAGTCCTAGAATTCCCTAGAGGAACATTTTACAAGCTATGTTTCCTAGAATATTAATGTTCTATAAAATTTTAACACCTAGCCCTAGAAAAATTAGTTTTAGGCTCAACAAGATCGACAAAACAGGAACTTATAGAGAAAAGCAAGATTCTTTCCTGCTGAACTTCCCAGTGCCTTTATTAGACATTGAGACACTAAGATCAGAATAAAGAGTCTATAGCTCCTCTTCACACTTATGTGATGGTGGAAACATTTTTTAGGCACACCAATTAATTTCTCACTAAATTTGTCATGGATCTCAGTGAATCTTTGCCAAAAAAGTGGTATTTGCCAAATGGTATAATGACAAGAATTTCCTGCTACAAGTAGTAAGAACATGATCCAATTAAAAATCAAATGCATATTTATAAGGCAAAAGAGTCACCTTTCTAGCCCTAGGCCCACTTTCACCCTAAGAAACTCTTCATGCTGTGGAATTTCATAACTGGACAGAAGTATAGAATGGATCTGCATGAATAGCTTTCAGGCTCTCAGGCCTGATAGGAAATTCCAAAATCAGCTTAATGACTTGTGACCACCTATTTTTTCATCTATAGTGAAACAGAGTAGAAAATATTAGAATACATAACACAAGTATGGTTAAGTACTGTGTTCACATTTTGGTTGTCCATTTATGTGTGTGCATGTGTGACTGTGAACATGTGGACTAGATCTGAGAATTAAAATAAAAAGTGTTTCAGAGACACTAAATTATTCTAGCCCTCCTCTTATTTTGCAGATGACAAAACAGTTGCAGAAAGATCAAATGATATGACCGAGGTCACCAACTTGGTTGTAATAAAACTCAGAGAAGAACACATTTATTTCTGAATTCCAAGCCATACCTCACACTGTCTCTCCCAGTATGTCAGGCTGGTGACTGTCTATTCCATTTGATATTGCCAAAGATCCATCTTGCAATACCTCAGCCTGGCTATTCTAAGATGATACATACAGCCTGAATTTTTCTCTCAGCACCTCTCAGCCAAAGATTATCTTATCAATAGTAAACCTGATGGAGTGCTGTGGTACATACCAGCAGTCTCAGCTCTTCTGGAGTCGGAGGTAGGAGGGTCATTTGAACGAAGTAATTCAAGATCAACCTGGGCAACATAATGAGATCCCTTTCTCAAAAACGAGGAAAGGTCTAGAACTGCACTGACTAATTTCAAAATTGTGGCTCAGACACTTAATCCCTTTAGCCTTCTTTTTTAGAATGGGAATAGTAGTGATCCATTTCCATATTCCATATTCATCAATTTTTCAGATATGCTTTTCAACTCAGATTTTAAAAACTGAGATCAGAATGCACTTACAGCCATTGGGCGCTTGAATTTAATGAAATATCATAGATTATGCTGCAGGGTTGTAGTGAAGATCAAATAGTTAATGCATGTACAACTCTTATAAAACTGGCTGACTGGTAGTAACTGCTATCCTGGAGCTGCTGTTACGATTAGCGTTAGTATCATTCTTACTGTCAACTTGACAGTATGACAGTATATGCCGATAAAGTCAAACTAGTAACAAAATATTCATCCTTTTGCATCTAATTCTCATGCACACGGTACTTCTCTTTTCTGGAGATTGTTTTCAAAGCCCAGTGTTTGGCATATTGTAAGAACTCAATAGTTAGTTCTGTAATTAATGAGCAGATGCATGGCCAAATGTGTAAATTCTAATCTCTTGGTCTTATTGATAATTATAGTGCCCAACCTGGTACCTGGTGCTTGGTGGAGGTTCAGTAAACATTTATGGAATGAATTCTGTCTTATACCCAAAAGAAGAGGTAAATTTACTCCTGACATTGGTAATATACAGGAGTATGAGATTTAGCAGAGTGGGATCACACGGTAGACACTCAGTAAACAGTGTGACCTTTTATGTTGCTTCTTAGCAAGAACTAACAGCATTCATAACTTTGCATCATCAGACTCTTGTATGGTGGAATGTATTAAAGGGAAGTGCTGACTTCAAAATTACAGCAGGATCGCAGCTACATTAGAAAATTAAATAAGAACAACAGAAATGTACACATAAAGGAATGACTGAAAATAACAGTACTGCAAAATGCAAACAGTTATGTTGCCTTTTTTACTTTTGCAGATTTTTATAGTGAGCGTATGTTACTTTTATACTGGGAAAAACAATAAAAGTAAAATTCTTATATTCTAGCTTTTAACCCAATGACCCCTTGCAATATTATACTGTATTGGCAGCCATGAAACTCTGGAAGATGAATTTTCTTTTTCCTATTTATTCTAAATTTAAAAGCTGTAAGTTTCATTATGTGACCTTCTTGTTCACAGATTATGAGGCATTGTAAAAAGAAGGAACTGATCAGTTATTTCTCACTGGCTTGTAATCTTAACTACCTTAATCATATCCCTGGTTAACTCTTCTCTCCTGTCAAAGTGAACCATGCTTTCAGAGTTTCCCCTTGATACAGGGGTGAAACAATCTGTATACATCTTGAGAGTTGCTAAACCTGCACCTGCAATCCCACCCATACCTATTTAATTTTTAAAAATTAGGGGGAAATCTTTAAGCACATCTTACTGTTGCTGACACACACTTAACAGTGTGTGAATCCATGCTACCATTGTGCTTAGGGAGATGGATGATTTGAAATATGAAAGAGCCAGTCTTTTCAGTCTTCAGATTGGCTTAAATACGCTATCATGATAAAAGTCAGAATGAACTTTGCAGTCACAGTATGTGATGATTTGGAACCTAAAACTCCTAGCAGGTAAAATCTCAGGGCAGAATAATTTGGGCCAATTTCTTCAGTCATATGTTGTCCTGTATGCTGCTGTCTTTGTGACTTTTATCATTGCTGAGACAAAATGTCCAACATCCAGTTAAAGGAGTAAAGGTTTATTTCAGCTCACAGTATGTAGATGATTCAGTCCATAGTTGGCTCACTGCAAAACCAGAGGGACATCACTGGGAGAAATAGCTCATGGTGTGGCAAGCAGAAGGCAATAGAAACAGCCTGCCTTCCATCTTTCCCTTTTATTCTATCTGGGCTACAAGCCTATTGATTGGTGCCATCTACACGTAGGGTAGGGCTTCTGTTATCCACACCCAGATCTATACTAACCCATTTTAGTTACCACACACCCTTAATCCCAGTATCACACACCCTAATCCAGAATCACACACTCATGATCCAGGCACCTTCCCAAAGCCCCACCTGAGTATATTAGGCTTTGGTGGGATACAAGCCATAACAGTTGAGAAATTGGGACCAATGCCATCTCACCTGTCTGTGATGCTGATAATGCTTCTCTAAATTTAAAGATATAGTATTACACTATAATCTCAGTTATACTCATTTCTCAAAACCCATTGCAATGGCCTTTCCTCCTTTAGCTCACATTTATACACTAATAAGACTGCAGATTTGTTTGCTTCAGAGTACCCTTACCAACTAAATTTTGCCTTATTGTCCCTACATATTCCATTCGTTTGAACACTTAAGGAAACATAAGAAAGTGGTCAGTTTCTGCTGTGGGAATTCTTCTGCTAGCTTATACTGGCTCAAGAGAATCAGTTGTTAAATGTACAGTAACTGTGAGCTGCTTGTTAAAGCCACCTTTAGCAGCTTGCAATCAGCCATCGTAGGAATATTTACCCACAGAAATTGGCAAATACTGAAAGCAAGATTTTTTTTTTCATAGCTAGTTTACCAGAACACCACTAATTTATCTTATATTCAGATCATCCTAGTCCCTGGATATAAAGCAAGTTCTGAAGCAGAAAAAGTGTTCAGAACTCAAATATTTATGTGCCTTAGGTAGGATAACCACTACTTCATCCCAGTGTATCTAGGACTTTCCTGATTGAGCATGAAATTCCTGTATTCCAGAAAATCTCCTCAGTCTGGTCAAACCGAGGATGGTTGGTTACCTCAGCCTTAGACAAATTTCTCTAGCAATAGACCTTAGATGGAGCTTCCTCTAGAAATCATTTACTGTGTGAGAACTCCCTGGTGAAGAATGAGGGAACACCGCTGAGGTATGAAGGGTTCTGCTTAAGGAGTCAGACTAAGCCAGGAGGTTGAGAATAACTTCAGCCTAATCCCATAGGGAGCTCTGGAATAAAAACTGTGCCACAAGGCTGGCACAACCTTGAAACAGGGGCTGGGTTTGTTTTCCCTCAGTCAGTCAGTCATTGGTGGATTTCTGTAGAATAGTTGGCAAAGTAATTTCCATTTAGTGAAATGAGGGATTTGGGTTTAAGGGACAATGGGCCCATAGTAACCAATAATAACAACTCCTGGGGAATAGGTGAGTTAGCCTGGTAAAAGGGATCTGAATTGGGCCCCAGTATTATTGACTCTCCCAGGTCTTATGAAGTTCTTATGATAAGTCCACGTGTACTCTGGTCTTAAAGCTAAACGGTGGCACTTAGCTTGATCACCAACTACCACTCCTTTACTGTGTAGCTACATGAAAAGATCTGGTGGCTCGGCAAACATGAAGCAGATTCCTATGTCTTTCTTAGTTCATCTTCATCGTAACAGATTCCGCTAGGCTTCAGGAGGCTGTAGGGCAAGGAGACCCACAGTTCTGAATCAGTTTCATGACATGGGCACTATTTTACGGGAATAGTGGCTCTGAAAGGTATACATTTACACTCCCCAGAAAATGAAGGCGTTTGTGCGTTTGGCCTAGGGTAGCACTTTGTCATCTGTCCCAGAATACCAAGTTTTGCACAACAGAAATGGTGGAATCACATCCCTATGGGCAAAACTCATTACGTTCATTTTTCTATTTGGATGTTTTTCATTTTCGGAACACAACCAGTTTGGGATTACAAAATACTTTTTGGTGAGAACTTTGAAGTAGGGACAAAAGGCATTTTGTTCTTTTGTAGACTTACATAAACTGTTCCTTGTTTAAAAACTACTCTCCTAGATTTTAAAATAGACTAGCAGATATTAGCATTGAAATTCACCTCTATTTCAGTTCACAACAGGTATTGCTATGTTATGTGCTGTATCTGCTTAAGGATGTAAGGACAGGAATAGGTTTGGGTGATGAGGGGTATTTTCAGGATACAGAGACACATAAAGAAGGATGGGAACAACAGTCACCAGGAAACATATGTTTGCTTCTCTCTATATATGCATTTGCTACCATAGACTTTAACTATCACAGTATCGTCGCTTCTCTCTTCTCTTCATAATGCAGTTTCTACTAATAGTTTCTACGTCCTTGTGACTTCTATTTTCTTCCTTTATTCTCTGACTTTTTCACTTCTCCTCCAATATGTTAATCTCTGTGTCATTACAAGCAAGCTCTTCAAGAAAAAACATCTTTTTGTTCTTCTTTTATTTCTTTTATTTTTTTATTTTTTTATTTTAAAGAGAGTAGTACATGAGACACAAAGAAACAAAAAAATGTAACAGTAGCAGCATACCAGTATCACGAACATGAACAGAACAAAGCAAGAACATTCAAGGTGATATAGGAAAAGAAAAATGAGGCTGGGGATTTAGCTCAGCAGCACAGCGCTTGCCTGGCAAGCGCAAAGTCATGAGTTCAATTCCCAGTACCAGGGGGAAAAAAAAAGTGATACAGGGTCTCAAGACAAATTAATACAAATCAACAGTGGTTGTTACATTGCATACCGCTATCCTCAACTACGTTGCTCAGATTATCATATGTAAGAATGAAAGATTGCTCAAACCATTAAAGGGAATAAGAAAATAATTCTTCAATAAAACATTAGAGAGAATACAGAGTTTCAGTAGACAAGATGGTAGGAGTTCACCAATGTAATTCCTTTGCATAATGTTACCTTCAAATCAGTTGCTCAGATCACCAGACACAAGCATGCACAGTCAATCAGAACATAAATTGTGAGCATTAACTATTCATTTCATACACCATCAGATAACAGCAATATAGTCATTGCAGATGTTCATATATATATTTATGTTTTGCCTTCCAAGAAAGAACATCTTATGAGGGAGTTATTTTCTTTCTATCTAAGAGTCAGGCCACTGAATAAGGTATAGGCTAAACAGTAAACCAGGCTTGCTGGACTTGGGCACTACTGACAGTTTGGGCCAAATAATTCTTTGTTGTTGGGAGCCATCCTATGCATTATCCCCGGCAAGCACCCTGGCCTCCACCCACCACATGCCAGTAATACACTATCCCTGCCTCTGTTATTACAACCAAAATGTTTCAGGCATTGTCAAATGTCCCCTGGAGGGTGAACTTTGCCCTGATTGAGAAGCAGTCTTTTATATGAAGCCCTGGACAATAAGTAGCTATGGAAATTGGGGTTTTCTAGAACACTATATAGAGTGTCCTGTCCCTGTAGAATAATTTGAAATGACTTTTCTCCATCCCTAGGTCCCCTTCAGTGAAGGGGACTGTCCCCAGCAGACAGTATTCGGAACTATTTCATTGTCTTACCCATAATCACACCCCCTCTGTGGGCAGCTTTTGAGCAGTGTGGAAGTATAAAAACCCAGGCATTTTAGCCCAAGTCAGGAAAAGTCTCTTAACTCAAGAGCTCCTATGGTGCTGACTGAGATTGTCACTGGGCTACTTCCAAGCTTGACTTCTCCCTCTGCCCATCCTTGCTTGTTCCTCCTCCCTCTCTCAGTTGCTGATTTAAGTGTGTCTTAGAGTCCTATCCCAAGGGAGTCCAACTGGTGAGGGGCAATGGGAGTAAGTGGCATCTTAAACATCTGAAGCGGGGCTGGGGATTTAGCTCAGCCACAAAGCGCCTGCCTGGCAAGTGCAAGGTTGTGAGTTTGGTTCCTGGTACTGGAGAAAAACCAAAAAAAAAAAAAAAAAGTCTGAAGAAAGGGCATTGTAATAAGTCCATTAGTCTCTTGTTAATTTGATTTACTCTTGCTTTTATAATGAGGTTGCTGATGTTGTCCAATATAAATAGAGATGATCATTATTTAAGGTGTCTGACCTCATGATCTCCATTAATAGGTAAGGACTTTAGGGACAACGTAAAATTACATCAGCCTCTTGCCTTGCATCTTAAGCTCAACAGCATACATACCAATGATAGGCGAGAACAAGAGTGTGAGATGGTTGATGAAATAGATCATAAGAGGAAATTAGTCAGACTATAGGCAGCATAAGGATAAAGGGGAGGTATTGCTTTTTTTTCATTTCTTGTATCTGACACAACACTTTGTATATAGGTTGAGGATATGCCTTGATTGAATGAACAATTGGACACTTAAGGAATTATTCCCATTATAATATAATAGGAGAGAATTTAGTCTAGTGTCTGATCTAAAGTCCCAAGAAGTTAATGAGTTTCACTTTTTTCAGTGAACTAAGAATTGATTTCTATTGAGTAACCCAAACTCTGTTCTAGAAACTGCGAAAAGTAGCAGTAAATGAAGCAAAAGTTCTTCATGGAGTTTCAGTTTTCATAAGAAAAGATGAACAATCAAGTTATGATGAGTTTGATATAGAATAAAGCAATATAAAGGGGCTAGGGGGTGAAGGGAAAGGGACTTTTAAAATGGAGTGGTCAGGGGCAGTGTCACTTTTAAGTAGAGAAGGGGTAAACCATCTAGATATTGGGTGCCAAAATGTTTCAGGCAGAGAAAACAGGAAAGGCAAAGGGTCTAAGATGGGAGCATATTTAGGGGGTGTGATGGTTACTCTTGACTGTCCACTTGATTGTCAATGCCCAGGTTTGTGCATGTGGATGGGGAGTCATGCAGGTTTATACCTTGTCCCTGGCCCCTTCTGCTCTGGCTCCTTTGTTTTTTTTTTTTTTTTTTTTTTGGTTTTTTGGTTTTTCTCCGGTACCGGGAACCGAACTCACGACCTTGCGCTTCCCAGGCAGGCGTTTTGCCGCTGAGCTAAATCCCCAGCCCCTGCTCTGGCTCCTTTGCATACTATCTGCTTTCTGGCTGCCGTGAGGTAAATGGCAAGGGCCAGAGCAGGTAGGAACCTAATGAGTATGCTTAAGGCCTTTGGAATTTATTTTCAGTGAGAAGGGAAGGCTTAGGTTTGTAAGCTAAGAAGTCACATGTACTTGGAGCATTCTTGCTGGCTGTGCCTATATCATTCATTCATGTATCTATTTACCAACACTAAGCATTTCAAATATAAGGATGAAGACAGAATTCTAGCCTTCGGACACTCAGCTTCTGAACAATATAGATAGATGTATAAAAAGGAAAAAGAAAAAGCTTCTCTAGTGATAGTAAATAGTGGTTGCTGCAGTAGAGTAAGTAGAAATAGAGTCTCATTCTGCAGTGAAAGAAATAAGATGCTTTATCTTGACCAGTATTAATGCACATTATCCCTGAGACAGAGGGTATTCTGATAGAAGTCTAGCAAAGAATGCTTGTAATTGCTTGGTCCTTGATTTCAATTAGCAAGAGTCACAGATGCATTCTTTAGCAAGAAATCAGGTTCTCTATTTCACTTAGCCATTCTGATATGATACATATTCCCTTTTCCAATTTTATAAGTAGTCTCCTTATAGCCCCTTTGTTCAGGAAAGGGATTTCTTATGTATGTTTAATGAATATAAATATAGGTTTTAGAGAGTGTTAATGTTTTAATGAGATAGAAATAGGCAGACAAGAGAGAATAATTGAAGGATTAGTCAACATGGGGACAATTTGATGTGAAAGAGAAATACTGAGCAAGAAATGTCTGGGAAAAAAACAGAAGAATAAAATGAGTTCATTTCTGGTGTGAGTTAAGGACAGAAAGAATTTATTCTCCAAAGATAAAAAGTGAGAGAGTTTGTCTTAGTCTGTTTTCAGTTACCAAAACAGACTACCTGAAACTCGGTACTTTATAAGGAAAAGAGATTTGTTTAGCTCACAATTTTTGAGGCTAAAAGTACATGGTCAGGCAATCTCTTTGGCTAAGCCTCTGGTGAAGACTCCCTTAGCTACATTACCTGGTGGATGACATTACACTAGCAGGAATATTTCTTGCATCTGACTCAAAACATTGTATACAGGTACAGGGTATGCCTTGATTAAATGAACAGCTGGGCACTTTAAAATTTATTCCCACTGCAATACATTAGGACATCATATGACAAACAAGGGAGCCAGAGAAAGATGAGTTACTTTTGCTGTTTTGTAATCTCTTAGTTACATTTCTCTCATTGCTGGGACAAAATACCTGACACCCAAGTTAAAAAGGGAAAGGTTTATTTAGCTTACAGTTTGTGGAGGTTTCAGTCCATAATCAGCTGACTCGAAGGCAGGGTGTCATGGCAGACAGACAACTATTCATGGCAGGTGGAAGACAGCAAGAACAAGAGCAAAAAAGAGAGAAGCAAGCCTCCTTTCCTCCCTTATGTTGTATGCAGGCTCTCTGCCCTAGGGTGGGTATAGCATTCACACCCCCCAATCCCAGCACTAGATAATGAACTAATCACAAACTCTAGATTCAGCCACCTCCAAATAGTCTGCCCCACATGACCGCATGAGGCTTTGGGGTGAGTATCCAGACACAAACCATAACATCCAATTCACTCTTGGAAGCAAAGCAGGGTCCCATGAGAACTATCTTAATCTTTTCAGAGGACATTGCCCCTAATTCCCACTAGGCTTCATTCTTTAAAGATTGCACCACCTCAATACTGCCACACTGAGGACAAAGCCTCTAACACATGAATCCTTGAGGGACACACTAAATCCAAACCATAGCAGAGTTTGTGTTGTACAACTTGTCCTAGGCTGGCTATCAGGGGAGAGGCACTCATTCAAAAACTTGGTCTACGAGGTCTAGAGTAGATTTATCTATTAGAAGCATTAGGAGAAGAAAAACAGCATTGAACTGAATCTCCAGTTATTCCTAGAGCCTAAAAGAAAAATTCACAAGGACTGTGCTATCTTAGGGCAAAATACAGGGTACAGAGGCTTATATCTTTAAACAAGACAGTATATAATTTCAGGTCAGAGTGTTCCTATAACAGATCATCTACACTAATTTAAACAGGATAAGAAGGAAGACAGTAAGTTTAGTGAAGTGAAATTTAACTTAAAAATCAGAACTGAACATTGAAATTAAACTGAAAATATCTGGTTGGTTTCATTTCTTTCTATAAATACTTCGCTATTTGTTTGGAATTCCTAAGCAATGCTGATATAAAATGATAAAAGACAGTTGATTTTCATAGTTAACTCCAACATCAAGACGCCAAAAGGAAGATTTATCTCCTTTCATGTTTTACTACTCTGAGAACCGCATAAAATTATTTTGAAGCATCAGAAAATGGCTAGAAGTAGAAGAGAGGATTATTTCCTTGAGCTGTTGCCTGGGCTCATGCTTTGGTGATTAACAGTTTCACTCTAGAATCACAGAGAGTCGGTCTCATTTTTCTGATGATCCTGGGATTCCTTACATTGATATGAGGTTGGTTCATGGGATCAGTGTCCCAATAACTCACTATACTAAGGACAATGGTAATAAGACTAGGACTAAGAATAGATAAAAGACATTGACACTTTGTTCTCTTAACAATGAAGAAGGATTTTATATGGATTAACCTGTGTAGTCCTTACAACAGCCTTGTAAAATAAGATCTGCGATCATCTCCATTTCACAGAAGAGAAAGCTGAGACCAGGGCATATTAATAACATATTCAAGTTCATACTTGGAACTATTATGGGTTGTTAGCTTTAGCTGAGGGTTTCCAGGAACTAGTAAGTATGACCCATAGTCTCAAGAGTATAGACTTAAAGGGATAAACCCTACTCATCTTTGAAAGAGAGTAGAAGCGGCTAAACCAATGCAAGAGACTGGCTTGGCAATATTTTCTATTCTTTAATTCCTTTGATCTTTCTTTTCTCTTTTCTCTCTCCCTCTTGGTCACTTGTGTCCACAAGAATGGTGGTAAGAAAGCCCCCGCTAAGTCAGGTGGCTTACTTCTTATTTCTAAAGTGCAAAGCTTCTAATCTCATGCTTGTGGCTCTAGAGAAAACCTGACTGGGTAGTGCTGTCCATGCTATAGGTTGGCTGGGTTTGCCTCTAGGCTGTGAGTTCAGTTTAAATTATTTCTAATATGTTGTGTTTTGAGACCCAGGTTGAAGGATCAGAAGCCACCTAGGGCATGTTCTCCTGGCCGATTGCCAGAGCCTAAGCAAGTCTCTGTGCACATCCTCTCTGCTAGTCTCCTGGCAGCCAAGCTCAAGGGGCTGAGAAACACACTTTGGTTGTCATGAGACTACGGCTGAAGTATGTGTGTTTAATTTTTTGACAGTGGAGTCCAGAACAGGTCCAAAATTAAATCTCTCCCACCCTTTTGTTGCTTTAATTGCTGTCTTAGCCTTAGCTCTTCCTTACTCTTCTCATCTTGATTTCTAAATGGACGTATATCTCGTCTACGGTCATTTAGTTTTTAATACCTGCGTTGCCCCCTACTGTCTCAGGTTGCCGATTTTACTTCCTTGAAATTTCCCTGGTGCCTAATACAATACCATTCACATGGAGAGCAGTCAGCAAATGGTGTTGACTGCCTGCTGTCTTTTAAAAGCACATCTGGAGAGACACTAAAGACACCTGGCAATATTGCACTGACTTATTAGTAACCTGACTTAACCCAGATAGCCCAGGGACTGTAACCACCATTACCTAGAGGAAAGCTCTCTGGTAATGAAGTCAACCACTTCTGTTCAAATTTATTCAGAAATTCCAAGAGCAGAAGTTAGTCAAGGCCTTACCTATGTAGAAGCCTGTCCCCCTATCTGACCTGATGAACTTGATTTCTTTTCTACTCTCCTAATAATCACCATGAGGTTCTCAGTTTTTCTGGAAGCCAATTTGAAGGAGCCTTTCTTTCACGAGTAATGCCACCCAGTACAGCTTATTAGACTTTGGGTACTGTACAGCCAGTAGTGTTCTTACAGTGTTATCTGTGCAACTCAGTCACCCTGCCAAGTAGTTTAGTACAAACTCTTGACTTCCCAGATCAAATGTAAGCCTGTTACTCTAAATGACTTGGCGATCCACTGACAAATCCCATGGTGTGGTATTCTGTTCACCAAGTGCAGTGGTCTCAGAGCTCAGTGTTATCTGACAGCTCATATAATATTTACAGGTTGTTATTCGTGAGGAATTTTAGTTAGCCATAAAGATTTTCACAGCTATGGCAGACATTAGAGGTCTCATTCATCACTCTTGTGACCTTCCCCTCTGGAATGCAGCCCATCTGTCTCTGCTGGTGAAATCTTTATGGAAAATCTGCCCATCTTTGAAAGTTTAGTAAGTGATCTTAAAGTTTTCACTGAATCTTTACTTTTGATATATGATATAGACATACGAAGCACCATTCTTATTTTAATTTAGTGTTTTTAAAAGTATTAAATTTAACTTGGGCTTTCAGATAAATGACAGAAAACATACTCTGACTACAGAAACTATATGAACCACAGCAACAGAAACTAGAAATCACACAGAAATCAATGTCCTATGTCCCTTTGCTTGTGCATGTGTGTGTATGTGTGTGTGTGTAAGAACACTAAATATGAAATATATCCTCTTAAAATTTTAGATGCACAACACTATGTTTTACACCACATCTCCATAATTCATTCATCTCACATAAGTGAATCTTTACACCTATTGAGCAAAAAGTCCCCATTTCTTTACCCCCCCACATTCATAACCATTATTCCATTTTCCATAAGGCTGATTATTTTTAAATACCTCCTGTAAGTCAAATCATACAGTATTTATCCATCAGACAGACTGACTACTTGGCATATCTTCTAGGCCCATCCATAGTATCACAAATGGCAAGATTTCTTTCTTGTTTAAGGGTGACTCTTGTCCCACTGTATGAAAATGTGTTATACACAGAGTGCCCTTTTGACACGCTGCCTTCCTTAAATAGTCCAGCCATTCTTATAGCTTCAGCTCTATTACTGTAGTCCTGTCCTCCATACTTGAATATTGATGAAAAGATTCACCTTTCAAGCACTTTAACATAAATACATCATTTGTCAAACTTTTCTTCTCAGCTCATTTTCTGCCAATGAAACCTCTCAATTGCCTAATAAATAAGTCTTAAAAGTACGGGTCATTTGTGACTTTTCACTGCCTCTGGACACCAAATTCATTTACGAACTGTCTCTCAGCTCTACTCTCCTACCTCTAATTCAGAACAATCTTCCTGTCTTTTCATCATGGGGATTCTTTAATTATAAAATAGTTTATGGCCCTCTGTTTTGCACTGTATAAAATATAAACAAATCTGTTTATCACTGGTACTGATGAAAAATTTAGTGAGCAGATGCCATTGGTCTAAGAATATAGAGATGCAGAAAAGAGCCACAAGCCCAGTTAGACGGTATTAAAAGGGCTTTTTTCTGACATACTTTATACTATTTATGGCACTTTAATAGTAGTCAAGAGTGGATTCAAGGGCTAAAGACAAATACTGCCCAATTGAAGCAGGGAGTTGATTCTATAATTATCATCATTCAAATAACATCTCATAGATATGTGATTATAGGCATTATTTATACAGTGATTAACATTTTGCAAACCAATTTCATGTTGATTTTAATATTTTATCCTAATGCCATTTCAGTGAGGCAGATATAATTATTATCATATTGCGTATAAGGAAAATAAGGCTCAGAGAGGAAAAAACTCTGCTTAAGATCATTTAGTGATGGTAGGGGTAGGACTCAAACACAGTTCTGAGTCGATCCTCTGTATATTCCACAGATTCTGGGTTGGGCTTTGAGATGGAAAGCCAATGTGCTGAGTGTCTTTCTAAATTCAAGAGTTTACAGCCTATCAAGCAGGGAGGGAGTGTGAGAGGCATGTTCTCAAGAATCCACTGAATCAAGGAGTGTATCTAATATTCCTTGAGAACTACCCCAACAAAATACCATTGACCTGCAGAAAATAGATTTTTGTTTTGCCAGGTGGATCAATAAAGAAAGATTTCTGGCAGGAGTATAATTCATATAAAATGTTTTTTAAATGTTCATAGCCTTTAATCAAGTGAATATACTTCTAGGAGCCCTGCTTAAGAAAATTAACAAAAATATGTGCAAAGATTTATGTACAAAGATGTCCATTGTGGTCTCACTTATAACAATGAAAAACTGGAAAAACCAAAATGAAAGAGATAATTTCTTCAATAAACCATGGTACATCTATTAATGGAATATTGTTCAGCCATTAAAAATCTATTATAACCGGGTTTGGTGGTGCATGCCTGTAATCCTAGCACTCAGGAGGCTGAGGCAGGAGGATTGTTGCGAGTTTGAGACCAGCTTGGTCTACAAAGTGAGCTCAAGGCCAGCCTGGACTGCATAGTGAGACCTGTCTCAAAAAGACAAAAAGAAATCTATTATAACACAGCGAGCCCACTCGTAAATATTTATCTTAGAGAAATGAAAACTTATGCTTACAGAAAACCTGGACAAAAATATTGACACCAGCATTATTTCTGATTACCACATACTGGAAACAACCTAACCATCATTCAACAATTGAATGGCCAGATACACTATCACACACCCAAGTAACGGAATACTCCGTAGCAATTAAAATGAACAAATCACTGATATGCATAGCAGTATGGATGAATCTCAAATGTATTGTGCCAAGTAAAAGGGATACAGTCAATCAGTACCAGATTTCATCACACTACTCAGAATAGCACGCAATTCAAAACTTATGAATTGCTTATTTTGTTAATGTTCTTTGTAATATATTTGAACCACAGTTAACTGTGAGCCACTGGAACTACAGAAAGCAAAACTGCAGATAAGGAGGGACAGCCACTAAAGAAAAGTCTGGAAGTAATGTAACAACTGTCTTAATCACTGTTCATAGATTTCCTAAAGCATAGACAGGAAGAGCTGGGACCTTGTATGAAAGGACTGGGGGGAATAAAATGAGATAAAGTAAGGTTGGCAAGGCCCCTGGATACTAAGAGAAGAAATTTTTAGTGTATATACAGAGGAGCTATGGAAGATAGTTGAGTGTAAGAGAATTCTGTGTTCTGAATAGTACTCTGGAGAAGTGCATCTATTAGTGCTCTACCAGCTTACCGGAGGAGCTGGCAGAAGCTCTGAGGCTATTGCCGTAGTGAGACCATGAGGAGGTATCCGCACTTCACCTCTTCCTACCCACTTTCCCCACTTCCCTGTATTTCTCTGTGGGCTGACAATGAGGGCTGCATGCATGGAGTCCCTGGCCTTCTTAGCTTCAAGATGGGTTCAGCCAGAGATCGCCATAGTTGGGGCTGGGGGGAAGACGGAGAATGAGGTCAAGCTGCTTCTTCCCTTGATTCCCTCCTTGCCTGCTTCTCTTGACCAGCAGCCCTTTCCTGTGACCCTCTTTACCCAGTACATATGCAAAGTGACTCCTCACTTGTAATACTATGCCTCGTGATTTCCCTAGACCCTGCATGCATCTCTAGGATCAACCCTATCATTATTTATCTTCTCACCCAATTTGAATGTGGCATCTGTTTCCTGTTAGGACCCTAACAGGTACTAATCACATTTACATAAGAAAGTCTGTAAGGGCACGGGACATGTTAAGACCTCTCTCCTCATCACACTTCACCCTACTTTACCCTTCCCTGCAAATACCAGCATGGGTCTGAGTATAAGTGCACATTCAGTAAATTACAGTTGATTGATTTTAATGCTGGAATGGAGATAAGCTCAGTAAAAAGTATCCTTCAGAACCAAAGTTGTGTGCAAAATAGCAGGAAATGTGTCCCTGTTTTAGAGTGCTGGAGATCAAATGCAGGACCTTGCATATGCTAGGCAAGTGCTCTACCACTGAGCTGCATCCCCAGATCTATTAACTTTGTCTTTCTTATTCACTGCAGTAGTATTAGCATTTTATCCTGTGCCTAGCACAAAGGAGTTGCTCTGTAAAAATTTGTTTCATAATCAGTGAAAAGATATTAGGTATTGTTTTGTTTCTTGAGGAAGTGGGTCTCGGTTTTTGTCTTCATCAAGTACAAGTAAGCCTCACTTTAACTCCTTCAAAATTTGTTTCTCTGAACCAATCAAATGATTTCTTTTGGACAATTAGAACAGAAGCCATGGTGGAAATTTCAGACCATACGGAGGCAGATTTTGACCAGAATAAAAGAAGTTGTTTCTAATAATCACAAAAGCTTTCAGAAATTCAAAATGGTAACAATGGCCAGGCTCTGAGGTATATGCCTGTAATCCTAGCTACTTGGGAGGCTCAAATTGTAGGATCTCAAGTTTGAGGATTGTCTGGATAACTGAGCAAGAACTTGTCTCAAAATTGAATAAATAAAAAGGGCTGGGAGAGCCCCCTAGGTTTGATCCCCAGCACCATAAAAGACCAAACAAAACAATGTGGTGACCATGAAGTTGTTCAAGTAGGTCCTGGAAAATGTTCTGTTAGAAATGATTAAAAAGGTAAATGTAGAAATCCGATATAATGTATAGAACTTAGATGAGGTGACATTATAATCCCTTTTAAGATTTATTTATTTTGGGGGGGTTGCGAATATTTATTGAGTACCTGTTACATGCCACACATGATGTTCAGAGGCTAGACAGACCTGCTTGTAATCCTGGGTGCACTTTTGACTAGCTATGTGATCTGAGTGTGGGTAGTAAACATTCTGTAGCCTGGGCTTCTTCCTCTGTGATAGTGGAATAGCGTGACTTCCTTATGCATTTGGGAGACTTACATTAAGTAATATGCAGTCCAGGCCACATAGTAGACATGCAATGTTTGTTTTCTACTTCCTAAATCATGTATCTAATTTCATTTTGAGTAATCAATGAAAATTGGGATGCATTGCTTGCTGATTTAGAACCCTAGACATGCTGTTTCATGTAATCATAATAGTTTCATAATTTGTAAAATAAAAATCATACCTACCTCAGAAGTCAGCATGAGTACCAAATGAGCTAGCTTAGGTTACACTTAGGCACGTGAGATTTTTAATAACTCCTTGTTCTTCCCCCACCTTCCCTTCTCTAGATCAAGTATTCTCAGTGGAAATGAGTTAGTCCCAAAGAGGGCAAAAGTTGGTTCCTGGAGACTTTTTTTACATTACTCTTTTTGGTGTAAAGCATAAAAACACACAATATATAAACATATACACAGAACATCTGTGGTATTAAAATTTGATGGAGGGTGTAGCAATTAGAAAAAATGTCTGTAAAACTCCAGGGGAAAGCTACGCATGGTGGTGCACACTTGTAATCCCAGCACTTGGGAGGCTGAAGTAGGAGGATCATTGTGAGTTTGAAGCCAGCCTGAGCTACACAGAGAGTTTGAGGCAGCCTGAACTACATAGTATGACCCTGTCCCCAAAAAAAACTAAAAGAAAGAAAGAAAGTTAATTCCTGGGGAATGGTGTGGGGGATAGTAGGAAGAAGATGAAGAAACATTTTTTACTGCGCCTATACAGAATGCGTTCATAGGACCAGTACTAGAATTTACATATTTCTGAGGAGCCAAGTACTACTCACTAATACTAATGATCATCATAATAATATTGATTATTTTAACCTCAGAGGTGAATTGTCTATTTTATCTCCAGTGACAGCTGTAGTATACTTTTTATTTTTCTCATCCTCTGCCCACTTTTTTTGGATCAAGCTATGTTATCAAGCTCCAGGTCCACCCGATTAGGAGAAAAGTAGAAAAATTAATGAATGTGTTTGGGTTGGAACTCCAGAGAGTGCTCTTGTGTCATAGTTGAAATAGCATTTGCATTCCTTTTAATTTTCTGTGGAGGCCCCTGTGTCGATGAAAATGTGGTTTAACACCGGGGTGCATCACTTGGCGCACTCTGTTCATCATGCATTAAAACATGGTTGAAATCAGAACTTCCTCTAGTGTGGCCTGTAGCTGTGATTTCCAAAACCACCTTGAGCACAGTATTGAATTCTGTCATCTCAAGGGAAGAAAAGCATTTGCGTGTAGAATTGCCACCCTTTCTTCCTCTTAATAATGTATTGCATCTTAAAGCAAGGGGAAATTCAGAGGTTGATTTTGTAATAAATAAATTCACGTGTAGTTTACTACTTAAATTCAATAGACAATACCCCATGGTGCTGGTGCTGTATGATAATGAATTATTTTTTTTACACTGGAGAATCTGAATCACAAAGCTGCACCGGAACTACACGTCGTGCTTATAGAAACATCTGTATAAGAAAATATCAAAGGACAGGCCAGTGTCATATAAAAACTATTTGCCAATAAATCTGCTTTTGGTGGACTACTAAAAATGGACACACCGGGCATAAAAGATGTGTGTGTCTATTACACAGGCTAGCTTTGTGAAAGATGACAAGCTTCTACTGGTGCACCGAGATAAGAAACAGCTGTTGTTGACATGGGCACTACTGCAAGAAATAAAATGATAATTCTGAAAGCACGCTTATGAGAATTACCACATATTTGATCAACTTTTGAATAGAGGCAAGACCAGACTCATCCGGCAGCCCCAAATGAAATTACTAACAACCTTTTAACAGTCTCTTAGGAAGAAGCACTGAATCTCAACCCATGGAACAGCCTCCAATGGTGTGTTATTTCTAAAGCAAGTAGTGTGTGTGCCTGGGGTGGTGATGGGGCAGGAAAGAATGGGGAGGAGGCTGTTGTTATTTTTCTCTTTTTTTATTGCCTCAAGGACATTTTCAAGTGTAAAATTTCAGGGTTTCAAACGATGACTACAAAGCAGTTGCTTCGGTGAATTTATAAACTATGAGTCAAAGGGGAAAAACATCTTTTAGGGAAGAAAAATGTACTGAATCTTAGCATTGGACTGATTTGATAGCTATGCATAAAGACAGAAGACAACATTTTTATTTTAAGGACAAAAGATTTAAAATTAAGCAGTCCAGTTGCAAAAACTTAAAAGTTCTTATTAATTTGAAACTAATACTTTATTGAAAATTTCTTTTTAAATATTTGCAGCCCCTTAGTTCAAGCACATTCTGATGATTCCTCTAGCACATAATTAGAATTGTGTTCCTTTTAATGTTTAACAACACAAAGTCAACTGTAAATCTTCTGTGTAGGTCTTGCCATTAGCTCAGCCGGGCACCAAAGATTCTCCTGTCTCTTGCTGATTATCCATTTGAAGATTGTTTCTTTCAGACCAAAAGCTCCTTAGCTGGACCACGCAGCCTGCAGACTGGAGAGCTGCCTATGAAAAGTGTAGAAAGTCAAACTGACTCTTCTGCTACCAAAGGACATAGCTGGCACCCTCAGAATCAGATCGGATTTCTGGACCATTAGAATGATAAAGAGCTGGAAAAAGATAGAAAATTGTGCAGCCTCAGTCCATAGAGACCTTTAAGGAAAGAATAGCCCTTCTTTGCTTGTTGTAGGCATTCACAGGCTTGGCTTTCACAGCCAGTGAGGGTTGGACCAAGTGCTCTCTGGAGTTCTCTTCCTTTTATGACACTGATTTTTAAGGAAAGGGTACACCAAGCAGCCAGGACCTATGATTTCTGCTTCCTGGCAGAGAGGGCTTAGGTTTTTAGAATTCCATAACATCAGACTCTGAACAGATAGGTCATGGTGTACAGCCCAAGTTCTTAAATCAGCTCTTATTTACTCTGTGAACTAATGGAGATAGAAAAGCAGTATTCTTGGGAAGAAATAAAGGACAAGAGGAGAAATCGTAGCGAATAGCAAAGGCAGGGATGGGAGCGGAAGAAGGGAAAGCAAAAGAAATGGAGAAGAAAGGAATAGACAAAGGACAGAGAGAAACTGAAGGTAAAGGGCTACTTCAGAATAGCAGCTAAATGTCTTTTCTCTCCATATTAAGAATTTCTGTCTACCAAAATGAAAAGGCATAATTAGTAGTTTACTACAAATCTATTTCCTATATCATTCAAATGATATATCTCCAAGGTACAAAACAGCACATCCGGTGAAAGGTTGGGTGATTCGATCCATTATTCTATATAAAACAAAGAAGCTGGAGTTTCATTACCCTTAAATTGTCCAGCAGTAGGTGAAGTTAACTTTTATTAGAAGCTGTTCTTTTGTATTATACAGTGTTACCAAGGATGTATTAGCTTTGACGGTTTTCTACATCTCAATGCATTGCAAAGTGAATTTACTATGAAGCTAATTGAGAGGAAAACTTTTCATAGGCAGAAATAATGGTCAGCATTTGCCACGCTTCGAGTCATTAGTAGGATAAAAATTCAGAAAAATATATATACATATAAAATTGCGAGCTGTTAATAATTATGCTTCTTATGTTTCTATCTCAGATGATAGTCCATGTTTTCTAAAACTCTTATGTCTTAAAACTGTATTCAGAAAGATTTTACTGTTGAGAAAATGTTACAGTGCCTTCTAAATTTAATTATTTTGTTTTAAAAAAAGAAAAAACAATCAAAGAGTATATAAAAGGTATTTCTGAAGGTTCAGCTAAAGTAAAAAAAAAAAGTTTTAAACCCTGCTACCTAAGCATTTTTTTAAAAGGTTTAAAAACAAGACACAGTGGTGCTCATCTGTAATCCCAGCTACTCAGGAGGCTGAAGCAAGAGGATCACGGTTCAAAACCAGCTTGCACAATTTAGCAAGACTCCTCCTCACACATGTACTGTGTCCAGGCACATCTTTAAAATTGTAAAGATGATTGATTTGGCCCAAGCATAGTAAAATCATTACAAAGTGAATTCTAAGGATGTGTAGCACAAATACATGCACATGGGCATGCACATACACATACACACACAAGCATAAAGCCACATAAAGTATGTGAAAGTTTGATTACTCTTTGATATCAGATGCCATCCTATCGCTTTCACTTCCATCCTATAAGATCATGCTGGGGGCTGGAGTTATAGCTCAGTGGCACAGGCCTGCCTGGCAAGCACAAGGTCCTGAGTTTAATTCCCAGTACCCCCACCCCAAAAAAGAATAAGATTGTGCTGCTCATTTTGAGACACTGATTAAACATATAGTTGGCAAATGAATTTGGACTCTCTCTCCTTTTTTTTTTCATTTGGATTTTCTTTAAGCCAAGTAAGAAAAACATGCATACCAAGGTGATATGCACAGTACTTGAGCTTCAATAACTTAAAATGTAAATATAAAAAATGTAAATATAACGCAGAGGGATGTTTCTGCTGCTAAACTAATAAAATGTAGTCAATCAAATAGAAAAAAGATATCAAGAAGCAACAACAGGAAGTGTTATAAGAAAAGCACCCAGTGGAGACACATAAGAGAAAACCTGTCAGTCTATTCCTCTGTTTCTTATCTCTTCTATAGGTTTAGCAATAGAAAGCCCCCCAACCCTTTGCATCTATCTTTGTGCCTGAATGAGTTCAATTTCACTTAGATTAGGACAGAAATTTCAGAACAGCAGGTTAATCCATCCTGTCTTCATGGGCAACTGAACAAACAGACCAATATCAGTGTAAAATTGTAATTCTGGAGATTAATGCTGTCTTTCCTGTTTGCGGTGAATTTGACCTCCTTGCCTTTTTCCCCCTCTTTTTCAGCTTCTGTCCAGGGTCCTTGGGAGAGAGCCATCTCACCGAACAAAGTGCCCTACTACATAAAGTAAGTTGCAAGAGTCATATTGTTAAAGGAACATTTATTGTTGCTAAAATGTATATTTTCACAAATGAATCTTTTTTAAAAATACATTATTCTCACCTGAATTACCTATTTCATTCTTCCTCTAGGACGTTTGAATAGTAAATTCATGCTAAAATTAGCATGGCAAATTTGCTAGAGCAACAAAGAATTGCTTTTAAGAAAAAATTCATTAATAAAGCTTATATAATCTGCGAACGTTTGGGGAGGGGAGCATATTTTTTACCATAGGACAAAAATCTCTAGACAACACTGTTGATAGTGGGAGTGAATATTTGCCAGAAAAAATATTTATTTAGGGGCTTTCTGCATTTCTTTTTCAGAGAGATGTGGAAGATTTCTGCAGGTAGATGTACATAAAGTGTTTTAAGTGGATGAATACTTCATGTATCCCAAAGGCAGGCAACAGCAGCCCTGAATTTGTGGAGCTGATGTACTCATTTCTTATATGTAGCATTAAGTATTTGTTGCCTAATCAGAGTGGCACTGTTCGCTAGGACCATTTGTGTCAGTAAGGGAATAGAGTCAAGGGAAAGATGTTCTGTGAAATGTAAATTATGATATATAGGGTTGACGTGGAAGAGAAAGGAGCCAGGCTACTGAGTTGTTATAATACCTTTACAGTCTCACATCAGTTATGCAATTGAGTGTAACTTACATTTAACTTTAAATTGGCTTCCCCAACAGCAATTAGAGTTAGTCAGGCTCAGGAAAATCTTCAATACCAACGGAAGTCTTTGAACTTGCTTGTGCCATGAGTCTAGGTTGACTACAAATACTAAATGCTTTCCTATTTTTTCAGCCTGCCATCTTTTATCGTGTCTGCTTTTACTCTTTTCCTACCCATCAATTCTTCAGAGTTCAATTCTAAAGAAATAATATTAGTCTTAGCTCTTCATTACTACAATTCTCTTCATTGCTACCATTCAGAAATTGGATTTGATGCTTCTATTTTGTTAACTCAGAAGACTGGGGGTGAAGGAACTCTTCCAACTCTTCAAGAAGAGACATGTCTTGTCGGAAATGGTCTGCCCATTGTCTTACCAAATTTTTCCAGATCAGGCCTCTCTTAATTCTTAAAAATTGTCCCTTTAATATGCTTTGATCCTCCTGTTCAATTTTCCCATCTTTTAATTTCCTTATTTTTGTTATAGTTAATTGTTCCATTTTGTGACTCATGTTTTCAATACCCATTTAAATCACATTTTATTAAATAATATGCTGATTTAGACATGCACTGCATTGTTTTACTTCACCATCATTCTCCACATTACTACCTGTTTGGTGCTGAGTCTTACAACTATTCCTAACTCTCCCCAGTTCTACTTTCCTTTTGCCAAATATTCACCTTCTCCCTCATGTTACATCTGATACAAGAGATCTCAGGATTGCTAGAAAGAAGGAGAGATTAATTCAATCCAAACAATAAACAGATGACAAGTTGCCAAAGAACTGTAATTCCCGCCTTCCCAGTGAATTAGTCCCTTGCTTCTCCTTGATGAATCAGAGAGTAGCTTACATACCCTTTCAGTCCAGTGCTCCTTGCACTTGACCATCATAGTGATGGTGTCCATAAAGATGTCAGTTTGTGAGTAAGAAAACTGAAATTCTATTCTTGTCACTGATATTAGTTTGAGCTGATTATGTGGTCTTGGGCAAGTCATTAAGCTATATAAACCTTGGTTTCTCATCTATAAAGTAATGAATTTGACTAGATCGTATCTAGAGTCCTTTTTAGCTCTTAGAACCAATGAATGTGAGTTCTTATTTATTATAAAAAAGTTGGAGCTGAGTTCAGTGTTGCATGTCTGTAATCCCAGCACTCTGGGAGGCTGAGACAGGAGGGGTACAAATTCGAGTCCAGCCTGGGGAACTTAATGAGACCCTATCCCAAAAGTAAAAAGAAAAAAATTAAAAAGGGTTGGGGATTTAGCTCAGTGTGAAGGCCTTGAGTTCAATCCTCAGGGCCAAATATAATAATAATAATAATAATAATAATAATAATAATAATAATAAATAAATGTCTTTCACTCTTTAGCTTCAGAAATGCCCTCTCAATCCACTCCAGTTATCTCTTTCAGGAGCTCAAGCCTTGATGGACAATTTAGGACTATTATTCTTCTTGGCTCAATAGTAAGAGATGTAATACAATAGACAGGAAAAATTAGTAGTAGAGCAGTGGGAAGGGAGACGTTATGTACTTCCAAGTGATCAGTTCCTTGGAATGAGGAATTACTTTATTTCTAAAGAATATCTCTGAACCTGTATGGAGAATAATTCTGTCTACAATTATAATCTACTTTAAATTAAGGATTAGATTACATAATTTTTCAAATACAACTCTAAAATGGTAAGCTATAATATAGGCAGAACACAGATTCATAAAATATAGTTTTTGCTTGTTTGTGAGGTTGGTTTTGGGTTTTGTGTGTGTGGTGCCAGGGATCAAACCCAGGGTCTCAAGCATGCTAACTACCAAGCTACATCCTCAGTGCATAAAACGCACATTGATGTCATTTTTGTTTTATCATTACCCATGACTGTTGTCTAATATAGTCTATTTACTGTAAATTAGTTTGATATGCAGGATTCAGTAGACTTCATGCCCTGGTAAATGCCATTCATAATCTGACATGCCTACTTGGTTCAAAATAACAATAAAAATGAGTTGACAATGACACTGTTTCAGCCCCCATTTCCTTTTTTCTTATCTTCTCTGTCTTGATTTCCATTCAAGAGTTTTTAACCACAGATTCCCAGCTGCAAAGCCAGGTGTCTTCTCTGGCTATCTTTTTTCATGCTTTTTCCTTTTTTCAGTGCTGGGCTAAACTAATCATCTAACAAGAGGTCTCCATACAAATAGCACACTTCGTCGTGGGTTTCTGAGTTGTGCGTTCATCCTTAAGGTTTTAAGTCCTTGACAACATCTTTTGCTTTAGCTTGCACATCAAGCAGTGTTTGAACCTGTATCCTGCTACCAGCTTCTCCTATGATGCTGTGAACTTCAATCTTGGTTCTTCAAACTACATGTTTGTCTAGTTTATTAGTCCATAGCATACATCATTGTTACACTTTTCATATTCCTTCTCCCTTGGGACTCTCTTATTTCTGCCAGCATCTCTTTCAAGTTATTTGATTATAGCTTTCATTGCCACTGAGAAAATAATCACCAACAATGTTCAACCTGTTACAACTGCCTTTTCTGCTCCCTGCCATTTTGTAATTTTTTGGCCTACTGTCAGGTTCATGAAAATTTCAATGTAATAGCCTTTAACCAGCTGCTGCATTCTGTCAGGATTTCTTTCACCTTTTTATGTTGCATACTCCCATATGGGTAAACCAAACAGAGCCAAGAGCTGGGACTCTCTTGCTTTCTTAATGAGTTAGAAAATTATTCTTCTGTGTTCTGGACTGTCATGAGAATTTAAGAATCCCAAAGTTGCATGCAGTATGTTCCAACATAGATGTCATGATAAGACCATAAGAAATATCATAGTGGGTCAGACCAACAGGGCAACCAGCCCAGAAGTCTGTCCCAGATAAAACTCCAATGGTTGTTTTGCCAGTTAACCTAGTAATTTTCATGTTAAGAATTAGAATGCATCCTGATCATTCCTTAGTGATGCACTATAAATCAATTGGCAGTTGGTTTATCCAATGGTGTCTTAAACTTTTTCCATTTGTTACCTCGGCCTTGTCTTGGAAATAAGTTCCATAGTTGTACCAACTCCTATGTAAATCAAGGCATATTTTAATTGCTCTTGAATTTGCATTGTTTAACCTCCAGGAATCGCCCCAATAAAGTGCTTCGGAATCCAGTGAATACATGTATATTTACCTTGAGTTGACTTTAATCACACATGCCCCTACTAATAGCACTTTTCATTTTCATCTTCCTGGTCTGAGAAATTCTAATGTGTTTTAGCCTTTTAGTTGTCCTTGAATGAAAGATAAGCTTTTTCCTTTATCATCTTAGTTGCTTTTCTCTGGATCTTTTCCAGCTCTGTAATATCTTCCTTGGGATAGCATGAGCAGAATGGCCCGAATACTGGTTATTAAATTTGTTAGCATTGTTTCTAGTCCCCACTCACTCATGAAGAAAGCAAATGCTATTCACTGTCTCCCATTGGTGCCGAGATGGAGAAAGCAATTGAGGTCATAACCTGTTCTACATATATTAGTTCTAGCTGAAGGTTGATTTTCCGCTAGTTTTCTGAAATACCAGATGAATTGTTTGACCTTAGATTTTTGCCAGCTGTCTCTTAGGAAGGATTTGATTTTTAGACAAGCTGGTCTTTTTCCTCCTTCAAAGACGCTGTGGTTGCTAAATATTGGGAGGAATTTACTAATGAAACGCAGTAGTAAACCTGCTGACTCAATCAGCAGTAATGTGTTTCATCAGGTTCCTTTCTAAATATCTCTGAAGCCCTTCACAGAAGAATGAAAAATGGGGTTCTGGGGAAATAACTGTTCAGCTTTTTAAATATGCAATGTTCCAAATGCAACTCATGTCCACAGGGATGTCTGTCTCTTCCTGCTGGTTATTTGGGATGTTGTATATAGATTGCTAGAGATGACCTTGGTTTACCCTTCTCCCCACTCAATTCTGGGCATGTTTCTATGCCATTTATTGTTTCTGAGTTGCTCACAAGTTTCTGTTTCTGAGTTGCTCCTCAGTAGGAAGAACTTGGCTAAATTTAACACTTAAAGTCACCATTTCTTACCACCATTGCTATGTCTAACAAAATGGCTGGTTTGTGTTCTGACTCACCTGTCTTCTTATGGTCTACGTTTCCCATAGCTCTGCATGAAATTCTAACCACCAACCCAGGTGTACCTTCTGGGATTGTTGCTGTCCTGTATCTATCCTATTGGTCCACTTCCTGGTGTGAACTCATGGATCTAACAAGTTTTTAGAACTTGTGTTTCCTAGCTCAGGTACAGTAGCATTTGAGTCTTGACACCATCTCCCTCTTACACAATATCACTTCTGCTGCTACTTTCCAGGCAGGTTTTCAGATTTCAGATACCTCTCTTGTTTGGAGGATATTTTGCTCTCATTCTTCTTCCAGTTCTTATTTGTGCCAGGAGTTGCTCTAATTAAAGTTTTGGCTATTTTTTCCTTTACATTATCGATTGCTATTTCAGTACCTAAACGTATATACAGAGGAAGCAGCAGTTAGCTATGTCTTACTAATAGCAATCAACATGCTAAATAGCTCTGTGTTGACTGCTTTGTAGTGGATATAACTTCTGACAATGAGATGGGCTTCTATTAGAAGGAGCACTGGATTAGGGTATTTGACTTGGAAAATGGTTCCCCATTTCCCACTCCTGTCTGTCTATTCTGAGAATGATACCAGTATTCTGACTTTTAGTTTGAAAATTCGTTGCATTTTGGCATAGCTTTTCATATAATATGAACATATTGTGTAATGTATCATTCTGCACTGCTTTTGGTAAGATTCTTTTCATGTACATTTGCCTTCAAAATATACCTTTCAGCAGCTGACAAAATGAAATAGTGGGAATTTTAAGTAGACCAGACATCAGAAGACTTGAAATCTAGTTCGAGCTTCTTTACTAACTAGCTATCTGACCAATCATGAATCACAACTCTGGGCCTCAGTTTCTCCTTCTGTCATGAAAGGAGGCTGAGCCATGTAATAAGTCATGTCCAGTCCTGACATGTTCTGATATTATGAATGTTGACTTTGAAATAGAAATTGTTTGTGACAGTTTTCTAGAGGAGTGAAAATGAATCTTCGTATCGCCCTTGAGGATTCTCAGTGCACCATCAATCTTATCAGGAGGAAGCGGACAAATAATATTAAACCTTTTACTTAACCATTTAGCACCATTGATGATATGAAGTGGATATAACAATCATCTGTCTAATTTGTGCTGTCAGTCTTTACGGATGCTGGTGAATATTTCTGGGTAATTAAATTTTTGAAATTGCTGCCAAAAGCCTGGTGCTCTGACTTTTCAAAAGGCTTCAGTACACAAAGATAACCCAGAGGTCACTCTCTTCTGCTGTGCTTTCTCCTCCACAGTATGATGGCTCCAAAGGTCACATTAGCTGAGTTTCATTAACTGCCATGCAGGAATAGTCAGTAATCCTTAACTGATGATATAATCATGAAAACAACTCAGGATAAGACATTAATGGAAAGAGAATGAATGAGATGCCAAAGTGGTACACAGATTATTGATTCTAGCCTTTAGTTTTGCAGATCTTGCTGGGAGATGTAGATACTGGTATCTTCTGTGTCTCATAGGATCATAAAAAACCATACATCCTAGGGCTAGAGTGTAGAGTGCTTGCCTAGCATGTGGGAAGATCTAGGTTCCATCCCCAGCATGAAAGAAGAAAGAAAGAAAGAAAGAAAGAAAGAAAGAAAGAAAGAAAGAAAGAAAGAAAGAAAGACTACATTCTTTTTTGTAGTTTGATGAGCTAGTTTATATAACCTTGAGTGAAATAACACATTACATGAGGATAGGTGTTTTATCTTTTGCTAGCAGACTGCCTCACAGACAGCATGTGTTCCATAAATATTTGAGAGAATGAATGAATAAATGAACATATACCAGTAATTTTATGTCCTTTTCAGTTACATGACTCCTCTCCTTTTACCCTCAAAAGATCTTTTCATGTTTGTGTCTTTTGTTTTGTTTTATTTGCACTGCTGGGAATCAAATCAGGTCCTTGCACATGCTAGACAAATGCTGAACCACTGAGCTACACCCACCCAGCCCCTGTGTGTCAATTTAGATTTAGTACTGGAATGCATCTTTCATATCCTCTAGACATCAACTTTACTGTTAGAAAGCATACCAAGTCTTTGATAAAGTTTCTTGTGTCTCATGTGATTTGGTGCCTCGGAGACAGCCCTTAGCATGCATATCCAAACAGTACATACCAAATCCTGAGATCTGAGGTGTATAAGGCCCTAAATTTGAGCCCTAGAAGCACCAAAAACCAAAGTTCAAGATGCTCTTCTGTCTTTATGTAGCAATATCATTTGGGGTATAACTCATCCCATCTGGGACTGAGTTTTTTCCTATTAATAACAAAGAGGTAAAACCCGGTGATATTTCTATAGAACTAGGGTCTTTTCTTATTCCTAAGTATTATTCATAAGGCTTCTTCTATTTTTCCAATGCTCAATACAGTTTTAAATTGATCACCCACTGTGTCTCATGGAACAGTGCGTATAATATCAACTTTGGGGGCTGTGCACTGGTACTCCCTGAGTCTTAACAGACTACCATAAATGATAAATTTTTATCTTACCAGAAAATGTAACATTCTGTATGTTATATGTGGTGCTTAAATTTGGAGACATATATATGGCAGCTAAAATATAATGTGTGAAGGCAAAAAGAAAAACTCTTCTATAATACACATGGTATAACGCAGATGTACCCTATCTCATTCATGGTACTTCTAAGAATTTGAGTCCACACAAGAAATATTCAAGTCTATTCCCACAAAAAAAGAGACACAAATTATTTCAGCTATTGCTTTGTTTTCTTTTTCTAACCTTGTTAAACACACTTTTTCTGACATAACAATAGGGTAGAGAAAAACATTGCTGGTAGCATAAAAACATCTGCACTTGAAATTCCGCTCTACCATATTCCAACTTTGTTACTTGAACAATTTACTAAAGCTGATGCCTATTCTACTTTGTGGCACATGAGGAATGATGTTAAGGGAATGTTAATTGGCATTCCTTCTCGCCTCTAAAACAAATTGAGTCTAATTGACCTCTGCCAGATACAAAGTGTTGGATATTAGGAAAACACTCAGAGTAATATATCCAGTGTGATGGGCATGTAAGTTGTTTCCAAGATTTAGCTATTATAAACTGTGCTGCTATAAACAAAAATGCTCATATATTGATATGGTATGATGTTTTTAATTTTTCTGGGAAGATACCCAGAAGGGGAATAACTGGGTCGAATGGGACCTCTAATCCTAGTTTTCTGAGGAATAGCCACACTGATTTCCACAGTGGTTGCATCAGGCTATACTCCTACTAACAGTGGAAAAGGATTCCTTTTTCCCCACAGCCCCACTAACATTTGTTATTTGTTGATTTTTTGATGATAGCTATTCTTTCTGGAGTGAGATAGAATCTCAGTGTTGTTTTAATTTGCATCTCTCAAATGACCAGTGATGTTGAACATTTTTTCATATATTTATTTGCCCTTTGTATTTCTTCCTCTGAGAAGTGTGTATTCATCTCAGATGCTCATTTTTGGTTTCGGTCTTTAAATTTGGGGGGTCTGATTTTTTCAATTCTTTATATATTCTAGACATGAGTCCTTTGTCTGAGGCAAAATTGGTGAAGATTTTTTCCCACTCTATGGGTTGTGTTTTCATTCTGTTGATGATTTCTTTTGCTGTGGAAAAGCATTTTAATCGGATGAAATCCCAGTTACTGATTTTTTTATTATTTCCCATGTGATTGGGGTTTTCTTCATGAAATCTTTGCCTACACCTACGTCTTCAAGACTTCTGTCTATTCTCTCTTCCAACAGATTTAGTGTTTCTGTTTTAATATTTAGATCTTTGGTCCATTTCAGTTTTAGTTTGGTACATGGTGATAGACACGCATCTAGTTTTAGTTTTTGGCATGTGGAAAGCACAGTTTTTCCAGCACCATTTATTAAAGAGGCTATCTTTCTTCCAGTAAATGTGTTTGGCCCCTTTGTCAAAGATAACGTGGCTAAGTATGTTTGGAGTTGTTTCTGCATCTTCTATTCTGTCCCATTGATTCTCAAATCTGGCTTTTTGTTTTGTTTTGGTTTTTGGGTTTTTTTTGCCAGTACCATGGAATGGATAAAAAAGAGGTGTTTTTTTTTTTTAATACAATGGAGTACTACTCTGCCATAAAAAGGATAAACGAGACATTTCTAGATAAAAATGGATGTGCTCTTAAGTGAAATAAATTGGACATTCATGTGCAAACATTGCATTGTCTCACTGGTGTGAGAAACTGAAAGAGTAAATAATGGCCAAAATGTACAATAGACATTGTGAAATAAGAAGAAATTGTTCAAAAAGAAAGAGGAGCTAGAGAGGGGGAAGGGGGAAGAGAAGAAAGGGAGAAAAACATAAAAGAAGATAAAATGGAAACAAAACTTTGTAAATAGGGAAGGAGGGGTTGAAGGAAGGGGAGGAGATTGGGGGAAAAAAAGAAGAATCAAAACATATCATATACAGGTGCAAATTCCTTATGATGAGTATGATTGTTATGTATATCTAAATTACTGTACTAATAAGCTTAATTATTTAAAAAAAGAAATGCATCCAGTAGGAGTTACATTTTTGGAATATGTTGTAGGACCCAAATATATCCCTGATCAAACTACCTTATTTTCATTTGTAAAAGTTCCCACACAATTTAGGGTATGTGCAACTTCCCCAAGATTCCTGAGCTCCTTCGGAGCTTCTCTAATCTCTTCTTATCCTGTCCCCCTGGGAAGGAGCATCCTGTTCCCAGCACAAAGGTCAGCAGCAGGCCAGACAACATTTTAAAATAACTTAATAACCCTGAACTGCCTCTCCCCTTCTGATAATTTCCTTACAGCGTTAGGCCTTTGAACACTGACCTGGTTGTAGAAAATGTCCCTTTCTCAGCAGGAAAACTTGAAATCCTATTCACTCTACCCCTTCATCATTTCAGGAGATAGGGCGGGTGAGTCAGGGGTAGAGAGAGGGAGCGAAATCCTTCATTTGGGAAGGATGTTAACATGTTAACACATTCTAGTTCTCTCTCTCTCCATCTCCCCATGTGTATGTCTCTTCTTCAAAAAAAGGTACTGTAAATACATTGTATAAATCCATGTTGTCACTTCACGAAAAACTTTAAAATCCTTGTACAAGATAGAAAGAGGAAAACTCTCTGCCTTTCTCAGCAGTCTGAAAAGCTCTTAAGGACAGGCCCTACATGAGGCTTAGCCCACTGGCAGCATTCAGCAAATGATCACATCTTCTGTGATATCATTAACTCCTGGGTGAATGAAACCGAGAAGCTTCTGTGCCCATCCTAAAATGTTCAATTGTTTGTTTGGTTTTTCTTTCCTGACGCATCCGCATCCATCTTGGTCCCCAAAGCCATTTCGTGCCAGAGTCAGTGCAAAGAGTCATTTTTAACTTGTTTCTTTGTTGTTTTAGAGAGAATTTTTGTTGTCATTTTCTTTCCTTCTGCTTTGGTAACTTTTTCTTGGTCTGGAGCTTTCTGTAAAGGGATTTTCTCATAGTTAAAATCCATATAATCTCCTAGACAGAAAGCAAAGCAAGCCAGGCATGGTGGCGCATGCCTGTGATCCCAGAGCTCTGGGAGGAGCAAGGAGCGGGATTGTAACTTCAAGCCCAGCCCGGGCAATTTAGCAACTTAGCAAGACCTTGCCTTGAAATAAAAAGTAAAAACATGCTGGAGACATAGCTTGGGACAGAGGACTTGGGTTCAACCCCCAGTACCACAAACAAGCAAAAGAAACAAAAGGAAAAAAAAAAAAAAAAAGAAACAAAAGGAATCTGTAATTTGTATGAGTCCAGTAAGAAATCCAAATTTGACACTTATGCAGTATGCATTTGTTTAATTTAAAAATGTTCCTTGTGATGAGAGAAAGGAAAGCAAAGCTCTGTGAGTGGGCCCATTTATTTTCTCTTTATATGTTGTCTCCAATTCTAGAAAATTACTCTAGGGAAAATTCAGGATCAGAACTAAGAGAGATATATAACACTTATATATCTCTATTTGAAATTATATAAGTAATATTTTTTAACTGTTACTTTAGAACATATATAGCGAGAGCAAGGTCCTCCATCATGGCCTTGCTGGCACCCTCAGTCACCTTTCTAGTTTAACTCCTGAAATATGTTCTTAATTTTTTCCCCATTTAAGCTATAAACTCCTTGGCAGTACTTGCGCCGTGTGAATCTTTGCATCATCCTTTGTACTTATTATATAATCTTACATGCATATGATAATGAATACTTGGTAGTTGGTTTTCCTTTCTATGATTAAGCACTATAAACTGATTTTAACAGGTATTCTTATGAAGAAATGGATAATAATGTTTTAGAAAAGTTCCACATAATATTTTTATTCTAGATAATCCCTCTGGGGTTGCAGATGATTGAATTATATTATTTTAGAAGCAATTTTGATGATTGACTTATTTCTTTTTCATATTTCAGTTGGTGCTTGGTGAGGTTGGTTATGTGGTTGGACTAACCTGTAAACCGAATCTTTGAAAGACACTCCTTTAGAGAATTTTTTTCTTTTTTTTTTTTTTTTGGTACTGGGAATCAAACTCAGGACCTTGCACTTTCCAGGCAGGTGCTATGCAGCTGAGTTTTCTTCTCAGCCCTGAAGAAATATTTTTAAGTGAAGGCATTTCTTTCATAACTCTTATTGCCAAAACTGTCACAAGACTACCTTAGGAAAACATCTTTAAATCCTCTTTCTATCAAAACTCACAGGCTGGTTACAGAGGGCAAGATTATTCAGTAAATACACATGAGCCTATGTCTTAAGCATTAAAAGATTTGAAGCAAGTTGGAGTGAGGTAGGTGGCATAGTGTAGGAGATATGGAGACAGAGCCATAATGATATCCATTAGGATATAAAGGACTACAAGTTTGATACTTAGTTAATTTAGTTATTCTCTACCCATTCTTGCCTGTCTCTGTTAATTGGAGATATCATTATCAAGCATATAGAAAAGTGATTAATTGTGAAATACCTAATAGTGATTAAAAATAGCTAATTTTGGCCAGATGTGGTTGTGTGTGCCTATAATCCCAGAACTCTGAGAGGCTGAGGCAGGAACATCACAAGTTCGAGCACAGTCTGGGCAAGTTAGTGACTTAGCAAGATCCTCTTGCAAAATAAAAAAAATAACAAAAAACGGGTGGAGATATATCTCAGTGGAAAGGCCTTGGGTTCAATTCCTAGTACCCCAAAAAGAAAAGGTAAGGTGTTTTTTTTCAAGTACAGCTGTAACAGTCATCTCATGACTGCCTTTTAAATGGACTTTTTTTATCAAGGACTTTAGAGCTGTTTATCTAATTCATATTGCATATACTCTTAGTATCCACGTCATTTCTTTTTACTGTACACACCGCAGAATAGCAAAAGGCATCCTTACATTGCTTCAGTCTCATTCATCATCAACAAAATTGGCAATTATATTCTGAGGCCTTGGATATATTGCTTGAAATGATGTTTAAGCCGAAAGGGAACAGCTTCGTGTTGAGTAGAAGTTTCATCTTTCTATACTGCCTGGTAGATCCAAAGCGTACTAATCTTGTTTTCACTTGGGAACTGGAAAAAATTAATGTGGAAGGATGGAGAAAACATGTCCAAACTACAAAGTCATTTTTCCTGAGACTTTATCTAACTGTAACTGCAACTATATCAGAGGGCTCAGATATGGAACATTTCTTTAAAATTAAAACCTAAAAATCCTGATGTCTAATACAACAGATAAAAATAGCTACCTCTGAAAGATCTAGGATGAGCAGAGGAATACTGAATAATATAATCTGACAGTTTAGGCCATACCCTTACAGTAGTTATGGTGGCCTGAAAAATATAGAATTAATTCAGTAAAACATCAGAAAAAACCAATATAAACATGAAATATTTTAAATTAAAACACTGAATAAGAATAGGGAAAAAAGTCCCTCAGCAAATCAATATTGCTTGGGGAATCATGAATCCCAGATCAGCAATATTTTTATCCAAATACCTTCTAGTTCTGTAGTGAACTAACACATTTATCACCAAGTTTTATACAGAACAGAGTGAAAAAAGAGTACTTAAGGTTGTTGGATATACTTCTCAAAGTTAGTAACTTTAGTCAGAGTTTCACGCTTGACTATACCAACATCTACAGAATTTATTCATTGTACATTGTGAATTTAGAATTCTTTTTCTTTGGTAGCCCTTGCCTAAATATATATACTATAAAATGAAAAATTAAAGAAATGGTAGTGTAATTACAAAGATTATTAAACAATAGTTGTGGCTGACTATAGTGAACACATTATTGCTGTTGCATAGAGTAATAATGTGCCTTAAAATATCTGTGGGAAATTTAATATGAGATATAAAACACCAGAGTCACGCAGGGATGAAATAAAAACCAATGGTAAATTAAATTTAGGCAGAAGAGTCCAAAAAGTATAAATTCTGTGGATGTAATAAAATAATATGTATGCCCTTACATAATTTTATTAGTCTCTGAACTTCATTACTCCGTGAAGTGTTGGGGGGTGATACTAAAAGGAAAAACAGCATTTCTTCTGCTTATAAGCCAGTGAGAACCTATGTAAACAATGCCTAAGGGTTATACATTGTAAAGGTGTAATTCAACCCAGTTTTTTAATCTTTGAAAGCTAATTCCATACAATTGGGCAATGTCTAATTCTTTAACTTGAGTGTTATAGTAAATGTATATTTCCAAGTTTCATGTGTTCTTTTCAGAGAAGACAATGTTTTAAATGTCTAAATGCTGGGAGCTTCTGATTGTCTTTGAAGTTCAAGTATACACAACCCTAAATGATAAGAACATTTTGGCAGATGTTCTGTATTATTTTTTTAATGTTCATAGTATAAAGTAATACTTACTACCAAACATTACTACTAATCTTATTATAAATTAGTGAAATATACCTGGTTTGTAAATAAGGCTGTTCAAGTTCAGCCCTGAGTACTTGTTTCGCAATCCCAAAGAGGAAAACCTTTGAAATGCAAATATTGACCTTTCTCAAAGCCCCAGGTGAAGTTTGATGAAGACGTTTTGTTTATATTTTGATTTATGCTGGTGCATTGATATATACAGTAGAGCCAGAGAGTAGACTAGATCGACAAGACATTATTGGCTGCTGTGTGGAGAACACACTTGGAGCATGCCCGATTGGCGCGTGACAATAGCTGGAGCCAGAGTGGAGACAGGGAAACCCAGCCAGGAGTATGGCAAGCACTGGTGGTGAATTAGATCTAGATAATGGTAGCAGTGAGCTCATGAGAAATGGTTGAACACAGGGATGTACTTTGGAAACAATCCATTGGTCTTGATTCATTGGAAGGCAAGAATGAGGAAGAGAAGGTGCTCTAGATGTCTTCTTTGTTTTGTCCGTGACAAGCAAGGCACCTGACGAAGATCAAGTCTGGTAAGGAAAATCCTTTTAGTAATGAACAATGCAGGAACTCATAGTCCCTGTTCTCATAGTGGGGAAAATAGATAGGAAACAAATACAGCCTGGGCCTAAGATGAGCCAGAGAGACAAGCAGTTGCTATAACTGCTCTAGAGAACAAACCATGGCTTGTTTTTGTAAAGAATAAAACCGATTATTCCAAACGTTTAATTTGCTTCTAGCAGAATGGGAATAACCTTCAAAAAGGAATTAAGCATATGAAATGTACTAAATGTAACTAGTTTCCAGAAATACACAAACCAAATGCATAATGAAGGGCTGGGGTATAGCTCAGCAGTGGAGCACTCTCTTGGCATGAACAAGGCCCTGGGCTAAATCACCAGCCCCAACAAAATAAAACACAATGAGATGTCTCTTTACATATATCGTGAAGACTACTATAAGAATAAAAGTGTGGAGAATAAGTGTTGATGAGGGTATGGAGAAATTAGAGCCTTTGAACATTCCTGCTAGGAATGTAATATGGTGCACCCACTGTGAGCAACAGTATAGTGGCTCTTCACAAAGCTAAATAGAATTGTCGTATAATCCATCAATTTCACTTGGAGCTCTACTCAAAAGAATTGAAAGCATGAACTCAAACAGACTCTTATACACTAATCATAGCATCATTGTTCACATCAGCCAAAACATAGAGGTAACTCTACTGTCCATCAAGAGATGAATAGGTAAACAAAATGTGATATATATATATATGAATATTATTTAGCCTTAAAAATTAGTACAATTCTAAGATATGCTATAATGTTCATGAACCTTGATGACATTTTGCTAAGTGAAATAAGCCAGACACAAAAGGACAAATACTGTTTGATTCCACTCACATGAAGAACCTGGAATGTCAAGTTGATAGAAATAGAAAACAGCTTACTGGTTACCTAGGGTTAGGGTTGAGAGGAAACGAAGGAGTTACAGTGTAATAGGTACAAGCTTCTGTTTGGGATGACCAAACATTCTGGAGATGTATAGTAGTAATGGTTACATGATACAGTAAGTGTACTTAATTCCACTGAATTGTACACTTAAAATAATTAAAATGAGTCAGAGTGGTGACACATGTTTATAATCCCAGCAATCTAGGAAGCTAGGGTAGGTGGATAGCAAATTTCAGCCCAATTTGGAAAACTTGGCACCCTGCCAAAATCCTGTCTCAAAATTTCATAAAAAGACCTGGGGATTTAGTTCAGTGAAAAGACCCTCAGTTCAATCCCAAGTACCGTAATACCAGCAACAACAGAAAGGTTACACGATGTATTTTATCACACTAAAGAAGTCCTCAAGATAAAGTCCTAAGTTAATCTTAGTCCTCAAGATAAGTCATAAATTTTCATATAATTTAAATTAAAGAGCTAAAATATTTATCTCTTTATTTCAGTTTTATGTTAAAGATGTACTTATGACTATGAAAATATACAGCATGTACAGAGTTTTTTCTTAGGCATCCAAGAATTTTCCCCATGCTTTTGAAATCTGTTGATTTACTTTCTTGAATTGGCCTGTAATATGAGAGTACAATACCATTTCAGAGATTAATTACTGTATTTGTGAACTGTTCTCAAATGCTAAAATGAAAGTACAAAGCTATAAAATGCATTATTATTCATTAAAGAGACATAGTTTACAAGGGTGTCTCTGATTATTGTTGAAGTGTAAATGGCCAATTTCACCCATAATTAGCCAATTTAGTATGAAGTTATTTTTTACTTGGTATATTTTACTTAACCTCAGCTGCATTTGTAAAAACAGAAACTGCTTCTTGTTAATGCCTTCAAAATTTCTCTCAAATGCTGAAATGCTTTTTAATTCCAGTGCACTTAAACGGTTGGATTCTGCTTGCCTAAGAGAAGCGTCAAGTAGTTACCTAGAGATATGCTCTTAACTAATTAGTTGATTCATTATTTCATTCATTCCCTAAATATTTACTGTAATATGTACCCCAGATACTGTGCTAGAGGACATATCTGATGAGTCCAAAGTAGGTATACTCACAGTAGATAATGGTATTGACTTAAAGATAGATAAGTATTACAGACATATAAAAAGGGGAAGGTCATTCAAGATGATTTAGCAGAAGGGAACTTGTCAGTACAAGGGACTAAAGTGGTAGTGTGCCTGGTACTGGAAGAGGGGAGGAGAATACCCCAAAAATTCTCTGGGTGATGTAAATGATAAGGGTGGCACTCCATTGATACACATACTTCAAGGTTATTGATGAAAGCTAGGTGACAAGTGATAGTGCTTGGTCCAAGATGATAGTAGGAGGGAGATGGTAGAAAGATAATTCCGAGGTAAAATTGGTAGGGCTTGATGGTAGATAACATAGCAAGGAAAGTGCAAAGAGAAAAGAAAAGAAAAAAAACACATATCAAGGGGTCACACCATGATTTCCGGGCAATGGACAACTGGTGATTCTTAGCACTGAGACAGGGGACACTGAAAATAAAAGACATTCGGAGTAGTAATTTGATAATGGATGTTTGAATTTCAGGTGATTTGTGATATCCAAGAAACACTGACAGGTAAGGTGTGTGTAGGGTCCAGAAGAGAGAGGTAGGTGGGTCTGGCTTAGAGTTATTAATTCAGATACTATTTTTATCTAACCAGTAACTGAAACTTGGGTGTTAGGAGGACAATTTTAAAAGTTCTTTGCCCTTTCTTTCCCTGGTATTGGAGATTGAACCCAGGACCTTCACACTGAGTCATATCTCCAGGCCTTTTTTAATTTTTATTTTGAGACAGGCCCTCCTTAAGGCATTAAGTTGCTCAGGCTGGGCTTGAGGTTGCGATTCTCCTGCCTCTGCCTCCAGAGTGCTGGAATTATGGGTGTGTGCTATCATGTCTGGTGTTCTTTGCTTTTCATGTATAGAAATGTATTTTAAAAATGGGCAGGAGATTTAGCTCAGCAGCAATGTACTTGCCTAACATGCACAAGCCCTGTTCAAATGCCCTGCACTGCAAAAAAATGAAAATAAACAAAAAATGAATTTTAAAAAACTATTTTTTAATTTAAATGAAATGGCTGGAAAGATATACATCAAAATTATCACAATGGTTATGGTATAGGGGAGTGGGCATCATAGAGGCTTTAAACTTCACCAGTGTTTATTTTATATTTAAAAACTTTGAGCTAAGGTTAAAATGCTAACTGTTACCAATTCTGGTCAGTGGGACAAAGCATATCTTTCTCTTTTTTGTTTTGCTTTGTGAGATAGAGTCTCATTATGTAGTTCACACTGGCCTTGAACTCACTATGAAGCCTGGTTGGTCTCAAACTCATGGTAATGCTCCTGCCTCAGCCTTCTGAATATTGAGATTATAGGCGTGCACCACCACGCCTGGTTTATATTTGTTATTTTATAGTCTGGATCATTTTTAAGCTATATATCTCTTAATCTAAAACATTTAAAAATACATCATTATAAACAACTGGATGGTCACTAGTCCATTAAATACTTCACAGTACCTTGGTTGCTTATCAAGAGTCTTTGAGTAAAATTTGTGACTCGTATTTCTTTTTATTTGATCAGCATAACTGCATCAAACTGTTAAACTAAAAAGTAGCTGTTGTCTGGAACCCAATGGAATACTGAAAAAGGTTACATTTATATTAAAATTGCATTGTTTCCCTCCTTTTTCTCTGACTTTCAGTTTGTATAGTTTGTATTGCCCTTTCAAGTTCACTGACTCTTCTCTCTGTTGAATCTATATAGAAACCCATTTATAGCATTCTTCAGTATTGTTACTGTGATTTTGATTTCTAGCATTTCCATTTGATTCAGTTACAATTTCCGGCTCTATGCTGAAATTACTGATCTGTTCTTGTATGTTGTCTTCATTTTCCATTAGATCCTTTACCATATTCATTATGGCTATTTAAAATTTCCTGTCTGATCCCTCAGAAGACAGTGACATATCTGAGCCTGAGTCTAATGATTTTTTTTTCTCTTTTCACTGTGAATTTTTTGTCTTTACGCGCACTTTGAATTTTATGGAGGGTGGTACAGGTCAGACATTTTGTATACAGTAGGATATATCGAGGTAAATTGGACATTAGGGTAGTAACTTGTCTTAATCTGGCTAAGAGTCAGGCTGTCTGACGTTGTTTATTTCTATGGGTGCCAAAGATGTTAAATCCCTCCAGTAGCATGAGGTGACTCCATGAGGCTTGTTAGCATGGTGACTGTGTGAGGCAGGGACACCCGCTAATCTTCAGATTAGTACACACTGGGCCTGTGCTTGCGGGTGTGGCCTTCACAATTGCCTCTTCCTCCAGTGGTAGAGCATCCCCAGCTCCCAACTTCCTTCCCCAAAGTTGTGCTAGGTACCCACCAAAAGTGTCAGTCTGTGGCCTCAAAGCCTTCCCCTCAGCAGGCCAATGTTTTTGATGGTGGGAGGAGATGCCTCTCTTTTAAAATCTACATGAGATCAGAGTCTGGGTGGAGTTCGCTTCTCCTGGCTGAAAGGGTGTTTCACCAGTGCTCTCAAGTCATACCCTTCCCACTCCAGATTAAACTTTCCATTCCTGAAGAGATCAGAGTGTTCGCAGGTTCGCAATAGCTGGCTCCTAAGAGCCTCTGTAACCAGCACCACAGAGGGAGAGGGAAGCTTCCTCCAGATTCTCTCCATCCTCCCTGTGAGAGCCTGGTGTTGCTCCTGGAGGAAAAGGGTAGCACCCAGGAACTTCTCACTCTCAGGATAGCTCTCACATCCATCCAACAATTTCATTTCCCTACCAGCTTCAATAGCTTCTTGTGGCTTTGCCCTAGGGATCTAAATGCTTTAGCCCTGTGTCTCAGTGAAGGGACCTATCTCTCTGCTAGAGTGATGAAAACTCATTAATTTATCTGTTCAAGTTTTTTCTTGCTGTATGGACGGGGCCTACCTCTATACAGCTCTCTATCCTCAAGCTGAAACTGGACATCTGTGCAATACGTTTTAAAAAATTAATGTTTGTAAGTTTTCCGCCTCATAACAAAAGTAATAAATGTTCACTGTGGAAAACATAGAAAAAGATAAAGGAAAAAATGTAAGCCCCCATAACCACCCATGCAACTGCTGTGGGCATGTTGGTAATACCTTCCACTATTTCTTTGATCTCCTCATAAAATATAGAAGATATTGTTTATATAACTTTGTGTCCTTTTGTTGAACAGTGTAGATTTAAAGCTAAATACAAAGGTACCCTAACTTCTTTCTTTACTCTTTAGAAGGCAGATGTCACCTGTCTTCCCAAAGACAGAAATACAGCTAGAAATACTCCTAGCTTAATATCAGGTAGACAAATAAGGCCACCGCAAATTCGGCTTTCACCTTGATAACACAGGTAATTTGATAGTTCTACAGACCCTGTTATATTGCTTGAGTCAAGACCTGAAATATGATAGGATTTTTCAAGGATTGCTCTAGAGACTGCGTAGAGCATTGGTGTCGTCCCCCTTCATCACATCTTGCCAAAGCCCACAGATTTGAAACTTCTATAGGAAGATTTGTCTGATATTGAAAAATGTGTGCTGCTCCTTCCTCATCCAGTAGAAATACTACCGGTTTTGGCTAGCTGTACTAATGACATGAAACAATTTCACTGACTAAGGGATGACCTAGGATGAGATTTCAGAGCATCAAAAATAAAATCATCTAAGGCAATCTTTGCAGCAGACCATGTATAAACAAATTTAAATGTGAAGCATAGCCCTCCCAATTCATCTTTAGATTGTGCCACAATATTTGTGCAGGCGAAAAAAATCTTTATTTTAAAGTGAGCCATAGGAAACCCATGAATAGAACTTATTTTTGTTTCTTCTTGTCTATTTCCAGTTGTTTTAAATGTTCTTATGTGGGGGATGGGGATTTAGCTCAGCGGCAAAGCGCCTGCCTGGCAAGCGCAAGGTCGTGAGTTCGGTTCCCGGTACCGGAGAAAAACCAAAAATAAATAAATAAATAAATAAATAAATAAATAAATGTTCTTATGTGGACACCTAAATCCACATATATCCAGTATCAACATATTTGCCAAATGCAGTACTTTTTCTTTAGATAGTTCTTTCCCAAATATGTAAACAGCTTACCTGCATCACCCCCTCCAACTTATTTTTACAAAGCACAAGTAGTTGATTCTCTTCAATTCTCATTCAATTAAAAATATCTGACCCTTGGTTTTAACTTCTGTTTGGCTCTTCACAGTTCATTTTTGTGCATACTGCTAGAAAGATGTTCTTTTTTCCTTTATCCTTTAAATTTAAAAGGGAATTTTTAATTCCTTTTAAGTCAAAATACAACTGTTCTATTCTAAAGCTGCCTTTAAAAATATAGAACCAATTCCTCATCCGTAGTAATTAATTGTGACAGTCTAGGCTCAGTAACAATTCACAAACCTGTACTTTGTGCATCAGCATTCCTTATTATTCTAATTAAAGTGGAACATGGTGCCCTCGCTAATCATTAATGGGTTTTCATTTTGTAAATGACATTTGCAGAAGTTTAAAGCAGCGAGTTCATGTGAAGTCCACAGGCAACAGTGTTTGAAATTAGCATCACCATAGCAACAGTCTTCCACCATTAGCATTCAGGGCAACAGGAGGTGTTTTGTTGTTTTGTTTTCCAAAAAGTGGAGGGGGGATGTCTTCAAAGGCAATTCCTACTGAAACTCCAAAGATATTTATGTTTCTTGTGTGGCCATGTGCTCTACTAGAGATCTAAGTCTATACAGAATTGTTTTAATTGCAGGGTAGATCGTCTCATTTCCAGATTTGTGTTTTGCCTAGTATACTAGCTAAATTTTATGATCTTCTTCCAGCTATACACGTCTGACCTGCTGAGCAGCATTTACTCATTGCCAACCCGCTGCTCACCGCTAAGATCTCCTACATAGATCGAGAGAGTCTGTATTCATGAAAATATTTGGTTCAATTGCAAGCGTTAAATGCACTATGATTGTCTTCATTTAATTCATGGGAAATTAGATTTATGCTGTTAGATCCTCTAGTGAACTCATTTAGGAAAAAATAGAACCGTGCTGTAGATATAGGTCAGTGATTATTCTCATTCATCTTTAGACGGAATTAAAAAGTGAGTCAAGTTGAGACTAGTGTTATCTTAGCTGAGTTTCAAGAATTGATATCACCACTGTGTGCGTGTGTGTTATTTGAGAAACTTTAATGGTGACATCTAACATTTTATTTTTGTCAGTACTAAAATGAATAAAAAGAGCACCATATTGACCTACCAGCTGCTGGTAAATCACACCAGTAGTAGGTAATTACAAAATTCAAATGAAGTTTCATTTTCAGTTATTATACAAAAATGTCCTAGCCCAAACCTAGAAGTTCCCAGCCTGGATGTAGACTGGTATGCATATGCCTCTTGCTTTTGAAAATGTATCATGGTTATATACATATAAGGACTAGAAGTTGTACACTCGGATGGTCAAAGGCAAGCCTGTGCTACCCCACAGTAACAAAACAAAATGGAGCAAAGGACAGGACTTTCCATTAGGGATGCATCTATGCTATTATCAGTTCTATCTCACAACAATAGAGTCTCTAGATCACTTGAGCCACTTATCCACTGGGCTGTAACTCAGTATTTTTGTGACATTGAAAGGCAGTAACAGGGGCTGGGGATTTAGCTCAGCGGCAAAAGCGCCTGCCTGGCAAGCGCAAGGTCGTGAGTTCGGTTCCCGGTACCGGAGAAAAACCAAAAAAAAAAAAAAAAAAAAAAAAAAAGAAAGGCAGTAACTCCTTCTGGGACTGTAGGACCATAGAACTTAAATGAATGCTTGCGGGGGCTGGGGATGTAGCTCAGCAGCAAAAGCACCTGCCTGGCAAGCGCCAGGTCGTGAGTTCGGTTCCCGGTACCAGAGAAAAACCAAAAAAAAAAAAAAAATGAATGCTTGCATACGTGTGCGTCTCCCTCTTTTCCGATGTTATACCCAATCTATGCCTAATCCACAGCTGGTCACCAAATGGTAACCAGAACAGAATTTTTACTGTAAATTTTCCATCTGCTGGAGCTGTGTCAAGAAACAATACCAGCCAACCAGGAATCTGTATCCGTAAAATGCACACTGTCTAGTGGGAAGTTGATGAGAAAGGAGTGTAAAAAAGAAGAATTTCTAGCATAAACATAACAAGGATTCATTAATACATATCAGCAATTTAAAAATTAAGCCAGATTGAACCAGGTATGACGCCACATGCCTGTAATGCCAACATTCTGGGAGGCCAACGCAGGAGTAATTGCCCACATGGGTAATTTAGCAAGTTAGACCCTGTCTCAAAATAAAAAAAAAAATTTAAAAGACTGGAGCTGTAACTCAGTGGGAAGGCCTGTGGTTCAATCTTTAGTACCACAAGAAATAGTAATGTAAGCAAAGAAGAAAGTAAATATATGAGTCTAATAAATGATTGAATAAAAATGAGGATTAATAGGTATTTTGCATGCAGAAGAATCTCAAATAATTTATATAGCTACTTTGCCCTCAAGGAGTTGGAAATTAACTCTTCACCCCCTAATGTGGACTTCATATAGCAACTTCCTTCCCAAGGAAACCAGGAAAACAGGAAGAATTTTTCCGTGCTGAAGCCTAACTAACAATAAGCATCTCAGCTAAATGATCAATGTTAACATAATGGTAAGCCATGTTAATAGTATGAACATGTGATGTGATGTATTAAAAATGGTATTTCACCTCTGTGTGCTTTCTTCCAAAACCTATAACTCCAGTCTCATCATTAGAAAAACATCAGACGAGTCTTAATTATGAAACAGTCTAAAAAATGCCTGGAAAGTACTTTTCAAAACTGTCTAGGTCACCAAAAGCAAGATCGAGAAATTTTTGCCAAGAGTAGCCTAAGGAGACATGACTGCTAAATATAATATAGTATCCTGGATGGGAGTCTGGAACAGAAAGAAGACATTAGGGAAATACTCAGAAGATATGAATAAAAATGAATTTTATTTAGTAATTATATAATTATTGGTTTATTTATTTTAATAAATGTACAGTGCTATAAGACATTAATGACAGGAGAAATGGGTTAAAGGGTTTATGAACTCTGAATTATTGTCACAATTTTCTGTAAATATACAACTATTCTAGATAATAAAGTTTATGTTTAAAAAAATGTTAGAAATATGCACAAGGTCAGGATAACTCAAAGTCATTAGGCAGAGATCCATGGCTTACTGTTGTGTAAACCACGTCTGACCTTGTAGAACTGGTGCCTGCTATCTTTTTCTCTTACCTAATGGAAAGACTTCTAAGTTAGCTTTCTATGCCAACAGACCTTGAAGGCCAAAACCTCAATAGAATCTCAGTGGAAAAGACCCCTCAAGCATTTTATTTTTCTTCTCGTTATTCAGGTGTTCACTCTTTTAAGTTTAAAGATTTTTACTGCAGATACGGAAGAAGCCACACAAAGAAGGTACCTTGGCATTCTCTAGTTTTCACTTGTCCCGCCACTCTGGGGATGATGGTTTTCAGATTACATCTCTACTTCTTGCTGTTTTTCTTCAACCCCAGCCCCTCTTTTTTTAGACAGTAGTGAACATCAGACAAAGATGAGTTTACTGCTGTGTAAGGAATATAGAGTATGAACTGCTACAGGTTTACCACATTCCAATGAAGTGTATACTTGTAGATTTAATTTTCCAGGGCTTTTTTCCACTTTTCTATGGATCACTTTCCCTGCTGAACTATTAACACTTATGAGTGGCCATGTTTAACATACATACAGTTGTATCTAGGGCAGGAGTTTAAGTACAGACTTTAGAAAAGATTAACTTTCTTAAGAGAGGATCACTCTATAAATGCCAAAGCATGTGTTGTGACATAGAAAATCAAATGAATTAAGAACAGCTAGTAGCTTAGAAAGAGCCACTTCCCCTCTAGTACTCCAAAGTTCGATCCAGTTTAGAACTGTGCCACTCCAGATGTAGAGAATGAGACCTAAATGATAACTAAGAACTCGGGAATCTGGTGACATTAAGAAACTTGTACAATCACATGAGAAGTAAGAATAGTTCTGGTTTGGCACTGGGAATTTTATGAATAAAATTCATACAAGCAGTGATTGTACTTATGAGCCCTGTTATTTGTTCTCACTTGTCCAACAGTAGTACTCGCACTTAGCTCAGAGTAGGTTTTTTTAACAGTAAGGCCCACTTGTCTGCCTTTAGATAAAGTATAAAAAGATGCCTATAAAATAACTCTGTCCTAAAAATCAGTTTCTTGACCCACTGTAAAGGGAGCAGTAAACAGTATTTTCTCAGGAGAATCCTTCAGTATACTACAGGTTCCCATAAAAATCTTTGTCACAAAATTGTCTTTACTGAAGTCATCATCCAGTGGATTAAAAAATAGGTTGCCATTAGCTTTTGGAAAATGGAAAAATTGAGGCCTTCTCAATGACCATTTCAGTAGCTTTTCAAAACCACGGGCCCTCAAGCTATTAGTCTCTTTTTTAGATGTCGTACTTATGGATAGTTACAGACTTTATGGAGTATGGTTTAAAGAACTATTCAATTGTAGCAGCAATCATTCAGTTTATTCCCATGGCAGGGCTAAACTACAAATGATTCCATATCAACAAAATTCTGTTCTCTTCGATGCAGGAAGGAGATCTCCCTTCATTTTATGGATAATCCATGTTCAATGTTTAATACCTCAGGAAGATTTTCTTAACGCTTTCTCCTAATCTTAAATCCCTAGTCTATCCTCAGATGTACATTGAAGAGTTAGTTAGCAAGTGTTTTAATGTTTCCTATTATACAAAAATCACTATTTGCATTGTTTCTCCCATGCTTCTCTATGCTTATCAAGCTTTAAGGAATACAAATAACTGTATTACATCATTAGAATTAAATTCCTCAGGGCTGGGGATTTAGCTCAGCAGCACAGCGCCTGCCTGGGAAGCGCAAGGTAGTGAGTTCAATTCCTGGCACTGGAAAAAAAAAAAACAAAAAAAATTAAATTCCTCTCATAAATTTATTTTCAAAAATCAAAATTGAGAGAATCATATTTCTTTGCTCATATATAGATCTTAACATATTTTAGTACTTTTCTTCCTAAATATGGTGGCCAGAAAAATCAGAATCAATTTCATATATCACCAATAAACAATACCCACTCCTACACTCTGAAAGCGTATTGAAGCCTACATGGTCACTTACAAACACAGATGAATACCCAATTCTGAGTATTGTACTCACTGCAGAAACACATGACTTCTGGACACTTTAAGAGAATAACCTAGATCAATATCTTTCAATCAACACTACCTCATTCAGTATAGGGTTTTTACATTTAAGTTCCAGTTAAGGCAATAGATTCATAAATGAGAAACTTCTTGCCTTTCTTCAGTGGTCAGTTCTGTCATTATCATTCAAGTGACTGAGTCTGTTCCTCCAAGGACTTTTACCCTAGGAGTGAAGCCTTGTTCTCTAACTTATCTCTGAAAGGACACCTCTACAATGGGTCATTGGTGTGGTATCTACAATTAGCTAATTAAATTATCCATTTACTCAAGCATGAAGAAAGAAAATTGTGAAATGGAAGAGGAGGAACACATCTTAGAGATAAGCCAACCAAAACTCTTCATATTACACATTAAAAAAATGGAGGTCCAAAGGGGAAAAGTAATTTTGGTAAGTAGCTACACTAGCCTAGGAAACCGGATCTTATGATACTTGGGCCTGTGGTCTTTCCACACTGTTGTGGTTGTTGGGGCAGAAGTCATATGCAAGTAGGGAGTTTATAAGAAATCCCATGTGCTTGTATAGCACTTTATAAAATACTTTCATATCCATTATCCCATTTGATTCTTAAAATATTGCTCGGAGGGCTTGAGCAGCATGTGTGATTATCCTCATTTTTACTGAGGCTCTGAGCTATCTTGATTCACCTAAGACCACTTATTAAAAAGTAAAAGCTTAGACTTAAATCATTTTTCTGCAAGCTCAGTGCTTGTTCCATCGTGATATTTTGTTAATCCATTCATGGTGGTGGAATGCAAAGCAAAGGAAAATCTATAATCATGTCTCTCTTTCACCCCTGGCCAGCCACTCCGCTTTTCACCTAAGCTTTGGAAAATAGCTTGTCTCCCCACTCCCAACCTTTTTTGTTCCGCTACTAGGAATTGGACCCGGGAGTACTTTACCACTGAGGTACAGCCCCAACCCTTTAAATTTTTTAAAAAATTTGAGGCAAGGTCTTGCTCAATTGTCCAGGCTAGCCTTGAACTTGAGCTCTTTCTGCCTCACCCTCCCTATAGCTGGGCTTACAGGTGTGTGCCACTATGCCAGGCAGTCATGTCCTTTCTTTAGCTTACTGGATGAACAATTTGTCTAGAGATTAAACTGTATTTGTGCAGTCACATAACTGATATAACCACTTAATATCCACCTCATACTGTCACTAATCCCTGAAACACTACTCTGGGTCTCACCCTCTATCCTAAATACTCCTACCCTGAATATATCTGAAAATCAACAAGCATGGGGACATTTTTAATCTCCATGTAATACAGAAGCAAGTGTAGAGTATGGCTATGGAAAACAACCAGCAGGTGAGGCTGTGACATAATTTTCACTTAAGACTCATTAGTACACTAAGGTATCTATGTTCAATAAGTAGATCAGGAAATATGGTTAATTTTTTTCCTGAATGCTGTCAGATCAACAACAATAAAATTATCAGGTAATATTTTTTTCAATAATATGCTATAATAAATGCATTACTCTCAAGAACATTTTTAAAAGTGTGTTAATTGAATTTGATTTTTCTTTCTACTGGAAACCTAACACATTCAAAAAGTGTACGCATGATCCATGTTCAGCTTATTACAACTGGCATAAAATGAACACACCCATGTTCACCAGCTAGGACAACAAATGAAACATTATCAGTAGCCCAGAAAAAGATAATATGTATATTTTCCTTCATCCTAAAGTTAACTGACATGCTGCCTTTCAACACTGTGGTTTAGCTTTGCCTGTTTTTTGAACTCTATGAAAATGGAGTCATATGGAATATAAACATTTGTATCTAAGACTCAACGTTGTATTTGTGAGATTAGCCCATACTGTGACATGCACCTGTCATTCCTTTTCATTGTTATATATATTCTGTTTGATTTGTTTATTCATTCTCTTATTGGTCGACTTTTCAGTTCCTTCCATTTTACAGTTTCTTTTTTCTTTTTCCGGTACCGGGAATCGAACTCACGACGTCACCCTTGCCAGGCAGGTGCTGTGCCGCTGAGCTAAATCCCCAACCCCAGTTCCTTCCATTTTACAGACATTATGAATAAGGTTTCTATGAATACTCTTTTGTGTGACTTTTGGTGCAATACATATTTTTGATATATTTAGAAGTAAAATTGCCTATGTTGAGGGAATGTATATGCTGAGTTTTAGCAAGTACTTCCACTTTTCCAAAGTGATTGTACCAACTTATACTTCCACTAACAATCTATTAATGTTCTAGAACTTCCACATCTTAACAATACTTCATAATGTCAGTCTTGAAAATTTTAGCCATTAAAGTGAGTATAAAGCCGGGCATGGTGGTGCACGCCTGTAATCCCAGCACTCGGGAGGCTGAGGCAGGAGGGTCATTGCGAGTTTGAGACCAGCCTGGGCTATAAAGTGAGCTCAAGGCCAGCCTGAACTGCATGGTGAGACCCTGTCTCAAAAAGATAAAGTGAGTGTAGAGTATGGTAGAGTATGGTACAGTCTTATGATTTTAATTTGCATTCCACTGATTACTTATGAGGTTGAAAATTTTAACATATTTTATTGGCCATTTTGGCTATCCTATTGTGTAATACAAGACTTTTGCTGTTTTTTAAAATTGATTCATCTCTCTTATGATCTATAGGATGTTTTTCCTTATTACATGTTCTGGTTACAGTCCTTTGTAAATTATATCTGTTGCAAATATTTTCTCCCATTGTGTAGCTGATCTTTTAAGTCACTCAGTTGTGTCTTTTGTAGAAGTTCTTAATTTTAATACTAGCCCAATGTACAACATTTTTATGATCAAGTTTTTATGTGTCCTACTTGAATATTTGCTAACCCAATATCATGCATATATTTTATTGTATTAACTTCTAGAAACTTTGTTTGCTTGTCCATGTATTTATTCGTGTTTGTAGTGCTGGGCATGGATCCCAGAGTCTTATACACGCTAGGCAAGTATTCTACCACTAAGCTACATGCCCAGCCCAACTTTAGTTATTTTAACTTTCAGGTACACAGTCTACCTAAAATTGGGTTTTTATTTACTGTGAAATAAAGATTGTTTGGTTCTTTTAAGTGTGGATATTGGCATGGGATATAGCTCAGTGGTACAGTATGTCCGTAGCATGCAGAAAGCTTAGGTCCCCTCCCTACCACCACAAAAATAAAAGAACAGGGTAGGGTGAGGGAGGGGAGAAGGGAAGGCAGAGATCTCACCAATAAAATACGGATATCTAGTTGGCTCAGCACTAATTTTCACTCTTGAAATAATCCCTGCTTGGTTGTGAGTTATGAATCTAAACACTCATTATTTGATTTGACTTTCTATTATTTTCTTTAGCATTATTGCATCAGTGCTCATTCCTGATGTTCTTGTCAAACTTTAGTAGCAGGATTACTCTGGTTTCATGAAAGGAGGTAGGAAAATGTCACCTCTTTGAAAAGGAAATGTTTTTTTAAGATTAGCATTTCTGTTAGTGTCATAATCTGGCTCTGCAGTTTTCTTTGAGGGAAAGTTAGTAATTGCAAAGACAGTTTTCTACAGAGTGTAGAGCTGTCTCATTTGTCCCTTTCTTTGTGTGTTGGAGTTAGTTGCGTTAAACCAGGTGAAGATAATCTGAGATTGATATGGTCAAGCCCTGCTGGTCTAAACCAGAGGTTACATCTTAAATACCAGTAAGTGCTACTGTGCTAATGAATATGATTAAGGCTGGCCAAGAAAAATGTAATTGGAGCTGGTGGGGATTGCAGAGTGCTTGTCCCTTGACAATTGTAGCCATCATCTCCAGCCAATTATCACCATGTAAGAAAGGGAGTCCAGTAAGGTCAAATGATTCCATTTCAATAAGAAATCAGAAGCTTGGATTACTTTGTAAAAAGTCTCTGAATATTTAAATGTTGAGTAATTCAAATGTTTAAAAAAATTGTGTGGGCTAAACAAAACATTTGTGCATGCCCAATTTAGCCCAAAGTCTGCTACATTGCAACTTGTACTCCAAACTCATGAAAAGCACAATAGCAGAGATAAATTCCATTTTCAAGTAACAGAGTTCACTTACATCAGATATTTATTTATACTTATACTTGAATGTGAATTTGTGTATCATTTAATGTACCCTATTAAAATGAAAGTTTAGGTTTTAAAAATTCAAATCTGTGAATAACTAGAATATTTACTTTTATTCTCTTGTTTTTACTTTTGTTTCCCTAAATCTTATTTTGATGATACACTTAGTATCCTATGGGTTTTTTAAAACATTGATTTGAGTGTAGCTATAGTTTGCACATGGTTTGAATGTGTTCTCTAAAGGTCCATTTTGATTCAAGACTTGGTCTACAAGGTAGCATTATTGGAAAATGGTGGAAACTTTGGCATTTGGAACCTAAAGGGGATATTCTTTGGTCACAGAGTGTGTGCTCCCAAAAGTAATGCTCCTTGGTAGTTTTCACAAAGCAATTTTTATGAAAACCAGAGTCTGACCCCACCCAGATGTTTGTTTCCTGGTTCACCACATGATCCTTCTTGTGTATGTGGGACACCATTTTCCATCTATCATGAGGCCTTGGACTTAGAGCCCATTCCATTCCATTTAGGGTTAGTAACTCCCAAAGTGTGAGCTAAATAAAAATCTTCTTCATAAGCAACCTGTGCCAGATATTCTATTACAGTGACTAAACGCTGACTAATACAAGTATCCTTCCAAGTTTTGCAATTGTCTGTCTACCTTTCCTAAATCAAAAGTGATAGTTTCATTTTAGGTTACTGGGGTTTTTTTCCTTCTTACTTTTCAGTACTATATATGGTGACAGAATCTCAAACTTCTTTTAGTTTTCACAAGAATTGAAATGGGGCTAGGTGGTACATACCTGTAATCCCAGAAATTGTGAGACTGAGGGATTAGGATCATGAGTTTGAGCCCACCCTATGCTACATAGAGAGTTTGACGTCAACCTAAGGTACATAGCAAGACACTGTCTCAAAAAAGAAGGATTTTTTAAAAATTGCTCTTAAGATCCTATAGATAAGATACTTAGTATAGAAGCATCGTGAATGAAACATTCTTTGTGTGAACAGCTTTCTAAGAGTATTATTGTCATTCATTCTGTATTTATAGCCACTGTACTAGTCAGATATGGACCATACAGATGTGTAAAGATTAGTGTCTTTACAGTCTGTAGTCTTTTAGGCTATAGTTTTGTATTAAAATAAGATGCATTAATATAAAGTAGTACACTAAAAATGCAAGAACTTTGAACATTCAAAGTATTTTCAAATTGTATTTGACATATAGCAGTGCATATATTTGAGGAGTCAGTGTGTGCTTACAGTAATTTGCAATATTTTCAAAGTTAGGTGTCATCACATTACTACCACTAGCATCACCAAAGGCATTAACTATTTATTTAAACTCCTAGGAAAAACTCAATAAATCAGAATTAAAGGAAAAAAGAACTCAAAATAAAAATAAAATAATAACCTAAGTTAATATTTTTGATATGCAAACAGTTAAGTATTTTTTCAGTACCAGGGCATGAATCCAGGGCCTTTTACACTGACCTGCATTCCCAGCTACCCCGCTTTTGAAACAGAGACTCATTAAGTCACCAAGTTACCCAAGCTCAAACTTTTGATCCTCTTGCCTTTGATTCTCAGTGTCGTAATAGCAGCTGTGCACCACCAGGCCAGACAAAGTACTGTAGTATTTTTAGAGTCCTAAGTAAATTGAAAAATAAAATCAATAAATTAGCAGTTACTTAATTTTCTAGCATATAAAGTATGTAGTGGACTAGAGATATACCTTGCCCAGCATATGTGGAGCTCTGGGTTCAATCCTCAGTACCAATAAATAAATTAATGAGTGAATTAAAGTGTATATTTACACAAAGTTACATACGTGATCTCATTTAATCTTAAAAAAAAGAATTCTGTAAAATATGTGGAATAGCATCCCATTTGAGTCCATAATATTGATAATTAAGCAGATTATGTCTGGTCTTTAGACATTTATGTTTTGCTTTTCATCTTTTTTTTAATGTGCTCTGTTAAACAAATAAAGAAATGAAAAATAACTTTAATGGTCCTATTTACTTTTTAGATTTAATGTTGAACCAACAAAAATTAAAATTTGTTCTCTACTTAGAACTATCAGAATAACCAAATAAACAAAACTGTATCTGAATTACCAACTATGATAAACATTTAATTATAATTGCATATCAGAATGTTACAATTTTATGATCCTATATTTCTTTAAGGAAAGCAACAAAGTTGGCAGAGTGCTAATTATACATCCAAAAATAATGCACACATTGAAAGCTAAGCATGGTGGCACACAACTCTAACCCCAACACTTGAGAAACTGAGGCAAGAGGATCACAAGTTTGAGGCCAGTCTGAGCTACATAGCATGACCCTGCCTCAAGATTGATAAATAAATACTAATTAAGTAAATAAGAGCAACAAATTTAATTACTCTGATAGAAATTCTTCTAAAGTTGGCAGGTGTCAGTTAATCTTACATTTAGAATAGGATTTTAGGTTCTAAAATTATCTGTTATTTCTTAGAAAATGAACAAAGCACATAGAAAATCCCTTGGTTCGTGTTAATGTCTCTTTAGCAGAGATCTAACTGCATTGTTCAGGTTCTTTGTTCTTTCCAGACAAAAGCCACTTCTACATGGCCCTGTCCAGCTTCCGTTAAAGGATGTAGTCCCTGTTAACATAATGGATTGTGCTTGGTTATGTGATAAATTGACAATTTACCCACATTACAGTACTTCCTTTAACTGACATGAAATCTGCTCAGCCAGAGTTGATGAGCTTTATCTAGCAGGTAGCCAGGGAATAACTTATCTCAGTCCTGGATATGGCCTTGATTTCAAGCCTTTCAAAAGATTGAAGATACCAATTGGCCTATCTGATCTAAGTAGATGGTACTCACAGACTTACCTAGCCGTGGTGCTGTGTAAGGTAGATGGAATTTTCTATTTGGACGGGAACAAACACATTCACATATTCTTGTGATGCTCTCTTCCCTGCCTTATGTCCAGGCTGAAACCTCCACACATCTTACTGTGTCTCTTAAACTGTGTTCCTTTCCCCTTTCCTTTTTTTCTGTTTCCATCATTCTCTCAATTGTTCCAAAGAAGTCATTTTCTTTCCCTTCCACCATAGGTGCAATTAGCATATTCAGTCAATCAGTTTGGCAGAGTGCTAACTGGTCCCTTTTTTTCTTTTTTCCTGTCCAGGGGATTGAACCCAGGGCCCTTTACATACTAGGCAAGTGCTCTACAACTTAGTTATTACCCCCAATGCTGCCCATGATCTGTGTCTTTTGAATGATAGATTTCTAACACTAGTTATTTTGAAGAGTGCTTGGTTCAGATATTTCTCTATTAAAGGAAATCCTTCATTGCTATCTTTGATTGGAATATTTGAGATAATCTTTCATTGGCAATTGTAAGGCATCAGAAAAGAGTCATTGAGAGTAACTGAACTCATGCAGTATAAATGAGAAATGTTTACCATGTGCTATAATTAATTGAATATCTTTCAAAATGAAATAAATATATCAATAAATAAATACCTACCACTAGCATAATAAAGGCTTCTGATATTGGTTTTCAATTCCCTTCTAGTAGAGAGGAATTCTGGAGAAATCATAATAGGGAAATTGATCCCTGTCCTATGAATTTTTCCCCTCATCATCTACTTTCATTGATCCTTTTCATTGTATTTTCAATCTCTTCCTTTCCCCTTTGAGATGCTGGGGATCGAACCTAGGGCTTCACGTATACTAGGCAGAACTCTACCACTGACACTGAACTACATTCCCCAACCCTCTTTTAAATTTTGTGATAGGCTGTAGCTCAATTACTCAGGCTGGTTTTGAACTTGTGATCCTCCCCTCTCAGACTCCCAAGTAGCTGGAATTACACCACTGCATCAGTGTGCCCAGTCTTTATTCCAGTTTTGAGGTGCATAGTTCACTTTCTTTGAGCAGAGCTTTTAATACTCCTTAACTAAAATTTTTGGTCTTCCTGTCTACAGTTGCTCCACATGCAAGTTTGAAATAGGGGATCTTCAACAGATTGCTAAGACATGCTTTCCAGTATGGGATACAGAGGGCCTGCTGTAAATTACTTGCCATCTAGAATGTTCTCTTTCCCTCTCCCTGCCCCCTCCCCTTCCTCTCCCTTGCTTTTCCTTCTTCTTCTATGTATCTCCCTCTCCTCCTCCCCTTTTTTCTGTCTTCCCCCTCTGTCTCCCTCTTCCTCTCCCTCTATTCTTCTCTCTCCCTCTCTCCTTCTCCTTCCTTTTTGATTACCTGCATTCTACCTTGCATTATGAGATGGAAAGTATTCTATACTCTATTTCTTGGAGCAAACAGAGAAACTTTCAGATTGGGGTGTAATTAAAAAGAGCTCTTCCATTATACATTGTAGATGTGTACATGTCCTAATGTTGCAATGCTTCCTGTAATACTCTTAATGCTAAACCTCCTTTTTATGTGCAGTCTCAGTGGGCTACACTTGCACATAGTAGGCATACCCTAAGTATCAATAGCTTCACCACTTAGGTTTCCTAGGTTCTGGTGTGTACTAAAACGGCATCAAATGAAAGCATTTGGACACAAAGTGAAGAAAGGGAGATTCTGATTAAACATAATGGAGCATTGCATTTCAAGTTTTAAAGTGCATATAAATCAGTTGGGAATCTTGTTAAAACTCCAGATTTTGATTCAGTAAATCTAGAATGAGACAGATATTCTATATTTCTAAATCTCTCGAGTAGTACTGATGGTGCTGGTCCCGTGCACCACACTTTGGGTACTAAGGCTGTGGATTATTTTATATTTACTCATTCATTCACTTGTTCCGTGATAACTCTTTTCCTCTGTGTGTGAAGGTGGAGGTGGGGTGCTGGGCCTCCTGTGTGATAAGCACATGCTCTACCGTGTGGTACATGCTCCATCCATAACTCGTAAAGGAGATTGCAGACTTTAAAACAATGTAGAGCAACAAATACAGGCTGTCATATGTCTTATTTTTAACCTGTTATCTTGAATCAAAATTATGGTATAAACTTCCCAAATATCTATATCTATTGTCACTTCATTTTCAAGAGAAAAAAAAATTACAGAACAACAATGAAGACAAAAACAACACAAAAACAGCAAAAATGATACACGACCTCAAAACAAAATGATAGGATTTAACAGCGGTTGCTACATTACATACTGTTATCTTTAATGAAGTTGCTCAGTCCACCAAATGTAAGAATGTAAGATCAATCATATAATCAAAGACAGTAACAAGTAATAAAAAAACTGGAAATGATACAAAGCTTCATCATACAGGACAGAAGGATTCCACAATTGTTCTTATACTGCATATTGTTGTCTTCAGATTAGTCGTTCTGATTACCAGATACAAAATTGGTCAAGAAAAAGGAAAATTTTAAGCATTATCCATTCCTTTCAATAAACCACAGACATCAGCACTGCACCTATCCCACTTCAAATAGGTTGCAATGTAATGATAATGCATGAAGAAGAGTACAGGGATAAATAACTTTGAATAATTTGGAATTTTTTAGAATTTATATTTCCATTTGCTTTGGAAAGAATTTGTCCTAGCTTAAATATAAGAACACAAGATGAGCCAGTGACAGGAAAACCCAAGCGAATCTGACATCTTAGCTTATTAGGTTTAGAAGACAACCTCTGTTCCTTGGTAACAAGCTACTGGGAATATTGGTGTTCAAAGCTCTATTTTCCCGAAGGCAAAAACATCATCAAAATATAAAATGCTTTTTACTTCTGGCATAAGTGATAAAGATGCAGAACTGAGAAGCTGGTGAAAAAACTTAGCTTATGCTTCTAAAGGCTAATTTTATATAAGTGTTCTTGTCCAGCTGTTCTTGGTAGGTCCAGCTGCTAGTTGAACAGGACAGGTGGTAATCCCCGTTTGGAAGCTCATTACCACCCAGAGGCTTTGATCTGGCTAATACATAATCAATCAGCTTCTGAATTTTAATAGCCTTCCCATTTTCAGTTCACTTGTTTTACCTAAATTTATTTTCCAAAGTTCCAATCTGATTTTGTTTTTTAAGATTATTCTTGATCATTTATTTATTTTGACATAACTAGGCTCATGATATGCCAGCTGGAGTTCATTACACCCCTGAATCACAAACTTTTTTTTATTCCTGCTTTATCTCCTTACAGGACCCAAACTGCAAAACCAAAGGATAAAGTTTAAATTTTGGAAGCACAATAGATGGAAACCCTTCTAGGGGAGATCCTTGATGAAAGTTAGTACCTGAAAACCTCATTTTAAGGTTGTGAGTTGCATAGTTGGTTCTTCTTTTCTAGTCTATTCAGAGGTGAGATGAGTATAAGTGAAGAACTAAGAAACACTTTTTTAATGCCACAAGTGTGACAATTTGTCATGTATTCTGTAGTGCATATGTTAGTGTGCATTAGGTAGAAAGGTAGCAACTTAGTATTTTCCAATATTTTCTCCATTTGTTCACTTATTTTTATTTTTATATTACTGTATACATTTACATATAATGTATGTTCCCCAGGAGATTTTTTTAAAAACAGAGATATGCTTCTAAGGATGTGAGAGGCAGCCACACAATTTTTGTCTCTTCACCCATAAGCATCCAGATAATTTGAGAACTTGTTTTATTTTAAACAAATGGCAAATGTCTTGAGTTGGCATAACTGCCTTTAATACTTTAAAAAAATCTTTAAAATAGAAGGAATTATGGGGAGAGGGCATAAAAGACCAAGCATCCTAAGTAGACTAAGGTAAAGGACCAAATCTAGAAGGAAAATTTTATACTATACCCGCATTATTTCTGGGAGCATTAGAAAATTTTATTCATTAAAAAAAATTAACAATGGTGTAATTCCTATTAGCTTTGCCCACTTCCCTGTTGTCTCAGAATAGCACCTCCGTGGACAATGGAATGGTCCTAACAGCCTAAATATGGTAAGCTTTAAAAACAGATGGCTTGGGGCCATTCTGCTTATTATATCATTGCTTTCAATAGCATAACTGTTCTTCTCCAACGGCCCTCTTTGTTTTTTGCTTCATTACTGGCACATTTCTTTAATATGTAATCTATAACATTAACATGAAAATGGCTCTCAAATACTATTACTTTCTCCATCTGTGACCCAGTACTGTTTATCATCATCTAATGATCATTCTTATTGCAGATGGCCCTCTTTAAATGTTTCAGAATAGCATTTTAAAGACAGCGAGGATGCTTCCTATGTAGCCTGACAGACTGAATATCTAAAATCTCCTTCTCATGTGTGATAAATCGCTGAAGGTAAGAGGTACCAACCAGTTCCAAAGCAAGGTGTAAGCAGGAAAAGAAGAAAATGTGTGTGTGTGTGTGTGTGTGTGTGTGTTTGTAAGGCATTACCTTTAAGGAAGCATTAGCTTTAAGGGGTGTTGGAGTAGGAAGAACAGAACTGAATCATAAAAAAAAATTCTGTTTTTGTTTTGCTTTCTGGTTTTTTGTTTTGTTTTGTTTTGTAGTACTAAGTATTGAAGTCAGGGCCTTTGCACTGAGCTACATCCTCCCTGATACTTTTTTAATTTTTTTTTTATTTTGAGATGAGGTCTTGCTAAATCACTGTTGCCCAGGCAGCCCTCAAACTTATCACCCTCCTGCCTCAGCCTCCCAGACTGCTGGGATTATAGGTGTTCACCACTATGCCAGGCAGGAAACAACTCCTTATTACAATTCTTGAAGAAGGAGTTTGGATTACCTTTAGTGATCATCTATGATGACCACGGTAGAAAAGGAGTAACACCAAACTGACAATTGATTTCCCTATGGCTCAACATATACTGAATGCTGACCAGGTAGAGCTTCCAGGTTCCTGAGGCTGCAGAGCGTCTCTAGTTACTTTCTTTTCTTTCTGAAGACCCTATCACTAAGCCTTCTTTGTCTCCAGCTACTTTCTTCCTTCACTCTGTTCTGCTCTCGCTGTTCACAGACCTTTACTGGGAACTAAAAATCGTATGTCTGGGTTGGAGCAGAATTATTGCTAGAAGTACTCTCACTGGGTGGGAGGCCAGGTGCATGAGTCTTGAACATGTCTATCTCATAGTTAGCTGTTGTACTGGGGAAAAGGGTGTTGTGACACTGTCCTTATCAACACTACCATTCCTAGATGGAGCCAAACTCAATGTTTACTTTGTCAGCTAGACCAACACCAAACCCCTGCCCAGTACTGGGGAATGAACCCAAGGCCTTCTTGCTGAGCTTCTTCCCCAGCCCATTTTATTTTTTACTTTGAGACAAGGTCTCACTATATCTCTATTTTTGTTATATCTCTATATTGCTTGTGGCCTGCCAGAGGTGCTAGTACAAGTCTGTAAGCCAAGCACTTAGGAAGCAGAGGCAGGATGACCACCTGTTCAAGACCAGCCAGCCTGGGCTACATAATGAGCTCAAGGCCAGCCTGAACTGTATAGTGAGACCCTGTTTCAAAAACCAGAATAAATAAATAAATAAATAAATAAATAAATAAATAAATAAATAGATTGCCTAAGCTGGTTTCAAAATTGTGCTCTTGCCTCAGCCTCCCATATTGCTGGGATTACAGGCATGTGCTACCATGGCCAGCTTGGCTCTTTTTAGTTTCATTATACTCTCCTGAAAATTCAGGTCACATATTCTTTGATTCTCGATATATTTATGGATGTGAGTGTGTATGTGTGTGCATGTGTGTGTGCACACTACCTCTGAACTATTTCCCTAGACATTTTAAAATTTTTATGAGACAGTTTTACCAAATTGCTCAGACTGGCCTTCACCTTGTGAGGCTCCCTCTTCTGCTTCCCAAGTAGCTGGGATTACAAGCATGTGCCACCACACTCAGCTATGCTTATGGTTCTTAACGCTACTCACATATCACAGATTAAATCACGACTAAAATTAAATGTAGACCAGGCCAGGGAAGTTATGAAAACTGAGTGAATGGTTGATACTTATAGCAGTACCAAATTTTTCATAATTAGTATTTTAACAGTTTGGTAGCACTTGCTTCAGAGAACCAGCCACAGAAAAGAAAATTCTCTTAGCCTGTTAATAAAGTTTCAAAAACTCATAATTTGCCAGGAACGGTGGTACACACCTATAATCCCAGCATTTTGGAGGATGAGGCTGGAGGACTGCTGCAAATTCAAGGCCAGCTCAGATTACATAGTGAGTTTAAAACCAACCTGGCCTACATAGAGAGACCCTGTCCCAACTCCTGCCCCCGCAAAAACCTCATAATTTAAATCAATGAAGCAATTAGAGTTGGCCTTATTTGGGGCTTTTTTTCACCATTATCATGTCTGAATTCACATCCTAAGTTTAAATTCATTAGGTTGAATAGATATATATAAATAAAAACCCAGTCTGTGAAACTATAACCATTTTTAATCCTGTGCAAGATTTTTCAATATATTTGCTTTATCCTGCTTTTGTTAAATTTTATGTAAATAATGCATTTTAGGCATAATTTATCCAACACTACTAGCTCTTTCAGTCAAGAATTTGGCCTAAAATTTGGCTTATAATTTTTTAAAAAATTTTTGGTTTATCATTATTAAAGCTCGTTTCAGTTTCTTTGAGTTAAAAGCTTAAAAGACATGAATTCATTGATGAATTCATATAGAAAAGTATGACATTTGAGAAAAAACATTGCATCAAATTTATTCAAAATAACTTAAACCTACTCACATATGTGTATTCACCTTCATTTTCAGAATTACAAATTTGTTATTAAACTTGGAAATATTGGGGCTGGGGTTTTAGCTCAGCAGCACAGCGCCTGCCTGGCAATAGCAAGGTTGTGAGTTTGATTCCTGGTAGCAGGAAACAAAACAAAACAAAAAAAAACCTTGGAAATATTTTAAAACTAGAAATCAAATTTCATTTGATTAAAAAAAATCTTTTTTTCAGATAAGCTTTTAAAATAAGGTTGAAACCCATTCAATCCATGCCTTCACTCTTATCCCTCATGCAAGCTCTGTCTTGTTTTCCCTTCTTCTCCTCAAAACGTCCTTTACAAAAATGAGAGATTTTCCTCTTACCACAAAATTCCCTTGATTATACATTAGAAAAAATTGCTACTTTTCAGCAAGGTTTAAGAAAAGCTAATGTAAGTAGAGCTTCTTGTGAAAACTGTTTTGCAAAAAAAGAATATTGGATTTACTGATGGTGAATAATGGATTGGTTTTACCATTTATATTTACCCTTCACTGAAACTTGTAAATGACTTTCTTAGCTTTAGATAACACATTTCATTTTGCCATGGATAAAGATGCATTATCAGGAAAGTGTTCATCAGAATCTTGAAATATAATCAGTGTCACTAAAGGACAGAAAAGTAGAGGCAGGGAGAAATGATTAACCACTTCTCCCCCAATAAATGATCTACTGTCAAGTTCAGTAACCACATCTCATCTGTAAAGAGCACTTTGAGCAATGTGTATGTTTTACACAGGTGCCATTACATTTGCTTAAAATTAGGTATAAACATATGCCAATTATTTAGCTCTGGTGAAAATCTGCCACAGTATAGGAGATATGTAGGTGGTGCAAGTTAGAGATTTACATAGGTTTAGGGTGCAGTTTCAGGAAACAAGGAATATTATCTGTTTTTGCTCATCCAACTAAAAGCCACCAAGCAAGAATCAGTAAAACAAATCTAACCTTCCTCACACCATCTACTACGATCATCGTGATTTTTACAAGTCACAAATAGAGAACCGCTTCTCTACTAAAGATCATTTGAGGGCCATAGAGACATAAAGGACAACCACACAGTATGAAACTTTCAAATCACTTGCTTTTAAAGAAAATATCCTGGATTTTAAAATGACCTAGACACAGACAACATTTTACTCATTTTTGGGGGGGCGCGCCAGAAATCAAAATCAGGACCTTGCACTTGCCAGGCAGGCACTGTACCACTGAGCTATATGCGCGGCTCTACTCATGTTTAAGAGGACCAGAGTCTTTTCCTAGTCTATCTTAGGAAAAATCTTCATATTATTATTGTTGTAAAATGAATATAATCAATTGAGAGAACAGATCCAAGTTGTTAGAAGAGTTGGTGTCCAAACTCTATCTAGATGTATCGCCTCTCATTCCGCTCAATCAAGTGTATTGTTCTTGCTCAGTAGCACTTAAAACCTGCTCACACTCTCATGAGAAAAGCTACTGAGGGGGCTGGGGATTTAGCTCAATGGCACAGCGCCTGCCCGGAAGCGCAAGGTCATGAGTTGGATCCCTGGTACTGGAAAAAAAAAAAAAAAAAAGAGAGAGAAAAGCTACTGAGCACAGACTTGGAGAACATACCCAAGAGGGTAGGTGATGTCCTATAAGGACATAACAAAGCATTATTTTGACATTTCAAAAATAACGAGATAAATTTGAGAAATTACAAACCAGTAAGTTTGATGTTGATCAACAAGAAAATCCTAGAAAGCATACACTGGATCAATTTTAATAAGTACTTAAAGTAGCACGCTCCTGGGAGCCAGCATCAGACTCTGGAAAATTGTTATGCCGCTTTTACTTCATTTGCATTTTTGTCCTGGCTGCTGGATGGTCAGATGAGAAGACTGTTACAGATAGCGTATCTTTACTACTTTTCAAACATTTTTCAAGTTCTCTTTTAACAAATTTAGGTACAAAATGAAGAGCTGTGGGCTAGATAATAGGGTGAATTTGCAAGTGATTGAACAAGACATCTAGAGAATGGCATTTGATAGACCTGGTTTAATGAGCACTAAAGTCTCTGTGGCCGGTTTTATCCTTACGATAGCCATGCCTTTGCACAGGCGTGTTTCTTCTTCAGTTACCTCTTACATTTACCTCGGCCCTCTGCCTGAAAACCTCACTGGGCCAATTTTGCCTATGCATTGCTACCTCTGTGAAATCTCTCTGGCTGTATTCAGTTAGCACAACTTTCTGGTAGAGGACGCAGCTCAGTGGTAGAGTTCTTGCCGGTGTGTGCCAGTATTACAACAAACAAGTAAGGAAACAAACAAACAAAACCTGGTGCGTACAGTTCTCCACCAGCACTTATCTACCCAAATTGTGATTGTGTATACATATGTCTTCCTTGGAGGTTTAAGAATGACAAGAGGAGAGCGTCTTTATCCTCTTTCCCCCCAAACAAGACCTAGCTGGAAAATAGTCAGCCTTGAAAACTGGAAATCAAAATGCCAGCCCCGATCAGCCTGTCGTTGCCCCACCTGCTTTGCAGAGTGGCCACGGAGCAAGAGAATAGTGATGGCGGTGGGGCAAGGACAGGCTGATCGGGGCTGGCATTTTTGATCTCTGACTTTCAAGGCTGACTATTTTCCAGGTACGTCTTATTTTCAGAGAAACACTGGTTGCATACATTTTGGTCTTTTTACCACCTAACATAGCCAAATCCGTAGTGTATTATTTTTTAAATGTTTTTAAAATTAAGTTTATTGGTACATTTCAATTTTTATTTATTTATTTTTTTCGGTACCAGGAATCAAACTCATGACGTTGTGCTTGCCAGGCAGGCACTGTGCCACTGAGCTAAATCCCCAGTCTCTACTGGTATATTTTAGATATACATAATGATCATATTCATCATGGGAGATTTGTACCTATACATGATACATTTTGATTCCTCATTTTTCCCAACCCCCTCTCCTCCCTTCAGGTCTTCTTTCCTTCCCTATTTACAAAGCTCTGTTTCCATTTTACCCTTTTTTAAAAAAATTTCAGCTGAACATAGCAATATTTTGCAATTGACAAAAGTTGTTAGCACTGTAAATGATAATAATATCAAAATTCTCATAGATTTAAGTCAGAAAGATGAGTTCTCAAGATCCAGGGGTGTGTGTTGCTAAGCAGTAGAGCATGTGGAAGACCCTTGGTTCATCTCTAATACGAGAGGAAAAAGGAAAAAAACGAAGATGAGTCTTTATTACTAGATGAAATTTGAAAGCATATTTAAATAAGATGTAAATCTCACATTTAGCCTCAGGTAATCAATTGTAAAAACACAGGAGAGAAAAGACTTTTATAATATAGGATTATATTTTAAAACCCTTGGATTTTTACTAATCCACAAATTCAATATGAACAAAAAGTGTGATATGACACTTTTGCTGCAACAATTATAGACAACGTTTATAGTGGCAAAGCAAGGAATGGAAGCATCCCACTTACTCAGTTCTGGATATCACATTTTAAATAGAGATTCCCTTTCAAATATGCTAGTATAGGAGAAGGTCTATACATTATGAAAAATAGAAGGAAATGCAAGTGTATAGATTTTGCTTAAAGGCAATTGGAATGAGGAAACATATACGAGGGAGACACAAATATTTATAAGGTTAGAAGAGATTTATTATGTTTTGGTTAAGTGTTTCTTCTTTGCTTCATTTTGTTTTGTTTTGTTTTTTTCACCCTTAGAATAGATTCAGCTAGATAAGTGGAAGTTATAGGAAAGCACATTTTAACTAAACAGTAAAGAAAATTTTATAATTGTGGTTTCCGAAAAGAAGAGTCAACCGCCTTCAAAATCAGTAAACTCCCTCCCTGTACAGCACATATTCAAGGCTGAAATGACTGTCTCACCCCTACAGGCAATTTCTGTATTAGATGAGAGGATGTAATTCATTAACCTTCAAGGTCACTTCTGAATCTAATGTTTTGATATTTTCTGAATTAATCAGAAGGGAAGTGACAGCATGACCTGGATCTGTCCTGTATTTATATAAACATCCTGTGCAGTGCACCTCATTTTCTGTCCAACTGTATACATTCTTGAATGTTAAATTTGATTTTAGGGCAAATGCTTTTTTAAAACTTTAAAAATCAATTTCATTAAAGAATCATTTGCGCACAATAAACTACATCCATTGAATGTGTACTATTCACTGATTGTTGACAGATGTGTGCTTGTGAAATCACTGCTACAAAGCACTGTACTTTCTTATCCCCCTAAAGTCTCTTTCTGCCTCTTAATAGGCCATTCTTGCCTTTATCCTTTACCCCAGGCAGCTACTGATCTGCTTCCTGTCACTATGTATTGATTTTTGCTTTCTAGAATTTTTTATAAATGGACTCATACATTATTTGTGTATGTGTCTGGTTTCCTACACTCGGCACAATGATTTTGAACATCAGTAGTTTGAGGGTCTATCATTTGTTTCTTTTTAATTTCAGGGTACTTTCTATTGCATGGATATATTACACTTTGTTTATGCATTCATTTGTTGCTGCACATTTGGTTCATTTCTAGTTTGGAGATACTATTAATAAAGTTGCCAAAAATTGTATAGTTGTACAAACTTCTACCTACCCTTATGAAAATCTTAAGCACACTACAAAAATAGCTTCCCAGGTTATCTGTGAATTTGTTTATTTGATTTAATCGTTGCCTTAGTTAAGAAGCAACTTGAAGACAAGTACTGAGTATAAACTGATACCATGTCAACTGAGTTCTGTGAGAAAGTCCTAGTGTCTAACATTCTTTCTTGGTAGCAGATGTGTGTCAGCTACCTTTTGCCATACAACAAACCACCTCAAAACTTACTGACCTAACAAAGAGATAAACAAGCAGAGAGTAAATGTTCTAGGCTTTGTGAACCTCACATTGTCTCTGCTGCATGTTCTTTTATTTAAATATATATATATATATATATATATCTTTAAAAGTATAAAAATTATACTTTACTAGAGACTGTATAAAAACAGGCTGTAAACCAGACTTGATCCATGAACCATAGTTTGTAGACCCTGCAATGTTACAGGCATTTATTTAGCTCACTATTTAATGGGTGGATCTGGTCCATTTTGGAGTCTGGACCATTGGACTATTCGCTGCTGGCCTTGCTTACATCTGTGGTAGGTTGGCGGTTGGATGAACTATCGTGGCCTGATTTGCATGTCTGATGGTTGGCAGACTGTCATCCAGGAACAGATGCAGCTAGGTCTGTGTGTCTCATTATCCAACACGCTAGACCAGGCTTCTTTGCATGAAGACTTGTCAGGTATCTGTTTGTGTCTCATACATTGTCCATTGGCTAAAGCAAGTTGTGTCATGGTGCCTTCCAAGATACTAAGGGTGGGGAAGGACGACACTCCTTGATGGAGAGGAGATAACAGAGTCACATAAAGGAGCCAGATAGCAGGACTGCAATTAGAATTTGTGGTCATTTTGGAATGTATTACAGGATGCTGGAGAAAACTTGCAGGCACATTTTTCTATGGGCTAAGAAGACTGAATTTAGGCATAGATAAAGTTGGATGTATTATCAAAATTTTTGTTTTATGACTAATCAGTGCTAGGCTAAATAGTTGATTTGTAGTTTCATATCCAATGGTAGAAATACTATAGTGTCCATAGTCTGGTGATGTTAAAATATAAAAAATACTGGTTGGAAATGTAGTAAATGAACTGCTTATGACTATAGGACATTTAATGAATGTTAGTGTGATGAAATACTGAGTACATCATGATTGTGACTTCCTTTCTTGTTACACTCATGGCAAGGCACTCTTTTGAAAATAATTTTATTCTCGAAGCTGTTATTTTTATTCTTCATATGCTTAGCATCCCGTGGCCACAGACTGTCTCTGTGTCCCTACAATTTTATGAGAATATCTTTTTTCTTTTTTTTAAAAGAAGGGCATCCTCATCCATCTTCATGAACTTATTCAGATCAACATCCCAAGCACTTAATAGGATGAATTCATAGGTATTAAACAGAATGGGGACCATCCAGCCCTTAAATATTATCATTCTGTCAGGTATATACTTGCCAATTTTTTGGCCTGGACCTGGGCATGCTAGCAAGGGCTCCAAACTAGGTCTCACTGCAGAGCGAGAACAGAAGGATTATTTCTCAGTTTATGTTTGGAAGTCTATTGCTCAGACAGGCAACATGCAGTTGTGTATGGTCGTGTGAGCTGCTTGTTACTTCCCTTGACAATACTTTTAGCAGCAATGTTTTGCCTTCTGCAGTATGACAATATTACCATGCCATTTGGAAGAAAAAGAAAAGGCTGAGTGATTCCTAGTATACTCCTAAACAGCCACCCAAACAAACAGCTGGCAGAAGACGTCCCTCAAACTTGGAGCATATTCTACCCCCTGCAGCACTCCATGTGGCTGTAACTTCAGACTCAGTGAACACTCCACCCTCCTTGCTCTGGCTCCTGAATCTCTTAATCCCTCTCCAGTCTCCTGTAGTTCTCTAGCCCTAACCAGCAATAGGAATGCAAATTGACTGCTCCCAGCATACTTCTAAACCCTAGTCTAGAGAAATCATATCATGCAAAATTGTGCGTTAGGCACACAGTACATCCATTTCTTTATATAGTAGACTCTTTAGCTTCCATCAAAAGATACACACTAAAAATGACATTTTATATATCATCCCAGTGCCAATATACAAAGACAGATGCAGAAGTATAATATGTATAGTTTTATTGATGCCTGGATGAAGGAAACAAAAATTTTACAAAACATTGTTTATTTACTTTATAATGTATTCTCACGTTTTCTGTTTGGTTCTATTACCTTAAAAATAATGCTGGACATGATCCTCTCTATGTATTTCATGACCTTCAGTTGGAAAAACCCTGTACCAGGATGACAAAGTGGCAAAGACATATAGGGTCCCCAAGTGTTCAGTTTCACAATGCGACTCTGCCAGTTGCCACTCTCAGGGGTCCTTGAGCAAGTTTTTTCATTTCTTGATGCTGCCACATTCTCATCTATAAAATTAAGATAAAAGTAGAAACTCATCAGAGACTTGTTTTGAAGATTACCTGAGTTAATATGTTTAAACTACTAATAGGATGTGCAGCATAATACAAGGTTGATTGAAATTTATGGTGAACGTTTAAAGTTTTAAAAATAATTGCAGTAAAAGACACATTGCCGTTAATGCCCTGCAAAAAATATTCTCTCTCACTTCAATCACACTTATGCTATTGTTCTTGCCACTTTTGGAAGCAGTTCTAGAAGTCCTGTTTTGTGAGTGTCTCATAAAAACATTCCAGTGTATCCTGATACACCTTATTCACAGGGCCTGGCACTGTGTGACTTCTGGCTCTTCCCCAAAGTCTAAATGACTATGAAAGGTAAATGTTTCAAATCAATTCAGGACATCAAGGTAGCCACGACAGTGCAACTAAAGATACCCACAAAGAGGACTTCAAGAACTCCTTCCGAAAGTGGCAAGAATGATGTGATTCATGTGTCTGAAGAAAGGAGGAGTATTCTGAGAAGGGTTAACAGCGATTCCTCTTTTACTTCGATAATTTTTTTCCCCCAAATTGAAATATTCACCGTAGTTTCTGATCACACCTCACGTACATATGCATTGGTTTAGGGCCTTTTTAAGGAGTGGCATTGCTAGGTGATAGGGTGTACATGTCTGCAGCTTTTATGTCTTATCAAACAGTTTCCAGGTGATTTTCCTGGTTTACACCCTGGTAACAAAGCGTGAAAGCTCTAGTTTGCACCCATCTGTTCTAATACTTGGCATTGTCTTTCTAGCTTGGGTGGGTGTGCCTAGCATAATCTAAGGGCTTTATCAAGCCCAACGATCTTTGAGGCTTTGAGCTAACCTTTCCTCCCTTCTTAAAGTGCTAATCCTGGATTTTAATCTATTCTTTTATTTGTCTGGTGTTTTTGTGATTCAGGAGATCAAATCCAGGGCTTTGTACATGCTCTACTAGGGACCTATACCCCCAGCCCAATATCTATTAATTTTTAAGCATTATATGTTGTTTAAAGTTTCCCTAAAGCCTTCATGCGAAAATGTGAGTTATAAATACATATGTAGTATACATACAAATGTGATGTACAACTAATGGTGCCATTATAAAAAATTCAAGCTTCTACCCTTTGCTCCCGCCCTTGCAGTCAACTGGTTGGAAAGTAGCACTGACTTTATGCCATAACTTGGCTTTATTTTCATTACTATAGATTGACTCTAAGGCCTTCACACTTAGCTACTTCTCCAGACCTTTAATTTCTTTTGAAACAGGGTCTCACTAAGTCACCACATTGCCCAGTTTGGGCTAGAAATGATACTTCTCCTGCCTCAGTCTCCCAGAGTGCTGGGATTACAGGCATGTGCCACCATGCCCAGCTCCATCCTTTTCATAAACTCTCAGTGCTACTTTCTCAGTTTAGACTTTTGTCTTCTCTTAATTAGGCTATTGTAATGGCTCTCAGACATGCATCTGCATCCTGATCTCCGCCCTCTTTTTCATCCCCATTCCTTTCCATCCCAAATCTAATTCCATTTAAAAAGAACGACAGTCAAAAGTACAGGTAGTGTCAGTGTCTTTCTCTGTCCTGGATATAAGAACAGGCTTCTTGCCAGGTGTGGTGGTGCATACCTATAACAGTAGCACTCGGGAGGCCAAGGCAAGAGGATCACCACAAGTTTGAGGTCACCTTGGGCTACATAATAGGACCTGTCCCAAAAAATTAAAAAAAAAAAATGAAAGAGGCATCCATTTCTTTGTCTGCCAGCTTGTAAGAGATAAGACTAGGTCAATCCTTGAGGACTAAGGTGGTGTTGATATTAACTTAAGAATGTGATTTGGCACATGATCCCACCACTCAGGAAGCTGAGGCAAGAGGGCTACAGTGAGTTCCAGAGCAGCCTGGGGTACCTAACAAGACCTCATCTGAAAAAATCCAAACCAAGACCAAAACCAAACAAAAATCCCAAACGAAAAACCAAATAAGTATAAACAGAATGTGACTTCATATCCTTGTGGAGACAGTAGTACTTTCTGCCCAATAGCTTTCCCAACATATAAAGTCCAACATTGTCCTATACTTTTGTTTTTGAGTTCCTATGAAGTGTAAACTGATATCTTAACAAAGCAGTATGTTAACATAAGAAATCTGTGCCTTCTAAATTACTGATATAAGAAATTACTTCATAGAATCAATTTAAGAAACTTACTTCAGCTCTTCATACACTGACCAAAACTTGCATGAAACCTAGTGATTAAGCCTAATTAGTTCTTTTTAAAAATTAGTACATATTAGTTATACAGAGCAGTTGGTTCCATTCTGGCATATTTGAACATGTATATAACATATTTTGAACATTTTAATGACCCCATTGTCCCCCTTGCCCTTCTCACCCTCTCCTCTTGATTCCATTCTTCTTTTTCTCTAGTAGTCTCCCTTCTAAACTCATACCAACTGTATTTTTTTAAGATGGCACATATGAGAGAAAATGTGACACTGTCTAAAACTGGCTTGTTTCACTTTACATGGTAATCTCCACTCTCATCCATTTTCCTATAAATGACATGATTTTGTTTTTCTTTATTAGTGAATACTATCCCATTGTATATATATCCATACCACATTTTCTTTATCCATTCTTCCCCAAGCAACTAGGCTGTTTCCACAGTGTAGCTATTGTGAAATGGTCCACAATACATTTGAGTATACAAGTGTCACTGTATCACTACAGTATAATGATTCCTACTCTTTCAGGAATATACCAAGGAGTGATGCAACTGGATCTAATGGTAGCTCTATTTTCAGTGTTTGAGGAACCTCCATACTGATTTCCATAGTAACTGTAGCAGTGTATAGTTCCATCAGAAGTGTACCCCATTTATGCCAACATCTACTTTCTTTCTTTCTTTTTCTTTCTTTCTTTCTGTCTGTCTTTCTTTCTGTCTGTCTTTCTTTCTTTCTTTCTTTCTTTCTTTCTTTCTTTCTTTCCATGTTTGCCATACTGGGGATTGAACCCTGAGCCTTTACCAGATCTCCCTAAGATACTAACTTCCCTTGGCTGGGCTTGCACTTGTGATCCTCTTGCCTCAGGCTTTCTCAGTGCTTGGATTACAGGTATATACCACCACACACAGCTTTGGACTTCTTCTTTGAGAAGCAATTCATTTGCCCATTTACTGATTGTATTATTTGGGTTTATCTATGGTTAAGTGTTTTGAGTTCTTTATGTATTATGGATACTGATCCTTGTTGAAAGAGTATCTAGCAAATATTTCTTCCTTTGCTATAGGCTGTCTCTTTGTTCTATTGGTTGATTTTTTGTTTTTTTTATTATGCAGAGCTTTTTAATTTCATGTAATCTCATTCATCAATTCATGTAATCCCATTCGTCAATTCTTGCTATTAATTCCTGTGCAATAGGGAGTCCTATTCAGGAAGACATTGCCTGTGATGCCTGTGACTTCAAGTCTTTTGTTTTTTTTCTTTGAACAGTTTCAACATTTCAGGTCTTATACTTAGGTCTGCAATCCATTTTGAACTGATTTTTGTGCAGAGCGAGAGATAGGAATCTAATTCCAATCTTCTATATATGGGTATCAAATTTGTCCAGCATCACTTGTTAGAGAGGTTATTGTTTCTCCAATATGTGTTTATGGCCCCTGTGTCTGAATTAGTTGGCTGGGGCCTGTGGGATGAGATGGAGTTGCTGCAGGTCCTGAAGTGCAGGCTTCAGCAATTCCCTGGCCACACCAGCCTCCATGGATATCTACAAATTTTCTTCAGGGCAAATGATATGAGGATTGGTACACTAGTAGGAGAAGACAAATATGGCAACAAATACTATGTGGGCAATTTTTGGCATCATTGGCTTCCCAGTATGATTGGTGACCCTCCAACAACAAAACTGATCATAAATTCATTTGGAAAAACCATAAATTCGAAATGAATGGTACATTAGAACAGTACATACCTTATCCCACCAATAGAAAGAAGGTTCAGGACTGGGTCTGACCTTCCACACTTTACTGTAAAGACAATGAGAACCGGTTGCATCATGTAAAATACAGGCTTTTCACAGAATTGGACTACTACTGGTTACTGTTAATGTGATTAAAATTGTTTGGTCAAAAAAATCAGATAGCTGTAATTGCCTTGGTTTATTTCTGTGTCTTCTATACTCACCTGTTTGTTCTACATGTCTATTGTTATGCCAGTACCATGCTGCTTTTGTTACTATCACCTTGTAGTACATTCTGAAATATACTGTAGTTTTTTTTTTTTTAATTTTTATTTTAAAGATAAAAGGAGGGAAACATTAACAGACATACAACATTTTACAACATATCACAAGCACAATACAGACAACACAGAGTTACAAACAAAGTGGTAGGGAATTAACAATGGTGGTTGTATTACATATTGATATCTTCAAAGTGGCTTCTCGTGAAAACAGATATAAACATGCAATACTGGTCAACCAAAGACTCATTGACAGTTTCTTTCAGCAATATACTGTAGTTTTATGATACCTCCAGCATTCCCTTTTAACTCAGGACTGCTTTTACTCTTCAGAGTCTTTTGTGGTTCTATACAATTTTTGAAGCATAGTTATGTCTTAATTAAAATGCATGTCCTCTAATTTCAATGGGTCAAGCTAATCACCTTTCTCTTTTTACTTTTTCTCTATCTTTCTGTATTTCTCATAATCTGATGCTGTACTTGATCATGTAGGAGTCTATATCACCTCACTGGATTGTAAACTACTTAAGGACAAAGATCTAATTCCTTTGGATCCCCCTGGAACAGAAACCTGATAAATATGTTGAAATTTTTATATATTTCAATGTCAATCTTCTAGCACCCTCTCCAGTTTTTATGAACCATAAAGAAAAATGAGAAGAGTTTGAAAGATCAGCAAAGATGTATGCAAGTGTTCCATAAATGCACCATGATTGCAACCACTTAAAGATACTACAGGCAAATAGTTAACAGAGAAACAGTTTGGGGGCAGCACATGAAAAACATTTCTTGGAAACTGGAGAAATCAAAATTCATTACATCCACATTTCTTTTTCATCGTCAAGAAAAGCCTTGGCAAAAATGAACCAGAAAAAAAAACAAAAAACAAAAAACAGAGCTAGAATACAAGATTCAGTCCTTGGTATATCATTAATTGGTTAAGTTGGTTTTCACTTCATCTCCCCTTTCCTGAATGCCTGTCTTTGCACGGGAATCTTACCCCATGCTAGCTGTTCAAGGCTTGCTACCAACAGAATCCATCAAGGTCACTTTCTGCCACTGTCCCCTACCACATCAGTATTCACATGCTCTCCCACAGTGTTCTGCTCTCTGAAAATAAGCACACATGTACACCTCTATTCATGGGTGAATAATATTTGTATTTTAACGTCAGGATGAAAGACTAATAGCAGATGGTGTGGAGTTTAAACACATCTTAGGCTGTGGTTATTGATTTATTTTGCCAAAAAAAAATCTTGCTTTACCTACTCACCCTGTACTTATAGACAATTGAACCCATGGCCTCCTGACTGCTAAGCAAGTGCTCTACCACTGAGCTACACCCTCAATGCTTTCTCAAATTTTATTTAAAGAAAAGGTCACACTAATTTACCCAGGCTGGCCTCAAATTTGCAATCCTCCTGCCTTGACCTCTAAGATTATAAGAATGACACATTATACCCAGACTTACTTTCCATCTTAAATGTAAACACTGAGATGAGGAAAAGTTCCATGGGTAATTTGCTGAAGAGGAAGGACTGAAACTCTTAGGTTTTTCATTTTCCTTTATACAGTAATCTCAAATGAAAAGTTAACTGCTGGTGCTGAACTTATTTCATGCCACATCTTTACAGGATTCCTGAATTTACTGGGTCTTCTTCTAAGGAATCAAAACTGCCTGACAGACTACTTTGCATAACCACAGATTTCCCCAGGTTTCAAATTCCATTCAGAGTCATTATGTGATTTTGCCCCACACTCTGGCCCTGTAAGGTGTCATGTGCATTTTACAGTTAATTGGATAAAAGCTCCTCAGGGGTTAAGTGACTCACCACTAAAGGGTTAAGTGAGTAGCTTCTTAAGGGACAAAATTGGTCTGGACTCTCTACCCTTCCACTGTAATGTCTTTGCCTTCATTTGTAGTGATGATTGCTGAAGATTAAACAAGGTGCTTTTGATAGAGCATGATTCTTGTAGATATTCATCTCAAAGAAAAAGAAACTCATGTCTTCATCTGTAGCATTTGAATATTACATTTTCCTTATCTATTTCAATTTAGGGTGACTTCCTTGTTCGCTTAATTGACTGGTAATTCCTTTGTTTACTTTTTTCTAAACTTCAAGAACCAAGTCATAAGTATTAATAATGGTTAGATCAGCATTTATCATTTTTTATGAAATTTGACTATTTCAGAAAGCAGTAATTTAGGCAGGCATGTAAGTAGAACTTTGCATTTTAATTAAGGAGACTCAAAATGAAATGAACCTCTGACGGTAACAGATGACTGCTTCTAAAAGCTGCATTACTATTTGATATATGTTCAGCATTTTCTTGTGGATAATAAGTCCTATGACTTGTTTTGAGAACAGTGACAGGACTAAAACAATTAAAAAAAAAAGCTTCTCCTTTTTAATCATATGCTCATAAATAAAACTGGATTGTGAATTATTTCCAGAGAAGCAATTGACAAAGTATGAGTAAATCATTCTAAGAACTAAAACTGTCTCAATTTTTTTGAATGTTCAAACTAAACCTCTATCCTTGTCCCATGATGAATTTCCTTTGACAAATAAATATTTGCAAAGTATGAAATATGGACTTTGCACACTTCCTAAGGCCAAATCTTACTGTTCAAACTAAAATTGAATATTTTTTTTTCACCTTAAAAAAGTAACTTAAAAGTAATTCTCTTGTAGCAGCCTGTCCATTAATCATTCTTTAGATAATATTGGCATTGCAAGTTTTCAGTTAGAAAGAAAAACTGTAATTTCTGGATTGATCAGAAAATCTAACAGCATTTGTGGGTTTGAAGAAAACAAAGTCTGGTAAAATAGAATTTTCTGCCTCACTCCCACATGGAGAAGAAAGGGATTTTTCAACATTCTCCCATTTTCCGGAGAAGATTCTTCTTGATTTCGTGGATCAAAGGGTTAATTTACTTGTGATTTGAGAGAAGAATGTGACTTCCCCTATTTTTTTTCTGAAGTGTGGTGTGTGGGAGGAAGGTAGAAAGAGGCCCCAGAATGAATTCACTAATTGGGGTTTTCACCTGCTGTGAGTCTAATCGAATACAAAGCCTTATTTGTAGCTGAAGAGGAAGAGAGATTATGCAGGCTGTCAGAATTTCTGCCTAGTTTTGAAATTCCTGTTATTTGGCACAATTGCTTGGGAAAGGCAGACAAATAGTTACAGCTCTGAGCTGTAGTTAAGGTGGACCCAGAATGCTGCAGCCAGATATCCCTGGACCACCTTAACCAGTTATCCATTTTTAGCAGGAGGTGGTGTGGTTCAAGTACATAAGGTAGTGCTATAGCTGGCAGGCTAATAGGCGTGCTGAATTCTTTCCCATGAAGCAACTTTAGGCCTGTGAGGTTAATGAAGTGTGGCTTTATTTTAGTGAAGTTGCTAAACTTCACATCTTTTTAGATGTTCAGCTTGATATAGGTGGCTTTGTGAAGCCTTGAGAAATCTTATTAAAAGAAAACTGCATGAGATTGAAACTGAGTTCAACTTTATCTGGAACCTGTCTGGTGAAATCTCTCAGGTTTAGATGGCGTCTGGCTCAGAGAACTTCACTCAGCCGGGCTTCTCCTGCCTCCCTGCAGAGGAAGGGCCTGGAAAAATAGGCTTTTGTGTGGGTGTAAAATGCTCTGTGTTTGAATGTAGAGGCCTCTTCATTTGCCGGCTAGTGTGACCTGGCTAAAGGTTATATCATATCCACAAGATGTTGGTTTCAGATTGATCTAGAAGGACTGTTACACATTTTAATTAGTATGCCATGGCATTTGCCCTAACTGGCAATGATTCACCACTATTGTTAGCATTTGTTAGATGTCTGATTCATTGCTCTTGCCCAGTACTTGTACTATGCGGAGAAATCTGGAGTTCTGTGCTTGATGGATACCCAAATGTTGACATTTCACTACTAAATATGTATTTTACTTACTTGAAGCAAAACCTACACTCCCAATGAATTTTTAAAAAATGATGCAGGTTGTACTCAATTGGTTAGGGATCAGAAGGCAGTTCAGATAGACTCTTGGTGCTAGAAGGAAGCTGGACGCTAGGGGGTGGTGAATTGCCTCATGACCACCCCCCACCTCCACCCCAAGTGCCCAGTACAAACCAACCCTTGTCTTTCACTGTAGTATTCTGCTCTTTTTTTTTTTTTTTTTTTTTTAACACTGGTAACATCAGACTAACTTTAAAGCCACAAACAGCCTAGAAAGGAAAAAAAAATCTGCCCTTGGCTCTTCACATTCTCCATGAAATGGGCTTATCCAACCACATGACCACTACCACGCTGACATTTCCAACCCATAGCTCCATAGCATCCTCGCCCTGAGCTCTGGACTGCAACATCCAACTGCCTCCTGGGTGTCTTCACTCTTCCACCACACTAACCATCTCCACCATTATGTTAAAGACTGAATTCTTTCCCACGACCCTCTTTGGCCCTGTCCTGAAATTCCAAACTTGCTGAATGCTACTTATCCAATCCTGAGATCTGACTTAGGACAGTGGTTCTTGATCTTTATTGTATGTTAGAATTACCTTGTGAGCCTTTAAAATCCCAATACTAAAGAGCAATATAATCAAAATCTCAGAGTGGTAGCACCCGGGTGTCTGAATTTGTGTGTGCATGTGTGTGTGTGTGTGTGTGTGTGTGTGTGTGTGTGCGCGTGTTGGCAGTTGAACCCAGGGCCTTCACACACTGAGCAACATCCCCAGTTTCTGTTGTTGTTGCTGCTGTTGAGACAGGGTCTCCCTAAGTGGCTAAATTGCCCCAGGCTGGGCTTGTATTTGTAATCTTCTTGCCTCGGCCTCCCAGGGTACTGGGAGAACAGGTGTGCACCACCACTACTGGAAGTATCTAAAATTTAATGTCTCCAAGGTTGTACCAACGGGCAACCACACTTGAAGACTGTTACCCTAAGTCAGTGGTGGTGAACCTGTGGCACACATGCCTCAGCAGGGGCTGTTTGTATTATTGAAAGCACTAAATGGTTTGCCTTCACTGCCCTGGGTCTTTCTTCTCGTCCATTCATATATCTAGTTAATCCAGACTTTTGTAATTTCTTCTACCATGTTTTATAATTTCTCCACACTTTCTTTCACTTTGGTATTCCCACAGTATTGCAGGCACCATGTACCTGGCCTCTTAATTCCAGTTTCTCTCTTTGGATCCAGTCCCTACACCATTACCCTAGTGGTTCTTCTAAAGACAGATCTAACAGCGTCACACTAATGTTTCAATTCCTTCTTCAAAACAGTGCCTCTGGAGCTTTCAGGGTACAGATCAAACTCTGGATTTTTTATACTGGACCCTTTGTATTTTGTCCTCCTCTCTAACCCCTAGCTTGACATTGTATCAAGCAGACCACTGAGGCTTTGGGAGAGAACAGGGCCCTTTACCTTCACACGTGCTGATATCACTATTTGTAATCTTAATTTGCCTTTACCCTAATAAACCAGAAGTTCTTTGTGGCCCCACAGAGGAGCTTTCTATAAATCTTTGTCCATAAGTGACCCCAGTCTGCTTTTCATCTTCAGGGAGTGGAGCTGGCCAGTCCTCTGTCAGTAGTCCCCACTCAGTACACAATCTACTGCCCCAAAGAGTGGCTTTGGCTGTGTGAGGCCTGGTTTGGTCAGGGTCCTAGGAAAAACAAATGGTGCATTCAGAAGGGATACTTAAAGTATACTGAAAAGGCTATTTTCAAAGGTCTGGGCAGGGTAGAGGCAAACACAAGGAATGGTATATATTTGCTCAAAGGGACAAGGAGATGGAATACAATAGTTTGGGGCACCTGCAATCTGCTGTTGCTGTAGGAAATGACCGCTTAATGAGACTTGTGACTGTAGGTCAATGATCTCAGCCACTGCCAGGCCAGGGGCCAGCAGGAGGGAGCCTGGGGAATAAACACCCAGCTATCCCTCTCCTTTGCCCTTTCATCTTCTTCTATAGGCCTTTCAGCATTGCCTCCCATTGCTTTAAAGCAAAAGGAAATCAAAAGGCAAGAGAGCCTGATTGATGCCCTTCACAGAGGTCTAGCCTCCTAGGGGCACAGAGCCAGCGGAGAAGGCCAGAGAGCGAGACAGAGGAGAATGGGTGAATACTGTATCTAGCACAGTCCCTCCAGCCAGAGAAGTCCTTCTTTTCCTAAAGTACCTGCAAAGTTCAAGCAATTCAAAGACTTGAATTTTGGCTATATGCAAAATTGCTCTGCTACCTTCTTTGACCTTCTCCCTAGCAAAGTTCCTTTCCTGTGCCCTCAGAATCAGTGTGATTGCTTCTGAGCACACTAGAGAAAACAGACTTTCCTCACGAAAAGTTCTCATCCTTGCACCCCCGTAGTCTCGCTGTGATGTTGGGGACAGGTAGCTCACTATAAATTCTGGAGTCAGGATTGCAAGTTAAGTTTGTTTTGTGGCAGAACTCCAGGTTCTTTTCATGTTTGTAGCTCACATTAAAATAGGATGAAGAAGATGATGATGATGATGATGAAGACGCAGAGGTGTAGCTCAGTGGTAGAGCATGTGCTTTGCATGCATGAGGCCTAGGTTCAGTCCTCAGCAATCCCAAAAATCATAACATTTTTTTGAATGACTAAGAGGAGCATTCTTTTTTGTTTTTTGGTTTTTTGGTTTTTTTTTTCCGGTACCAGCAATTGAACTCATAACCTTGTGCTTGCCAGGCAGGTGCTGTGCCGCTGAGCTAAATCCCCAGCACTGAGCATTCTTAATTTGTAAGACGAAATAGCTACTATAAATAAGCAGTTAATGTATTTTCATACATGATATCACTACATAATTTACATATGAAGATATATCACTTCTGTTCTTCTTCTCAGTATCTCCCCCTAATATCAGCAAAATTCACAACCTGAAATTGAGAATAAAATAGGCAGTGTGATGTCCATATCATTTCCTAGCCATACTTTTAGTATTTATTTTCTAAAATGACATTAAGATTTGAGAAGATTTGAGACACTTCTACTGCCTGTAACTATAGTCTAAAAAAGAACTTTAAGATGTATTTTTGATGATTGCCATCTGTCAAATTTTTAAAAATCTGAATAGTGATTTCTTATTTTCCACCCCCCTCCCCACACAAATCATCCTTCATAGTTTTCTAATTGGACAGTGAGAAAATAGAATTCTGCATTTATCTTTTAGAGAATCGTACCAGAACTCCCGAATCTTGTGTAGCTAATTTAAAACTGTAAAACCAACAACAATTTTTTTTAAATGCCTGGGGAAGCAAGAGAATGACATGTCTCACCACACAGGTGTTGCAGGCCCTTTGGTTGATTTCTAATATTTAGAAATGTCCATGCTGTGAGGTTTGTATCTTTTAATTGAAATAAAGATAAAGAAGACTTAAGTGATGTCCCACATTGACATAGAGATTACTGTCCCTGATTACTGCAAAGGCTACCACTTTCTCATCAGAGGACACTAATCCCTATCTCCTAAAGATAAGGGCACACCTAGAATTGTTTTCAGACTAAGGTACATCCTCACTCAAAATGAATCCTATTGTGCCCTCCTCAGACCATAATAGCAGCTGCCTCCACAACTCAGTAGCTTAAAGTTGCTGAAGGAAGGCACTAACAAGTCTCAATTTATGAGGCCACATGCCAGCAGCCATGCCATATTTGCTTTGAAACAGCAACACCAATCATACCTCCATGCACATGTCTATAGCAATAATGTTTATGTTTTTATCTGGTTTGTCGAAGGTAATGAAGAAACCTGGCATCCCCTTCTGCTTTGGTTCACTACTTTATTTTTTCTCCTCTGTGGTGCTGCATCACACAGTAAATGGAGATTGATGTCTCTTGTCCTTTCAGCTCCAACAATCTAGGGGGAAAACGTTGAGAAAAAGCATATTTAAAAAGAAAGGGAGAATACATTTAAACTGTAGACTGAAGAGGAATGAATCAACCAGAAGAGAGAGTGAAAAGCAAATGTGTGAAAGAAGATGAAAAAAAAAAAAAAAGGCAGGCCAACCAAATAAATAGACAAAGAGGGACACTGTAAACACTAATCGAGTTTATCACAAGATACTCTTTGGACTTGAAGATATCCTGTGGAGGTTTGGGAAAATTTAGCCTGCTAGTGAAGGCTAGCTTCTTTTTGGAATATTTCCAAGCTTAAAATAATTGTGTGTAGTTAACCTGTATCACCATATTGCAGACTTTAAGATGAGATATATTTGAACTGTCTCATCCCTGTAAGTTTTTGAATAAAATATCCCATTGGAAAAGAGTTCCTTTGAGATTTCCCTACAAGCACACGGAAAGACTATAGGGTGCAATACCCCTGGTAGTGGGGCTTCTCAAGTGTTAAGAGTGTCCCGGGCTTCTAATACAGGAGGCCTTGAGAGCGGGATTTGTAGTTCTAAGCAGTTCCCAGATGATGCTAATAGTATATTTAGAGAATTACTCTTCTATCACAGATGCGAATGCTTTTTAAGAATCCCACTGAACCCAAGATGAGCTTAACCTGAACTCTATGTCTTTACTGCTCTAGCTTTTTAATCTTTAATTGAGCAGGGAGGGGGGCACGCATGTGATTTTTCTTTTATTTTCTGAAAAGAAAACTCTAAGTCTACACACTAATTATCTGCGATGAGGTCATACCCATCTAGGTCATTTATTTAGGCAACAAGTAGTCCCGCTGGAGGTTTTAAGAGGGTGCAGTTGCAGAGCGCTGCGTGGCTTTCAGGTTCCTAGGTCTACCTTAAATCCCTTCTTGTTTCTTTTTCTTTCTTTCTTTCTTTTTTCTTTTTCTTTTCCTTTTTCTCTTTTCTTTCTGTTTCAAGAGCTCTAACTGCCCGGTCCCTGGTAGTCCGAGTTCCCAGTTCCCTAGGTGGGGGCGGAGCCCGCCCCGGCCCCGCCCCGTCTGCCCGCAGCGCCCCCTCCCCGGCCCGCCCGCCAGCACCAGCTCCTCCGCAGTGCTTTCGGCTGCGAGCCTGGGTGGCGGCGGCGGCGGCGGCGCTCGACTTTCGGGGAGCCCGGCGGCTGTGGAAAGCTCACTCCTCCGCTTGTGCCCGCCCTCGATCGCGGAGCCCTTGCAGCCATGAGGGAGCAGCTCAAAGGGTAAGTGGATCGCGGCCCCGGGCCCCTCAGCCGCAATCCGTGCACTTGTGGCACGAGCAGTGAGCAGGGGCACGCGGAGGAAGCCAAAACTTGGACCGGCGGCGGCTGGCCCCGAGCTCCCGGGCGTCGAGGAAGCTCTTCCGCGGGTTCCGGCGGCGCCGCTGCAGGTGCGCCCCCGGGGCTTTCCCCGGTGCAGGGCTCGGGGGCAGCCGCTCTCCCGGGTTTTGGGACGGGCTCGGAGAGAAAAAGCTGGTTTCTCCCCTTGCCCAGAGGGGGACAGCGCGTTCCTCACGCGGGGATCGGGACCCAGGGAGCTTTTCGCTTCTTTCCGGGCTGCCGGTGTGGACGTGAGCCAGGCGGGCTAGGCTGTTCCTATACCGCTGCTGGACCTCTCAGGAGGAAGGGGCGAGCACGGCTGTGCCTTGCATTGCACTGCAAGTGCCAAAAGGTCAACTTTCTGCCTGATTTCTTCCGAGGATTCCAACTGACATTTCCCTCGCTACGTTTTTCTCCAGCGCCCATTGCATACCTTGAGACGTAGCAATCGGGAAAGAAAGACCGATTAAAGCCCAGAAGTAAAGAATATAACTGAGAGAGGATCAAGGGTTTTGGTTGGTTTGTTCGTTCGATTGGTTGGTCCGGCTTTCTTTGCCCTCTGGGGTTGGGTGGGGAGTCACTTCTGGGGTGCCCTTCTCTTGGGTTTCTCCAGGTGTCAGCCCGTCTTTAAGGAAAGTTTGTCATTCCCGACCCAAACATGGCAATGAAAAGGGCAGGAGACTTTTGCTTTATATTTGAAGTTAAGTTTGAAGCTTGAATTGAAGGGATTTAGTTGCTCGAGGGATACATAGTATTAATTAGAAAATGCTTTAACACCATGAAGAAATCCACCAGATTTAACTGGTGAACCAAAGTCCTTAAGTGAAATCTACATTCTTTCGTGTCTAATGAGCTCTTGACCCGTCTGGTTCTTTGTCCCTGTCATCGCTGTTTGCCCCCCCGCCCCCCCCATCCTTTCCCCCCCCTTTTTTTTTTTTTGGCCGAGATTTTGAGTCTCCTTTTCCAAAGCTTCTCTCTGGAGGAGACAGTTGCTCCTGGAGAAGGGAGAAGAGCAAGTGAAACAACATGGTTGTAGGAAAGGTGTCTGACCCTTCATCGCCCTGGAATTGGTTTCAGTCATCATTGTTTGATCTTGGTTTGGACATGATCCTGAAGTGAAATTGCTTTAACTAAAGTTGAGGGTAGGTGGGAGGTAAACCTTGAAAAACAAATAGAACAGAGGACAAGTAACAACCGGAACAGCCACCGAGGCAATCATCTTTGCCCTGGTTTGAGCCAAGCAGAAGAAAATTTTAAATATTCCAGGGAACAAGAAATGGGAACTAAAATAGGATTTCTGAGGCTCAGATTGACACTCATCATCCTTAGCCCACTCCCCACAGTAGCAGAAACTTTTGAATATATTTTCCCATCCCCACCCTGCCAGTATTCCAGCAGTGCAAGCCAAGTTCAACAATTTAGCATGCAAATGCCAAGGTTTCTCTAGAAAAAGAGTATGATCCCCAGATTAAAGAGAAATCATTTGTGTGTGTGGATCAATGGGCTCCAGAGTATATATGAAGCCAAACTCTAATTTTCTGCAAATTGCAAGAGAACGCTACCTTTCTCTATCATTGCGTAGCTCTCAGTTCCTCCCTGGAACTAGTGGAAAGATATAGATAGATGTATTATTAATGTATATATATTTTAAAGGCAACTGTTCAGAACATTTTCAGTACCAAATAACAGCAGTGGCAGAAGAAATCTTATTTTAATTAGGCAACTGCCATTTCCCCAGTGAAAGCAGTAGATATTTGTTACTTTTTATAAATGTTTAGTGTTTGCTTTTAAGAAACTAAAAAAGCAATTCCAATAAGTCTGACTATTCCAGCACTGACAGCAGGAACAGCTCTGAGGCGGTTATAATAACCTTGCACACTACTTGAAACTAAAGAAGGTGAGAGAAAAATTTAAATTGTATGGTAGGAAATTAGGTCAGCCCTGCACTTAGTAGAGTAATGCTTTAATTTCTTAATATTGACAAGTAGGTATTCCTGGGTCTTTCTCATAGCCAATGATTATATATTTTAATTTGCATCAGGTCTCACATAAAAGGAAAAAAAAAAAGATGATTGTGGTTTGCACAGAGAGAAAAGAAAGAGAACTCTTAGCTTGAATACTGCTCAGAGAGGGATGTCTGGTAATAGGTTTTGGGGCCAGCAGGGCAAAATCAGTAACATTTTTTAAAGACTAGAAGAGCATTTGAAGGGTGATTTATAAAGCTAGTCTGCATTAATGTACATACAGACTTGTGATCTATGGTGAGCATTGTTCTCAGGGAGGCCGAACAAAAGTGTACCTATTCCATGTGCACAGGTTTCAGAATTTCCTTTTGGGCTGGTCACAGCGTAGGGGGAGTGGGTTTCCAAGGTGGAAAGTGAAGTGCACTCTGTATTTTTCTATATTTTCTGCGTATTCTGGATAAATGTGAGCTGCTTCTCATGGAGTTGCTGAGAATTCTCTACTGTGTTTTTGAAGACAGGCATAGAGTAAGGAGTACAGCTGTAAAATCTGCACTGATCAAAAGCAAAAAACAAAACGTTTGTCCTGTAAGGTAGAATACGGATGTGAGTGATGCAGATTTGTACTTGTTATTTCATCCCATCCACATTCATCTTCCCTGTCGATTTGGGGGGGGTTAAATATGTCCCAGTAAGGCTTGGATTCGGCACAGGTAAAAAACACCCACTTACAGGGAAGTGAATGTGTGGTTCATCAGAGAGTCAGCAAAACCTGTGAAGTCCTTTCAACGATGTTGCCAAGCATTTTCTTTAACCATTAAATGATTCAAAGGTTATTTTTCTACTTTTGAGAATTAGTCACATCTTTTATTCTTTTTTTCTTTCCACTTGTGCTCACTTCTTTCACTTAGTTACTGGGTTTGCAGTTGAAGTGAAACTAAGACAGCAAAGGTGAAATCTAAATCTGTTTTTCTGGTTATTTTGCATGGCTTAAAAAAATAAAAGTTTTTGTGTTACAGGGGAAGAAGGTAAAAGGAGGTTGGCATTTCGGATTATTGAGGAGTTCATTTATTTGCTATTCAAATTCCCCAAAATCACAGCTAGTAAGGAGAACAGCGCTAGTACAGCACTAATATCTTAACATACAAATAAGTAATGTGGTTGGGAGCTGACAGTTTCTTCTGTCTTCCAGTACAGGAAATTTCAGTTTCATTAAGGACTGAATGATCAAAAATAATTTTTAAAATCCTTTGCATAATTTTGAAACTGCAAAATGAAATCCTTAAAAAGATAGAAATGTAGATATGTTGGCAGTGATGTCATTTTTTTTCAGAGGTGAGAAGGTACAGGAAGCCTCCTCTAACTTTCAGCGGGTTCTCCTATAAATCGTATGCATATGTCTCATTCCATTCAGAACGGCATTTGGTACAAGTTTCTTTGCCATGTTCCTCTGATTTGAGGTTCATTCCAGATGGTGGCTTTTCAGGGTGGTTCCCAGTCTGTGTCTGGCCAGGTTTATCAGCTCGGCCAGATGGTTTTCTGAAGATTCATTGAAGAGGCTACAGTCTTCCAAAAGTCCTGGAGATGGGATACTGTCGTTACACAGCTTGTCTAGTCCGCGTGGGCACAGGTGCTTCCCCCTTCTTCCACCTTCCTCCCTCCCTGGGGCTCACATCTGGAAGGCCTTTCTGGAAATGGGGGGGCCTGAGTTCAGGGTGGTCTCAGTGGAAGGTAACCTTTTCTTGCTCTGCACCTGTGTGTGGAATTGGTACCCAATTACTCTCTGAGCTAAAAAACACCCAGGCACACTTTTTCCATGTAGCTGCAAGCTGCAGCCTCCTTGTGCTGTGCATATAAAGTACCAGTCCTGCCTACCCCTTCTACAGATCATAAACCGGCTCTGTCAGGGGAGGTTCCTAAAGCCCCCTAAAGCCTGGACCACGTCTCCTGTTCTCCTTCATACTTCCATATCACTCGGTTAAATTCCCTCAACTGATAAGCAGCTGTTGGCACTCCTCAAATGTGAATTTTCTCTGCGGAGAAGTAAAACAGAAACGAACATATTTGGGAGAGAGCGAGACAGGGCTTCACAAATGAACATTTTCTTACCAATTGATTTCACTACCCTTTGTCCATCAGTCACCAAATGGTAAATATCACAGGGATGGTCTTTGAAGAGGCGCCCCTTGGTAATTTCCATATGTCATTGTGAGAGTTATGATGATATTTGTCAAACTACTTTAAGTGTTTCTCTTTTTAACTTATGTTTTTAAAACCGAGGTAGTACTATATGCTTAAGAGGTGTTTTTGCTCTCTAGGAAGGGTGTTTCTTAGGTTTGACTAATTTCCTGCTATTGGATCCACATCTGTAGTATAATCAACTAATGCAAGGTTTGCTTTTAATGGCCTGTAATTTGGGGACCACATGATAACAAAACCGACCACAGATTGAACACCAAAAGCTGCCAGTCAATTCCCTGTGTCATCTGATCCTTTGACTATCCCAGGCGAGTAGGATTGCCCCAAATTTCATAGCCAGTAGGGCGCAGAGTCTTAAAATTCAAAACCTATTCTGAGGCCACTTGATATTGTTGCCTCAACAAGTGCCTCTTTTTTGCGTGAGGCCTTTGTACTTTCTGGTCCCGTTGAAGTGCCCAAATTTAAGTGATTTCTCCATTCTCCAGCCTCCCTCCAAGATTATGAATAGGCTCTGCATAGAAGGACTGAATATTGCTCAAAGCTGTATTTTACTTTATCAAAGTCTATCATGTAATCCCCGAAAACTGGAAATACAATGCTATGGTGATTTATGTAGATGGGCCAAAGTAAGGAAAGGTATACCTAGTTATCTCTCCTGGGTTTATTCCTGTAATTGAATGAGGAACAAAGGTGTTTTGTTCCTTTTGTGGCAGGAGCTGATAGCAGGCAACTACCCTTCAAGAAATGCAGTAGAACTGTGAATGCTTCATTCAGGCCCAAGTAAATATAGGAAGAGGTGGAGCTGTATAGCGAGTACTGAGTTAAGACAGTTTAGAAGTCATGGGAAGAGGGAATGTATGATGTATGATGTCGGCTGCGGGATATACCTGAACCTGAAGTGGGAGACAGAGGTCACAGATACGATATCTGGATACGGAGAAGGAAGCGCATTGGAACAGGGTCTGGACAGTGAAAGCAAATGAGAAGTGAGATGATTTATAGCTGTGGAAATAACGTCCTGTATCTCTTTTGACAGAATCAAGGAACAATTGTCAGTGTCCTTTCTTTATATTCCACACTGGTTGGGTGAACAAATCTTGATTTTTCAATTATTGATTATACAACAAGGCCAGTTTATTATAGTAGGGCACTCCATTCGTGGGTACAAAAAAAAAAAAAAAACAAATTCTGTAACGAAATACTGTTCATATTGCATTTCTCTTCGTAAATGAAGACAGCAGCCTCTGCTTGGAAGACAAACAGGGACTCCTGGGAAGTAAAGATGCCAAATGATTCAAAAGTAAACCGTGTTGTTTTCATTTTCCTTTCTGTGTACTGCCCATTGTAAATTCTAAAGTCTCTCTTTATATTTGTGTTTTAGCCACGAGACCCAGACAACTTGCTGGGACCACCCCAAAATGACAGAGCTCTACCAGTCTTTAGGTAAGGATGTGACCATGTTTCCTGGTGATTAAATAACATGTGACTTTCTGTACGATGTGATTTGTAAGGTGCAAGTCACGATTATTTTAAGGGTAAAAGCAACAGCATGTTTCTACTCAAAATTGACAATCAGCTTTCTTTCTTCCCCCAGAGATCTCATAGTAATAACTTTTAGAATTTAACTGCTTCCTGCAAATTCAACATACCTGAAGGTCCTTTTAGTTTTATTTGCTGCCTGAAAGGATGGAGAAACATGGCTGTTTTTCAATCAAAACACATGGTTTCAAATTATTCTTTTTGTTTTGTTTTTGTTTTTTGGTTTTTGGTTTTTTTTGGAGGGGTGGTTTTCGGTACTGGGAATCAAACTCACGACCTTGTACTTGCCAGGCAGGCGCTGTGCCTCTGAGCTAAATCCCCAGCCCCCTGTATTTATTTTCTGAGACAGGGTTTCACTGTGAGTTTAGGCTGGCCTTGAACTCATGATGGAGCCTAGGCTGGCCTGGAACTCAGGTTATCCTCCTGCCTCAGCCTTCAAGTGAAGGGATTGCGTGCATTACAGGCATGCGCCACCATGCCCTCAAGTTATTCCTAATGATTTCTTCCACATGAAAATAAGGCAATGTTTTTGCCAAATCATGAATATTGTGTCAAAGAATTCTGCCATCCTGCCAGTGCTCACAGTTCCTAAGTCCTGTCGGCTTGTGAGTGTGATCATTTCAATGATTTCTTTACTATGGCTTGCTGGGTGTCACTGTGAGAGCCTGATGGGTTGTTTTCCTCTCATAACTTGGAATTTTTAAAACAGGCACACAGCATACAAATAAGGGGACAACATGAATCTCATTTACATTCCATGGTTCATTCTGTCTTTTTAGCTTTGTAGGGAATAATCCAGAATGCATTTTCTTACAATGTGGCTAGTTTTTTTCTTATTACTTTTTTTTTTTAATTCAAAAAAATATCATGCCCTTTCTACTTTTTAAAGTGCATTTTTGTGAATGGACATGTTTATTGATTAAATACATGAAGTGGATCACTTTGGATTTAAAGTTACATTGTAAAGTCCATGGCAATCAGGGTGCCTAAGAGTGTGTGTGTGTGGCTACCACTGATTTTCTGTCAAGTTTTCATTGGTTAATGAATTGTAGCTATAGGGACACTAAGGACTAGAGTAGGAAATATTTGCCAAAAAACTATTCTGTTAAATATTTTTTCCAATTATAAATGACATAAATTTCTTTGACAAAACCTGAAAAATACTAAAAAATGAGAAAGGAAACATTATCTATAATTCTCCTACAGAGAGATACCCAATGCAGCTCAAGTAATATTAGGTTATGTCAGTGTAGCAGTGAGTGCATAAACTTTTTTGAATTTAAATATAATTGCAGCCAGTGAATCTTTCAGCACTAATTTTTCAGCCCCGGCAGAATGTTTTTGGCTTATAAAACTGGACTATTTATACTACAAGTGGAAAATATAAATGCTTACGTTTTGGCAAATGAGAGAATGAAGTTTTCATGTGAAGTGGGCAGCAGTAGTAGTGATGCTGGGTGAACAGATCTTCCTAGCCCAGTACTCTAAGGACCTCTGAGTTTCAAGAGAAACTGGATATCTGTCATCAAAGGCTGATTTCAACCTGTCCAGGAGCCTTCTGATTATAACCTGTAGTGCATAGAGATCTAGCCCACTGATAACATTTTCTACTCTCATTGCTGTGATCTCTAGTTGTAGTACTGTCATCTACTATTTTATTTAAAAGTCATTATTATAGAATTTACACTTGTTCATTTTTTTAAGTTTAAAATTGTAGGCAAGGCTGGGGATGTAGTTAGTAGTAGAGTGCTTGGCTCCTGTCTATCAGGCCCTGGGTTTGATCTCTAACAACAGCAAAAAAAAAAAAAGGCAGCAACATACACACACACATACAATACACACACACACACACACGCTAAGTAACAAAAAAGAAGAAAAAAATCATCCATAAACCATCCCTTAGAGTTGTATGTTTACTAATCCTGTATCTTCAAAACTTACTTTCCATAAAAAAATGTTTCCAGCCAGGCATGGTGGTACATACCTGTAATCACAGCATTCTGACAGGCCAAGGCAGGAGAACTGGATGTTTGAGCCCAGTGTGAGCAGTTTAGCAAGACCTTTTCTCAAATAAAAACCAATTTTTTAAAGAGCAGGGCATGGTGGTACATGCCTATAATTCCAGCATTCAGGAGGCTGAAGCAGAAGGATTGCCATGAGTTCGACGTCAGCCTGAAGTACATGATGAGACCCTCTCTCTCAAAAAAAAAAAAAAAAAGACAAGAAAATTGTTTTTTTAAAGGGGCTGGGGATGTAGCTCAGTGCAAAGGCCCTGAGTTCAGTTCTCAGTACCAAAAGAACTATATATAGCCATACTACAGGTATGTGATGACACGTACCTGTAATCCCAGGTAGTGGAAAGGTTGAACAGGATTGCAGATTTGAGGCCAGCTTGACTCTGTCTCAAGATAAAATTTTAGTGATGGAGAGTTGGGATGAAGCTTAGTGGTAAAGTGCTTACCTAGCATGCATGAAACCCTGTGTTGATCGTCAGTACTGAAGAAAAGAAAAAAAATGTCAAAATGAACTGTTCGTTTTATGACCTGTTTTCCTCACCTACAAAGAATATAGCTATATTTCCATTTGGTTGCATATCATTCAGTAACATTCACTTTTAGTTAGTCTGTAATGAGAAATTATAAACATGGTTGATAAAACGCTCATTACAGACTATCAGTATATAGATGTTTGCACCTTCAGTAGGAATTAAATATATATTTGATCATTATACTAGTTTGGATGTGGTGATAAACTCAAAGCTGATAATCTGGCACAGCTTGTGACGTTGGGAAGATCAGTCCATTTTGGAAGATGATGGAATTTTATAGTTGCAGGGCATTTGACAGTTCATGTACTGAAAAATTCCTCTTTCAGTAAGCCAACTTTATTGAGGTATAATTTGCATATAATAAAATGTAACCATGTAAGCATGTGATCAGTTCCAGCCCTCTTTGAGAATGACTGTTGCTAACCTCATAACAAACATCTTGCAGATGAAATAGGTGTTCAAATTTGCTTTTCATCTTTCAGAACTATTTCCACTATTTTTGTTAAAGTCATATACTCCTTGGACTTTCATCCAAATGATGACTCATATAGTCTCTCTCATTTATTGAGGGCTGGATTCTGTGGTCCACATGTGACATACCAGCAGCCTACTTACCGAGTGGGTTGTGTTAAAATTCACATGTCTTGGAACAGTGAAGACATATTCAGAGAGGTGCTGATCAAGGCTACATAGCTATCTGAGGTTATGTTAGGATTTTTTTCCCTCGATATTGGGGATTGAGCCCAATATTGCTTTACCACTGTTATGTACCCCAAGCCACTTTTATTTTTGTATTTTGAGACAGGATCTCACTAAGTTGCCTTGGGAGGAGTCAAACTTCAGATCCTCCTGCTTCAGCCTCCAAGAATGCTAGGATTACAGGCGAGCACCACCATGCCTGGCGTATAGCAGGATTTGACCCTCGTCTTACTGCTAGTGTTTTCTCCAGTCATTGATTCTATGCACTCAGCAGCGCATGTCCACATTGGTTACTACATACCTCCTACAAAAGTGTACAAAGTGACGCTTTTACCTGGTAATAGAAAGGTCCTCAAATGGTACAGTATTTCTGGAACAAAGCATGATGTTTCTAGAAATGGTATGATGAGTTCCAAGACACTAGCTATTCCTTTTTGTACTGTTAACCAGCACCCATTAAATGAATGACTTAGTTATATCCTCATCTCTTGAGATGACCAACAAAAATAAATGCCAGCATTGCCCTTTGCCTCGCCAAATTATAGTGCTTCAAAGTTGAAATATAACATCGCTGGATGAAAAAAAACCTTTTATTTTCATTTTTACTTATCAGCTTCTATTTTTCTCCTTTGAGAGGCAGCTCTTTAGATCTAAGTTGCCATTTTGAGCCAGATGAAATGGTTTGAAGACTTCACCTTCACTTGGTTCATGAGAGGATGTATGATGTTACAGTCTGGCATGGCCGACGTTTTAGGCTGCATCTAGCTTGCTCTCCTGGACATTCATATGTGTGGTGGCATGCTGAAAAGATGAAAATGTTGCTTCTGCCCTCTCTTCCCCCTTCTACAGACACCTGAATGTGGAAGCTACACTGAATGGTTCGCCATATGCTTCAGCGTTACACATTTCCTAAGTATGCCCACTTCTGAGGCGATTTTCATTCTCTAATTTGCCCGAATCCCCAAGGAGCTTGGTCAACACTAGTTTATGTCAGTTGCTTTACTAAGGAAAGCATTTAGGTATTCCCTGCTTGGGATCTGGGCATTTTAGGATTGTCAATCAGAAGTTCTTTGTAACAGCTGAACATGAGCACGTGAGCAGCAACTGATGAGTGGATATAATCATACTTGAAATAGTAGCGTTGGAGATCTGCAGATAATAAATTTGAAATGTTTTTCATTCTTTTTGCCCGGATTTTTCTTGTTGTTGCTCTATTTCTGAGACACAATCTCACCATGTCATCTATGCTGGCTTTGAACTCACTATGTAGCTCAGTCTGGCCTCATACTCACAGTGATCCTCTTACCTCAGCCTCCGAAGTGCTGGGATTACAGATGTGCACCACCATGCCCGGCTTGCCCTGATTTTTTAAAAGAATGTATTTATATTATCTATAGTTAGGTATTTAGCAAAGATGTTTCTTCATCAATACTCTTGTCCCTTCCTGTAGTATCCCTACAGCTACAATTCCTTAACTGATGAAAACCTGACAGATCAGCAAAAGTAAGCCAAGTGCGGTGGCACACAGCTGTAATCCCAGTATTGTGGGAAGCTGAGGCAGGAGGATCCCAGGTTTCAGTTCAGCCTGGGCAACTTAGGGTCTTAGTGAAACCCTGTCTCAAAATTTACAAAAAAGGACAGTCCTAGCCTCCCACGTAACTAGCTTTTTTGATTAAAAAAAAAACTGTAAGAAGGGTTAGTTTTAAATTATTCCCAACAGTTCTGAAATGCCTTTTTGAGAGGGGACTTTCATCAAATGTTAGAAATACTGGTGTTTTCCCTTATTTTTATGCTGTGCACCTATAAAAAAATTCCAGATTTCAAGGGAAAAGTATGGTCAGGCTCCCACCCAAGCAAAGTAATTGTAGAAAGAAATCATTTAAAATGTTCACATTAACTCTCACAATCATTAGGAATGTAAGACTCCCGAAAATTTGTATACCTTAACAGTTTTGCAAAAGCATTATCTTAGATTTTCACCAGGAAGAAATAACTAAGAATAACTTGAAAACCCTTTTCTTTTTGACATTTTTCTGACTTATCCCCATTAGTCATGAATGGTGGTAGAGAACAGTAGGAGGATGAATGGGATATAAAAAACAAAGTATCCCATATTGATTTTTTGTAGGCCTTAGCAATGTCTTTCTCTCTAAAATGAGAGTGTTGAACAAAAATGTCTAATAAGTTTGTTTTTCTCCTGCTTTGGACTGAGGGTGGGGCAAATTTTTTCCAAAACTTGCTGTGATCATAGTTTTTCAAGAGATACCTTTTGGCTGACTCTTCAGACAAATGGATTTGTAGAAGTTTAATCATTCCGATTTTTAAAAATACCCATTCCAGGAAAATAAGGAACAGAAAAAGATCATCCACATCCTACAGGCTGATATTGAGAAGGGTTTATTCTTCATGGGTTCTTACAAGTAATAACATGTTTGATTCATGATGTGAATTTCAATTTTCTAACAGCATTCTTACAGATCTAATAGAAAGACTATAGTTCTAATAGGTTATTTTGGTGATTTAAGGCTGCAAAAGACATTTGCAAAATCAGTAGGTGTTATATGGTAATGTGCTCTGGAATTTATTTTGAAATACTAATGTGATTTCGATTTACACAAAGTTCAGTTATATGATTAAAAGCATGTCCTTTTCTCACAAATGATGTTTAGTTCCATAAGAATATCACTGAAATATTAAGAAAATATTTTTAAAAGCCCTCCCTCCCTCCATTTAGAGCACTTGTCTAGCATGTGTAAGGACCTTGGTTCAATACCGAGCACCAGCACCACAAGAGAAACAAATTAAAAAAAAGGCTCCTTCCTTTACACAGGCATAATATGCGACACTTAAAAATACTTTTTTTAAAAAGTAATTTTTAGTCTGCCTTATTGAGTGTATATTAATTATAAATACAATGAAATCTATGGGGTTCCCCCATGGTTCCTTTGTAAAGGTGAGTTTTTTTTTTACATTCATGGTAGCATCAATATAGCAGAGGAATAGCAGGGTACCAAAGAGAGACACATAAGTAAAAACAGGATATTGTGGAGAGAATCACTAAGTTTCAGAAGGTCGACTGACTTTATTTCAGTTTATTACAGTCTAGATGAACTGTATGTTCTGATGTTGCTTATTCCAATTTCTTTTCCTCCATAGAAATCATTTGGAGCACAGGTTTTTCCTCTCAGTACATGAGTTCTCTTTTCCTGAAGTTCTAGTGGGATCTAGCATGCCTTATCTGTTACACAAGTTCTGGAACCTGCTGTCCAACATGGTGTTCACTGAAATGATAGAAGAGTTCTCAAGTTTTAAAGAAGGACTGGCAAATGTTGTAGGAATCATTACCATTAGCTTTATGTCTGTTGCCCCCAAAGAGGTTCAGGGAATTCAAACAAAGGCTTAGTCTTAGAGTGTAACGGAGCTAGGGTTGGTTCTTTAGCAGTATTAGTTAGGAGGACTAGTTGAGTCCTAGTTATGTTGAGAAGCTATGAGCTTCCACATACATGAATACCATTATTTTTAAAGTAATTAACAGGGCTTGGGGTATAGCTGAGCTCTAGAACGTATACAGGGCCCTGGATTCAATCCCGGGCACCAATAATAACAATAATAAAAAATTGTAGCTGCAAAGATGGGAATGCTGCCATAGAAGTCCTTGCACCTCTTTCCTTAGTTTGCTGAAGAGGAAGGGATATCATAAATGTTTGTTCATTCTCTTGTGATAGGCTTTCTATATTCCATTAAGTATTCCCTCCTGAGGATGCTCTTAGATTAGAAACTGCAGGATTCTGAAAGACTGAATTTCTTTTGCATTAGGCCTGTGTCCCAATGCTTTTCTCAGCATATTTTGTAAACTAAATTGTTCTACTCTAAGCTACTCAGTATTTAACTTTCGTTTCCTCTTGCATCTAGTTCCTTTGGTATTGCTATGAGTTAAATTTTGTACCTTACTTCTTTCTTCTGCCCTAATGCCATAAACTAGAATCCCCATAAACTAGATCCAAATCCCCAGTTGGGTGTGACCTTCAGCTGCTCCGGTACTTTCTCTGGGTCTCAGTGTTCTGGTCACGTTGGGCAGTGATCTTCCATCTCTAAATGTCTGGTTTTCATTTAACTCCTGTCTAGAGTAAGGGTTGGTTGTGTGAATGCTGTTGGCCAAACTCCACAATTTCTTTGTCGTCACCAGCCTGGAGGATATGAATAATAAGATAATCATATTTAGAATAATTATACATTCAACCAGGTGTGGTGGTGTATGGCTACAATCCCAGCACTCTGGGAGGCTGAAGTAAGAGGCAAGTTTGAGCCCAGCCTGGGCAACTTACTGGACTTGGTGAGACTTTGTCTCAAAATAAAAAATTAAAAAGGGGCTAAGAATGTAGCTTAGTGCGAAGGCCTTGGGTTCAAGGTACAGAGAAAAACACATTTCACTTGTGTGGCACTTTACTATGTACGAAGTGTTTTCAGAAGTAACCACATGTAACCCTTACCCAGCTGTAAATTAGCTGGCATATGACCTGGGATTTTCTGTTCTATCATCCCCTTGAGGGTAGTTCCTGCTTTTCATTTAGAAAAATATTGCCATCCTATCAGTAGATGGGGCAGCAGTTTCTTTCCTTCTTTACATTTCAACTTGAGCAGACTGAGGCTCAAGAATTGATTTGACACATTCGTACTGACATATGGGTAGAAGATAAGTAACCAAGTCCAGAACACACATTTTTATGGCTCCTAGTTCACTGTTCTCAAAGGAATATCCATTACTCCTAGCATGATTTATAAAACTGCTTTATCAGCATAATGAAGCTGTGGAATCCCAAATGACATTCTTTATTCCGTAGCTGACAAAGTTAGCACAGGAGATTTACTCAGATTTGCAAAATGGGATATGTAAGACATCAAGGCTGCTAGAGATGTTCTCCATTTACTTCTACTGTCCTGCTTATAAAAGAAAAAAGAAATAATTAGCCCTTTTTGCATTGATTAGGGTCGACTGATTTTCCCCATTTGTAAAATAGAAATGTAATTTCCAAATCAAAATCTGTGGCAATTTAATGGAAAAATCATATTTCTAGCATTATTTTTGGTGCAAATAACTTGATTTAAAGCTTCTGATTGAAGAACATAAATAAACAGATCTTTCTGAATGGATTCCCCAAAGCTTATTTCAGAAGCAACCTCAGAATTGTCTTTCAGACTGACTAGTTTGCAATTTAACAGTGCTGCCAAATTGGAATTTACTTGATCCAAATAAGAGGAACATTAAGATTATACCTGCAGCTGGGAGAAAAGTGCTAGATGTGTACAATTTTATGTAGCTGGATCTGCAGAAGATGATTTTTGCACATAGAAAAAAGGCATCTAAAAACGTGTCTGCTCTTATTCAGGCATTTCCAATATTTCTTTTTTAAGCACGCAAGTCTGATTACCTCTGTATGTCTCCTGGGAGCTGCAATTTTGCTGGAAAGAGATTTGGAACAGTCAGAACACTCACATAAAATAGATAGTGACTTTTAAAGTCCATTCCCTCCATGGTAGTAATAAAATGACCTAAAAATATTCTTACAGGCTCTCTTATGACATAGTGGATGAATCATTAGCTTATTTATGAATTGGCGATATTCTGTGACAGTGTTTCAGAATTTGTCATTCCAGAAAGTCTTGATCGCTTGCATAACTACAGGGAAGTCCTTGTGCCCCCTCATCGTAGCTTATGTAACTAGGAAAAATGTTATATATAAGTATGTATTTGTGTGTTGTGCATGCACACACACATATTTATATATTTACATATATATATTTTTATCAAGTAGTAAGTTTGGTTAGAAAGTGATCAGTTTGTCCTTTGCTCTCTGATCATTAAAAGAGGTTGTCACTTTTAGAGCAGTGCTTCTCAAATGGGTGGATGGCAGTTTTTGTTGTAGATGGTCCCACTGAGACTGACAGCACACATGGCACATGTTACACCGCATAAGCTCAGCAGTGGACCTGCTGTGTACCCTGTTCAGTGAAATGAACCCTTTGATCATGCATTTGGATGTCATGGTGGTGAAAAGTTGCTGTAAAAGTTGCATAATAAACCCTTAGTTTCTGTGGTCTTTCAGAGGACCATATTTTGAGTTTCACCGTTCTAGAGCACGTAATTTCTGAAAGTATAAGTAGAAACTCAACTCAAGTAACCTTGGCTGGCGGCACTTTTAACCAAAGAAGAACACGTGAAAAATGTTATTTTACTTATGAGATTTCATGTTTTGCTAGTCAAGTTCAGGCAAAGGAAGGCTCTGTCTTCCTTCCCGTTTTGCAGCCATCCTTAGTAATTATTTTGGGAGCCAAAATAGAGAAATCATCTCATTACAGCAAAGGGTCAAGGATTAGGTGTTGGGGCCCCTTCTGCCTAGTTTAATGCCTCTGCTGCCCTTGATAATTAAAGGGGATGTGATATGTTTCAAATACAGGTTTGTTTTGTTGACTATATAAACTATGGTGTGTGAACTTTTTACATTATGTGATGATTCACTGGGGGAACTAATTGATTATACTATGACTTTACAGGCCATGCTTTGTAACAGCAAAACAATTCAATGACTTTAAAGCCAGAAAGACATGGATTTAAATTCTGGCTCTGCCGGCAGTTCTCTGTGGCCAAAGAGGAAGCTGCTACCAATTTTGAAGCTCAGTTTCCTGATTTATTAAGGAGTTATGATGATACATACCTCAGGGCTTATTGTGAGGATTAAACATAATGACAGAATGTCTAACCTAGTTACTGCTCAAGGAATTAGGATTCCTATTGATAATTATTATTATGATATATTATCATTATTATCATATATAAGTGTCTCTCACTTATCCAAAAAAATCTGTTAAGTTCTTGAATTCAGGTGCCACCTGTTCAGATGGTAGGACATTCAGGTTTAGGTTGTCAAGTCTGGCACTCAAGGAACCACTTAAGTTTTGTAAAGTCATTTACTTCTTAATCAAGCTACTACAGATCACTAGATCCCAGCGTTTCCTAACTTCAGGCAAGCATGTCCTCACTTTAATATGAAATGCAACAGAATAATAAATTTTCCACTGTGTTGCTTACTCACTCTCTAAAGTAATAAAGTCTTTAGAACTGAAAGGAGTACAGCCCATAACCTTCAACTGTCAATGTAAATGACTTTATCAATATTTTATGTTTATAACTTTATAGTTCCTCATATTTTTTAAAAAAATCTTAAAAGTTTAAATAAACTACAAAATCATATAGATGTGTATATTAAAAACACACTGATGGAGCAACATACCCAATAATTCAAAGAATGGAGAAAGCCTATGAGTCTTTGGTTGACCAGTATTGCATGTCTATATCTGTTTTAATGAGAAGCCACTTTGAAGATATCAATATGTAATACAACCACCATTGTTAATTCCCTACCACTTTGTTTGTAACTCTGTATT
>NW_004955535.1:3178136-3199915 GCF_000276665.1 Chinchilla lanigera
AAAAAAAAAAAAAAAGAATGTGCAGGTTAGGCATGGTGGCACACGCCTGTAATCCCCGCACTTGAGGCCAGCCTGGACTGCATAGTGAGTGCAAGACCAGTTTGAACTACATAGCATCAACCTGTTTCAACAAACAAAACAGACCCCCCCCCCGCAATGTGACCTTTAGAAAAATGCCTGCCACGTAGTATAAATACCTCATAAATGGTGGCGGTAACCATTTATGGTAGAGGAGTGCATAGAGGTGGGCTAGGAAAATAAGAAGAGTTGACACCCAGAAGTTTATATGTTGGATAGAGGGTTTCAATGAAGAAGATTTTGACTTGGAAAATATGATCAATGAGGGTGCAATTAGAAAATGGAAATCACTCTAGTTATTTTAAAAGGAGGGCATTTAATGCAGGAATTTTCTTACTCAAGGATGAGAGAACTAAGGACCAAGGGAGACAGCCTGAAGTCTATGTTATGCCTCGAGCTACTGGGACAGTGGCAAGAGAGTGTGTTGTCAGATCCTAGATGCCAGGGCTCCCTGAAGGCAGGAAGTGCCAGGAGGGACCTGGAGCCTGGAAGGAGACAGAGCTACTGCCCAAACTTTTGTTGGAGGCAGAGTGAGAAAGGGAGGAGTAGCCAGGCCTTGCCTATCCTTGTGGACACGCTTCTGCAGTGACTCCCACCGACCACGCTTCTGCAGTGACTCCCACCGGCCACACTTACCTCTTTCATAAAGAGATCGGGGGAAGGGCAGTGGATGGATCTGAGAAAAAGCAGCAAGCAACTGAAGTCCAGGAGACCTCAATTATCTGTGTCCTACACAGGAATGAGAAACATTGAAAGCCTGAAAAGCTTGCATAGAATGTTCTGAGTTTGAAGTGACTTAGATAAAGCACCAGTAGGGCATCCTGGGTTTAAAGGAAACTAAACTCAAAACAGGGTAAAGGAGGTAGCAGTATATCTGCACCAAAGTCTAGACCCTAAGGTTAATCTCCTCTGCATTTGATTATACTACTTGCAATGTTTATAGGTATCGATGCTCAGGCCTTTCAAGAATAAATACTGAACTTTAAAGAAGGGATTGCCTTCCTCATTTCCGTCTCCAGTGCCTGTTGCATGGTCGTCTCTGAATAAAACGCTCACGGGATGGCCCGCACAGTGTAGTCCAAGGGAGAACAGCTTTGTTAGGGAAGAAGACAAACGCCGCTCAAGAAGACAGAAACATCGAGATGATGTTTTCCTAAGACGGATTACTGAACTGGCGAGATAGAACTCTTGGAGCGATGGAGTTCCCTCCAGAAAGTAGAAGATAAAGCCTCCTAGTAATAAAAATAGGGAAATATCAATTAAGTTGTAAATTTTATTGGCAATTTGCTATTTTAGCAAAACTATGCAAACTGCTCTTCTGGAATCAATATTGTCCTAAAAGGAATAACTAATTCATAATTAAGGCGAAAGAAGAACCTTGAAAAAAAGTGTCACTATGGATTTAGAATTTAAATGACAAAGGAAACACTGCACATAAATTGATGTGCTGATAGGCTCATTTATGCATCGGTTTCTTGCTTCAGTAAACTTATTTAAGAGTGTACCAAGCAGCGTGAATCCTAAGCTCTAGGGCAGCAGGCTAAAAATGTTAAGAAAAAGAGACTTTTTGAAGTTATAAAAATTTTATAGAATCTTATTTTTCTTTGAACATTAAGATACCTACCTTCATTCCAGAAATTTATAGGATGAAGTTCAGTGTAAAAAGAAAATGAAAATCAGCTCACATCTCAGCCTCCAGAAATAGCCACCATTACATTTGAGAGTATTGCTTCCAGTCTTTTCTCCTACGCATTTTTATAGTATTGTTTGGAATAATACTTTGTTTATAGTGTTGTACCCTAGCTTATTTACTAAATATCATACCTCTTCTCTCTTTCTGAACAATTCTTCAGCACTGTTATTTATCCTAAGTTACATTTTACTGGGGTACCACTCTTATTACAGACAAAAAAATTTTTCTCAAGTTTAGACAATAAATTTGTAACAAAACTTAAATTTGTGTTGAATTTAAGGAAATGAATTTTAGAGGCTTGTTACTAATAGGTTTCTGAGAAGAAAGCCAAGTAAAATGTTATAATGCTTTCTAACAAGCTACTTATTTGTAAGTGATGTTATAGAATAAAGCCAGGGCTAGGCAAAATAATCTATTTGAATCTGCACTTATGCTATGATAAATATAGTTTATGAATTTAGGTGGACAAGTATACACAGTATCTACTGTAATGGGTAAAATAAATAGGTCTGAAGGCGATAAGATAGCTATCCTTGAAAAATTTCAATACTACAGGAAAATCTTTATGCTTTTTACCTAACAACCAAGTTTAGGAAGAAACTCAACTTTATGGTGCGTTTCTGTGAGTTTTGATTTTTATAATAACTGATAGGTAAATATTGACTTACGTAACCTTCACCTCTCTTCCTGGAAAAGCAAAGGGCTAGCAAAGCGCTTTATCCTCTCCGAACATTTGTGTCTCCATTTGCCGTGTTATTTTCAAGGTTCTTCATTGTGTTGCCAGTTAAGGCTTGTCGTCTCTTTAGTTATGTTTCTGGCCAAGACGCAATTAAAGAATATGGAACTGATAATTATTTCCACAGTTGTTTCCAGTATTTTCACTGCTCTAAGCGTGAGAAACATCTTTGTGCACAAAGCATTTCCCTATTTGATTCAGAGAAGTAGAATCACTGAGTCAAAGGGGATTAATGTTTTTAAGCTTCTTGGTATATATTGCCTGAAGCTCTCTCAAAAGATTGTACCCCTCTGTACTCTTGATAATTGAAAAGGCCCATCTAGCTATGTCCTTGCCTGCATTGAGCATTATTTTTTTATTTTTACAATTGTAATACAGACAATAAAGCCTTGTCACTGTTATTATTTGCCTATCTTTAGTGACCATGAATGTTTTCTTTGAAATATTTGCTGGATGTTTTTCCTTTTTTGAGTAATGAAAAAGCAAATTTAATTTAATCACGCAAAACTCTTGCTAACTTTTCTGATAAATGCAAGCGTTTTTGTTGTTGTGTTCAGGTACTCAGTAATGAGTGATTCCTGAATACATACTTCAGCTTTTCCTCTAAGCTAATTAAGCCTAATCCTTTATCCATCCTCTGCAGACCTATTATCTATCCATTAAATTAGATTTGCTTATTGTCTAGAGCAACTTTAGTTTTTAGATATTTAAAAAAATATAGGAACCCTAAAGTACAATAGATCTTTTTAGTGAAGGGCGATTGATTTATGAATAGAGAAGGCTCCTTGCCCCTTGACTGATGGAGACTCTGTACCATAGACATGGGCAGTTCGTGTTGATGGTCCCCTGGGAGGCACTGATCTCCCCCCCCCCACCATAGAATTTTCAAAACTCTTCTTTGGATTCAAAGAACAGGATACAGAGATATGCATAAAGCATGATCCCTGTCCAGTGCCCAAGCCGGTGTGACCCAGGACATGGAGTGGCCCTTATGATGTGATAGAATTACTTGCCTATTACCGTGAAGGACGCAGTGCCAAGTCTGCTTGTGGCCAATAGAGGGATGCTTAAATTATCCTAAGTCCTTTCTGTCTCTGCAACCTAAATGACAACCATATTGTTATTATATTACATATTTTATTATTGATTACCATGTATTCCACATATTAATGAAGTTCAGTATATTTTTAATTGCTGATACAAGTTTATTAATGCCATCATATACCCATTTTGGCTTTTCAGTAAGGGATAAGAGTCTCGTGTTAGAATAACATGATTTGTATACCAAAGTTTATACTGTATATATACTGTATGCAGACATGCATGTAACTTATTGTTGCGTATTATCTTTCTACCTGTTGTGTAAGAATTCATAAAAAACCTATGTCAGCTTCACAGAAGACCTTACTGAGGAACAAAGGTGATGTATGTGGGATAGTAAATGCTCTGAGATTGTGGACACTGACTTAAATAAGATCAAGGTCAAGTGTAGGATGAGCAGTATTGATTACAATCTTTAGGGAAAGTTGTTTGCTGAGTAGAACAAAATGTTCTTCTAGAAAGGCGTTAGGTACTACTGAGTTAAGTAAAGTAAAACATGGACCTGAGATGTTCCAGAGTTTACTGGCATAAACACATGTATAATTGAGAAAAAGACTGGCTTGTTTATTAGTCAGCAAGGATGTTTTTCACTGAGAATCTCCTCCAGATTTTTGGAAGAAAACCTGACTCAGTGCTACTGGGGTAAATTAAGTACCTTAAGTTATAGAATTTCCAATTCCATTTGAGTGGCAATGGGTAAATTGTTGAATCCTCAGGGGAGAGATGATGAAGGTTTTGTGAGGGAATACGGGTTTGATGGGATAGTTTAAGGATGGCTACAAAGTGGTGAGTTATTTGATTGATTGACTGATTGATGGATAATTGAGATGACAAGGGTCCTTGGGTAGCAGCGGGGGAAGAAAAGGCAACATGACTCAGAACTACCTGAAAGTAGTGACAGACTGGCTGATTTTTAAAGAAAAAGGAAGAGTTACACGGTGCTTTGTAGTTTTAAAGCTTTGATGAAATAGAATAATATCATGTAACAAAAAGAATATTGCAAACTGATTTGGGCAATAGGGAACAGATCTGACTTTTATTGACTTACCTACTTATTTATAGTTCATCTTCTTAGAAAAATTCATTTGGCCCCTCATATAGATGTATGAACTTCCATACTATAGGACATGTATTTCTCATTAATCCTCTTAACACTTCTGTGAAGTGTATTATTATCTCTGGTGTGCAGATGAGGTTCAGAGAGAATTGGTCTTTTGCTCACATGATATAGGTAGGATTTCAATGTACTTTTAACTCCTAAATCAGTGATTTAGCCCTTAAACTGTACTTTCTTCTTTAAAGGGGACAGTGCCTTTTTTTCTTAAAGCAAGGGTCTCACTGTGTAGTCCAGGCTGATCTTGAACTAGCTGTGTAGCCCTGGCTGATCTCAAACTCACTGGAATCTTCCTGCCTCAGCCTCCAATGCTGGAATTACAGGCATGCACCACCATGCCTATCCCAACAGTGGCATTCTGAAGAGAAAATACCTTGAAGGTACTTGAAAATGGGGACCAGAAGGAAGATCCCAGTCATCAAAGTTATAAAAAATGTTTTTATTACAATTTGTGATATGAAGTACTTGGGGCAAGATAAGGTTCTTAACTTCTACTGAGTAAGTATAGTACATATCCTTGATATATCCTTTTAAGAGTTAAAGACACAGAACCTTATTTACTCTTGCAATAATCAGAACAGGTACTACAGTTGTTCCCCTTTAAAATGAAGCCTGATGTGGTGGCATACCCCTGAAATACCACTACACCCAGCATTCTGAGGTTGGGGTGAGGGTCTTGGTGAGTTCCAGGTTAACTTGGGCTACACAGTGAGTTCAGTGTCAGCCTGAACTACATCATGAGACCCTGTCTTAAGACAAAAACAAAAACAAAAATGTAAGTAAACAAATAAGAAACTGAAGTAGGACAGTTAAGGTTACTTTCCTGAGCACAACGGAAGACTCTGTAATGATTAAGAGGAAAGGCTTAATGGCCATGTGGAATTGAGCTTTAATCCTTAGACCTTTAGTTTCCCTATTTGTAAAATGAAGCTGGAATAACAATATCAGATACACTGATTTCTAAAAACCAAACATTAAATGAAGGCAATATGAAATGTAAGTCTTCCTCCCTCCCCTCATATCAATCTCCCAATTTCACTCTCCAGAAGCAATTAGCAGTCTACTTTCTGTAGATGTTTTCTGCAATAAAATTATGTCCTTTTTATACATTCATAGAGTAAGAGACACAATGCTTTATTCTTTTATGCCTTCACCATTTCTTATTAAACTAAGTTTTTGCTTCTGAGTAATAGACTGGTGGATTATGAATAAAAACTTGCACTGTGGAAAGTTATCTTAGTATGTTAATAAGACAGCAACCCAGAAATAAAGGTGGGAAATCTAAACTCAGCAACTGGTGACCTGGAAATCAAACCAGGCAACCATTCAAAGCATTATACATATGAACTGGCGCTCATAACTTCAAAAACAAACAAATAATTACTCAAATGGAAAATTAAAATTATCATCAAAAGTACACACAGGATGGATTATATTATCTGAATACATCTAAGGGGCTATCTGGGACCTGGCTTTTTCATTCAGGATTAATCCTGCTGCTGTTCTTTATTAAAAAGAAAAAAGTTCACCCCTGTACTTTCTGATCTCTTCCCATATCACTTTAGAGCACACATGACTTTGTAGGTGAACATAGTTTAGGATGAGCTGAGTCTAAAAAAGAGAAAAATAAATCGTAAGGTCTAAGACTTACTCTAATAGTGGGGAGATTAGATCCTATTGGTTTTTGGGAAAATTCATTCTCCAGTCAGATACTTGTCAAGGTTAAAGAAATTCATGGGTGCTCTGTTCAGATAGGAAGCAATTGGGAGCCCCTCAGATGCAAGCGGAGGTTTGAAGTCCCACTTAAGAATGAGCCTTTGTATTTCCTAGGCTGGTTCTGTCAGGGAAGGGTGCCTGGCTAAGGGAAAGACAGCCTTTGCTTCTAATGCTTCTTTTCCTCCTAGCTGGCGAGGGAACTCAGAGCAAGTTCCTAAGAGTTTTCTAGTCGTTAGCTTTGTCCTTTGGAAAATGAAAAATTTGGAACTGGAGATTTTTTAGAGCTGAGGTATTATATTTCATCTTCTTATTTAGTAAACAAGATGCATATCTTTATATATATATAATGTACATAAAATTATATGTAAAGTATAGGTTTAGTTTATATATTTAAATTATACATTCCATTTCACTATGAATTATATTTAGTTATATAAAAATACATGTATGTAAATTACACATTTAAATATATATCCCAAGGAATACCCAGAACAAGGAGGTAGAGATAAGTTAAAACTACCTAAAGAATTTAATTCCTGTTTGCCTAGTAACCATTAAATCCCTTACCAGGCAGGCAAAAACTACATTTCCTGCCTTGAGACAAGATTTAGGTCTTTCCGAACTTACCCTCGGGCTGTGTTCCAAAAGTTTATATGTAAGTTGGTTGCTTACAACTTGGAATAAAATGTGTTGTAAATGGTGGATAGGCCGCCAAGTCACAGAATCTTGTTTAACTCTCAGAGCGCCTGCTTACTGCGCTGTGTCAATACAGAACGCATCTTTGTGTTCGTATGGGAAGGGAACGCTTTTTTGCTGGAAATGGTGGAAACTCACACTGCAGGCCTTGATTCTTCTGCTCTTGACACTTATCTGGATTAGAGGACTGGACGTTTCAGCATTAGTGTTCTAGTTCCTGTTGTGGTCCCTCTGCCATGCCACTTTCCCTCGCTGTGGTCCGCCCCCCTTTTTTTTTCTTACAGTAGTAGGGATTGAACCCAGGGCCTTTGCACTAAGCTACATCCCCTGCCCTTTTAAAAATTCTTTATTTTGAGACAGAATCTTGCTAAGTTGCTCAGCCTAAGCTCAAACTTGCGATCTTCCTGCCTTGGCATCGCACAGTGCTGGAATTGCAGGTATGTGCCACCATACCTGGTTCTATAGTCCTTATTTTTTTTGTGTGCGAGGGTTTGTATGATGGTCCAGCTTCACCACTTCACTCCTCACCCTCTGGCTCCTGCCCTGAGTCATGGTTCTTCGGAGTGTCCTGTCCATCTCCCTCGTGCTGATTAAGACAACCAGCTCTATTAGTCAGCTTTCTCTTGTTATGATGAAATACTTGATACAAGTACTTAGGAAGGAAGGAGAGATTTATTTTGACTCATAGTTCTGGGTGTTCAAATCTAAGATCAGGAGGCCCCACAGGTTTGGGTCTCTGGTGAGGGCCGCAAATCATGGTGAAGTCCTTTCTGGAGCAATAGGTCACCTCCACAGAGAGAATATGGGTGAGGTCCCACTGAGGCACACCCCCATTTACCTAAGGGACTTGGATTAGACCCCACTTCCTAAAAATTCAAACACCTCCCAATAGAGCCATGCAGCAAACCAAGTTATAATTTACCTGCTTTGGGGAGTTACTCATCCAACCAATATCTCAGCAATAGCAAGCATACTGGGCAAAGAAAGACACGTTTCTCCTAGGACAGAGAAGTGGGTAAAGCCATCGAGGGCACTGGGCATCTATGACTTTGAATCCAGGCTCTGGGATGCAGCCTTAGGAAACTTGGTAACCATCACTGAAGCTCATTTGGTTGGTCTTAAAGCTAGTGATACAGGACTTGGCATGGTGAGGATCTGGTGGCATCAGGTACCTAGAGCACGTGCCATGGAGCACTGTGAAAATGTTTTCACTAGGACTGGGGATGGGGCTCAGTGGTAGGGCCCTTTCTCGCTGTGCATGCATAAGACTGTGTGTTCGATCCCCAGCACCCCACCACCACACACAGTGTTTTCTCTCCGCCTGCCACTGTCCAGTCTCTTGTGTTTTTTTCTTAGATTCTGGAAAAATAATTGGATAATAAAAGGGCTGACTTAAGAGTCACCTACATTTTAGGAATAAAAGGCTGCTGTAGGTACATCCACGCATAGGTTGTGCCCAGGATTCTAAGAGAAATAAAAGCTGGGGCAGATAAGTGTGTGGAGGCTAAAGGGAGAAGCTGAGCTAAAGAAAGGCACAGTGGTTCTTCCTGCTCTGAAGGAGAAGGCAATCATAGAGAGAGAGGGTGCTCTTGACATTGCCACTGAGAGGGGGAAGGGAGCGACTTACTCCCATAGCTGCACTGAGGCAGAAGAAGGAGCTCAGGAATCTGTCTTACACTTGGTTGGACCCTTCCCACTGGTAGAGTGAAAGAAGCTATGCTGCTTTTCAAATTTTCTGTTGGTGAACTGGGGATTGAACTCAGGGCCTTTACACTGATTTCCCCGGGCTGAGATCCAACTTGGAATCCTCCTGCCTCAGCCTCGCATACTCCTGAATTACAGTCATGCATCACCACACTGAGCAAGAAGCCATGATTTTTATTAACAGCTTCCTTAGTTTTAAAGGTAGTGATAGCTCAGTGGCAGAGCACTTGCCTAGTATACTTGGAGCCCTGGGTTCCATCCCCAGCCCTTCAAAAATAAAGAAAGAACAGTCTTTTTCTGATACCACCAAATAGTCCACATGTCAGCCCCTGGCTGGATTGAAGAATTGAGATCCTCCAGTCATTTTAAAAGCCAGAGAAGGGACTGGGGATTCAGCTCAGCGGCAAAAGCGCCTGCCTGGCAAGCGCAAGGTCGTGAGTTCAGTTCCTGGTACTGGAGAAAAACCAAAAACCAAAAAAAAAAAAAAAAAAAAGCCAGAGAAAAGGAATTTGGGAAAGGACCCAAATTCATTCATTCATTTGAATGAACCAACCTACCGTATGTGCTGCAATTAATACATCTAAGGCACCTTACTCACAAATACGCATTTTCTTTGGACCCCCTTTTCTCTCTCCCTTTTATTGGAGTTTCTTTATGCCTTAGAGCAGTCTTGATATCTCTGTTAGGTGTGTTTCCAGAAAGAATCCCCAGGCCAGCCTGTAAGGTAGATGCAAGAGAAAAATGCGAGGGCTAGAATTCCACTCATAACAGTAGAGAATTACATTCTTTGAAGAAAAATCAGATATACAATCAGTGCCATCAACAGCTTAAGGCTGGTAAAAACAGGGAAATGCCTTTCATAATCAAACTCTATTCAAAGCTCATTTATTGAGTACCACTGTTACTGAGTTGTGAGGTCCTGGAGTCTCCTTCTGGAGGTGGTTTTATATCTCCCACCGCTGAGGCTGGCATCAGGTCTTTGGCATTTGGGAACTGTCCCGCACGTGTGTCCTGGGAGTTTGTAATTAAGTGGTCACTGCCTACTTTCACAGCCAGTCTTAGCCACACCCTAGCTTCCTACTTCACTATTTATTGCTGTAACTGCCAGTGCTACATGAATCCAACAAAATGTCTTTGGAATTCTCTCCCTTTTTCATCTTTCCTTCCTTAAGTATAAGAATGAAAGAGAAAGCAATTTCTCATTAGTTATGTCGGTTAATGACGTCTGTGTTGTTACAGATTTTTTTTTATTATGTATCAAGTAGTTAACCTTAAAAAAGCCCTTTTTGAGCTTAGAAATTGATCACTGTTTCACATGCACATGGCCTATATTTTCAATTCTATTAACCTTTAAAATGTTCATTGGAATATAGCCTGCGTCCTGTTGCAAACCATCTTTGTGTTTGTCACAGTCTCTTTGAACTACATGCTTTGCACATGCTAAGCAACCTCTGTACCTCTAACTACTCCCTCAGTCCTGCATTATATTCAGAAGCACACCCATGGCAAAGATTCTTTGCATCACAAGTGCTAGTCAGGCTTCCGGACCTTCTCCTAGGTCCACCTGTGTACTTGTAAGATCCAGTTTTGCAAGAATCCTGGTGAATCATTTAACCTAGACCCTTCCTCTCCTAAATCCTCTGTATTCATTTGCCCTCAGTATCTGATCAGGTTCTTCCTCTATTGTCCTCCAGGTGTTTGATCACCTTGGCCTATTTTCTACAGGTAGGTTTAGTCAGAATCCATCATAGCTCTAATGTTTCCTCCTGGTAATTTTCCATCTACCACTCCCCCAATCTGATGCCGGGCTGTAAATTCCCCTATGCCCATGCTGTGTCCAGAATTCGACACATGCACGGCCAGAGGTTTCTGTGTATATTGCCTGACGCATCACCACTGTCCAAGATACAGATAATGATTTTGTGAAGGTGAATATCTTTGCTTTTTTTTCCAATAGTTTAGAAACTGAAATCTTTAACCCTTGAGCTTAAAAACAGACCCCTAACAGATACTTAAATAAACGTTAACTGATTATTCTAAATGTATAAGCACTTGTCACTTACTGAAGTATGCTCAGAAGCCTGATTAAGGGTTTTTTGATCTGCCTCCCTTCTGTTCTTAGTGCTGGAAAAGTAAGTGTATTGAGGCAATATTTTTGATGGCACAATCAGTTGGTTCGCATGCATTGGTAAAGGGTGGAGGCCAAAAAATTCATAGCTGGAAAGTCTTTGGAAAACTCTGTAACAACTGTTTCCATAGACCAATTTGAGTGAAAGCCAAGTAATAACTAGTTATTGGAGGGACCCCAATGTAAGAGCTTGGACAGAATGAGAAAAAGACACAGAAGGTAATTGAGGGGCAGACGTGAAGTTTTTGGTACTGTGAGAGAGTGGTGTAGCTAAGGTCAGAATCTAAAAAGAAATGCCTCTAGGGCCAAGCTAGAAATTTAAATGACTGAGGGTGGCCGGTGGGAACTGGGGCAACCTGAAAAGCTTCTGTTAGGGCTAAAGGCCTATTGTCATACAAGAATGTGGGCCCCTAGGGTCGGTCTTCAGGTTCTTCCAGAGAAGTTGCACGATGAAAAATCACCAGCTTTTTAAGGAGTGGTACAGGGTGTTGATCTCAACAATTTAAAAAACTTTCCTGTGGGCCAATAGTGACCAATCTGCAGGCTAAATCCAATCAGTTTTCTGACCTTTGTAGTCTGTGGTTACCCAAGAAGTCATTGAAAGAGATTGGCGCCTGGGGAGAAAGATCTACCTTGGGAGATAAGGGTGTAGAAAAAAGTAAGCTGAGAAGATGAGGGCAAGGTAGGAATGTTAGCATTTGGGAATATTTGTTTAGACTTTGTAAAACCACACAGGAAGAAAGATGAGGCTAGCATTAAAAGTGATGAAGAAATTGACTGCTGTTTATTTTCATCAGGAAAGCAAGTTTTCCACAAATTCTCCAACTGTGAGAGAGGATGGTGAAATCAAAATAGGTCACATCAGTCATGTATTTGCAATCCAAAAAAGTTAGGGCACAGATTTTTTTTAAAAAATTGAACTGTGGATTTGGTTACATGGAAAGCTTTACAAAGGTATACAAATGAAGTCACATTTAGTAATTTTTAATGTCTTCATTATGAGAAGTAAAACTTAATTAAACTGGCTCTGCCCTGGAGACTCAGATGTGTTCACTTAGGAAGAGAGAGTGGTAAGATTGGTTAATTAAAGAAGCTTAGAATAGTGGTGAAAGGAGGAGACTATTATAACTCCATGCACTTCTGAGAGTTCTGTAATAGCTAAGTGACCTATGTTAGGATTGAGAAAACTGGAGGAGTAGTGACTGAGGTTCTGAGCCCAGGAAAAAAGCCCGAGTTATTCTTGCCAACAGTAAGAGGGATCTATAAGCCTCTTGACAAGAGGGAGACCAGGAGGAAGCTGTGTTGGTGTGATCTGGTGTGGTTATAATTGGGACATGAGGACTATAGTAAACGACCAAGCTTGGGGTAAATTGCTCAGTGCTGGAACACTTGCCTAGTGCAGGTAAGGTCCTGGGTCCCAGCCCTAACACCACACACCCAAAAGAGGCAATGCTGAATGGAAAGAACTAATGTGATGGCTGGATACCTCGCTGAAGTTCACGTTCCCTCCAAACACAAGGATTGCAGATACAGCAGAGGATAGGTAGAACAGCTTTGTAAATGAGTTGACAGAAGAGGAAATGGCCAACTAAATATGGAATTCAGGAGCAAAACATGAAGTTAAGGAGTTCCTTTTTTTCTTTTTTTAGTTCCAGTGTGCCAACCTAGCTTGCAGCCCTCTGCTTCCAGTACCTTGTTCCCACTCCACACCTTCACTGGCCCTGTGGCACCCCTGCTGTCTGGCTCAGCTTCCTCTGGGCTTAGACTCCAGGCTTTTTGGCAGGGCCGAGCGGCAGGTGGCTGGGATGCTTGGCTGCGTTGGGTGGGAGGGAAAGTGTTTAGACCCGAAGAGAAGAGTTTCATCCAGGCCTTCCATTTGCAGCCAGAGTTTGGCTTTTCAAGAAACCTGGAGCCTCTAATTTCTGAGACTTAAGGGTTGAAAGAGCATATTTCTTATTAGTTCCTCCTGCTCTCTGCCTCAGCTATCTTGTCCTGCACTATTCACTGAATTAAGTTAACTGGGGATTTCTCTGCTCTCCTAAATTGGTTACTACCAGATCATGCCTAAAGCATTAAGCTCTGATCTGTTCTCATCTCATCTCCTGTGTTCTTTCTTTCCTTTTGGGTCAATGTCATTTTATTCATTTATTTTGGTCAGTGTTATTTTAACTCCCCGTTCAGTCATTCTAGCAGAGTTTCAGAACACTGAGAGACTAGAGTCGGTTTCATATGCTGTGTTTAATTCGAAGTTCCAAGCCCTTTCATGCTCAGCGAGATGGAGATGAGCAGGCCCTTGCTACTAGGTTCTCCCTGCTTCTCCGAGCGGCCTTATCTGGGGCTGTTCTTCCTCTTCACTCTCTGACTTCAGTTTTATTTTCTGGGAATTGAATCCAGGGAGAAGTGAGCTACACTGATCATGCCTCCCTCCCTTCCTCCCTTTTATTGAGGCAGAATCTCACTAAGTTGCCCAGGCTGGCCTCAAAATTGCCATCCTCCTGCCTCAGCCTTATTCAGCTTCTTGAATAGCTGGGATTATAGGAGTGTACCAGTGTGCCTGGCTTCCCCCATCTCTCTGAGATTTCAGCAAAATTGCCCTTCTAAGGATTCCTACTGGCCCACGCTCTTCTCTGTTTCAGAGCTATTTTTACATGTGCTGAACTGTTACCCTGCTGTGCTCTGCCTACTCATCACCTGGCTCGCTCCCATCATCCTTTAGGTCTTGGCTTCCATTTCACTTTCTCAGACAAGCCTGCCTGACATGTGTTTCCCTGTGTGTACAGGCTCACACCACTTCCTGTGTGTTTCCTATACCCTTTTACCACAGTACATGCAAGTGTTGGTTACCATCCATCCCCTTCACTAGACTGCTCACAAACAGGGCCCAAATCTGCTTTGGCTACCAGTGCATTCCACATCCCTGCCGTGGTCCCTGGCCCAGGTTATGTGCTTAGAAAGTACTGAAAGGATTATGGATTGATGACTCTTTCAAAAATGTATAAGCTGTTTTAAATTGAGTGTGGTGGCACATCCCTGTAATCCCAGTACTCTGGGAGTCTGAGGCAAAGAACTCACAACTTTGAGCCCAGCCGGGGCAACATAGCAACTTAGTGAGACCTTATCTCAAGCTAAAAATTTTAAACAGGGCTGGGAGTGTAGCTCAGTATGAAGGCCCTGGATTCAATCCCTGTTACTGGAAAAAATAAAATTTCTTCTATATAAGCACTGCCTCAGTGCAAAATTCACGGGTTCAATCAATCTCCTGTACTTTTTATAATCACTTTTTCCTAAAGGTTATTTAAAGAATTACTAGTATCATTTTAAATATATAACGTAAATATTTTTATAAACACAAGTATAATTGGCACCATAAAATGGAACTTTAAAAGTTAAGATTTTTTTTTCCTTTAGAGACATGTGACTTCTCCAGACTGTCTCAGGCCTAGGGAATAGATAGCCCCCCTCATCTCTCCCTGGCCCAGATGAATGGGCGGGTTACACCGAGACCGGGACAAGGAGATGAGGTCCTATTCCATTCCCATAGGCCCTGGACTGAGAGCTGAGGTCCTGCAAGGGACTAGACAAGCCTGAACAAGACTGTTGTCTTGTATTCCCTCCCCAGTGGCGGTCTTTCTATGAAAGACTCCAGTACAGCTGTCCTCACTGAGATGACGGGCCCCTTCATCTCCTCAGAGCTAGCTTCAAATAAAATCTTTTTCCTTTTTGCCAAAATAAATGTCCCCCTTTGATTTAGTCAGCAGTGAACAAATAAACCTGAGTGTATGGCCCTCAGTAGCTTGTAAGGCAAGTATATTAAAAATGATAATAACGACATTTTGAAGTTGCTTGTGGTATATTACAGTATGTAATTATGCAGTATTATAAAATAACTAATGATTAAGAAGGGCTCTGTAGACAAAACTCTTTTGAGGGTCTTTTTTTAAAATTTTGACAAGGTCTCACTATGTAGTTTGGGCTGGCCTTGAACTATGTAGCCCAGGTTGGCTTTGAATTCCCGGCAATCCTCCTGCCTCAGGCTCCCAAATGCTGAGGCATGCACCACGATGGCTGGCTTTCGAGCTTTGTAAAAGGCATCCATCTACCCATAATCATCCTTATGGTCAGTGTGTGTGTGTGTGTGTGTGTGTGTGTGTGTGTGTGTGTACAGTACTTGGTGGGGGAGATTAGAGCCAGACCCTTCTAGCTTTGAAACTTACGTGACAGGAATGAGGCACAGCGGTATGTCTGTGAGTCCGCTCTCCATCATAAGGTCAGGCCCCAGAAATGGCCCATAAGAAGCATAGTTCCCACAAAAAACTTTATATTAGCCATTTGTTACAGAAGCTGCTTTCTCAACAAATGTACCAGAACTGCCAGCAATGAGCAAAACCCCTTTGAATTTCTATTCTTCTGCTTATACGGTGTTGCTAAGAAATGGTGAGGTACCGAGGAAGACCTTGAACTACCCATGGCCAGGATTTTGCGCTTTTATTTCACAGTCACACTTCTCAGTTTGTTGTTGTATGTAACCTCTTTCTTTCTCCCTCAGTTTAAAGTCATTCACATTTTATGCCATACTAGGTATTTTATTAGAATTTTAGAAAGTTGCTGGTGCCAAATAAGTAATAACCACTTCACATCTGGAAACATAACTTGACAGTAATTGTAAATTCACAACCTGGGCTTTCTGTAGTTTATTCAAGTATGAATGCATAATTCCTGTTTATCTGTGTATGGCTTTATTTTTTCTCCACTGAAGTACAACTCAGTGTTTATGATGAGGTTTTAATGAGTTTAGATTTGAAAAGGCCTGAAATATATCTAAAAAGTTATAGGCCACTTAATGATGTGTTAATAATGTTCCTTTTTTTCCAGCTAATTCTTTAAAGGTATGTCCCCAATTTCTTGGTTTGTTCTTCAGTAGTTTTTAATAATCCTAAATTTCTCAAGCCTGGATATCCTGGCTTACTTTGCTTTTAAACCAGATTTGATTTAAATGACTCATTTTTCTCCAGCTTTATTACAACCTGTGGTTCTTGTCCATTCTAGTGAGTTTGGGCTGGCAAAAATATTTTCCCTGTCAAGAAACTGTGAGAACATTCTAGGAAGAGTGAGGTTAGGAGTATTGTATTTTAAATTCATCCACTTTCTTTCCTGTGATAGGAGGGATTTGATGGTGGTGGGGAGATTGTCCATTTGTCTTCCTTGGAAAATTATTTAAATAGGCATACAGTGGTAGTTCAATGCACATTGACTGCCAGGCACTGAATTGGGAACTGTGACAAAAAATATACTTCCTCTCAATTTTATTTTTCACTCATGATCATCTGGGAGATTTGGATTAAATTTCTTCTGGGAAACAGAGTTGATAGGACAAAACAAAGATCACGGGACTGATTTATCTGTTGGAATAATCTTTGAACATGCAACCCTTTCCATTCATCAATCTTATGAGGTCATTATCATTCTTTGTACCTAATAGATAAACATACTGTTAGGACCTTTGGACTTTTCCAAAAAGTCTCCACAAGCCATTGGAAAACTGACTACAATGTTCCTTGATTTGAAATTCTACAGCTCAGGTTATTCAGAGATGACAGGGTTTTGGCAGTATGATTAGAAGGCAGAAACAAGTTGTAAACTGGACATGAGGGAAGGGACTTAATGTTTTCTTTCTGTAATATCTTCTGAATGTTCCTGTGACTTTAACATGCTCAGCTATTTCCCATTGTTTTTATAAAAGCATGTCCAACATGCATAGATTTGTGTGCAAAACCTGACCGGTCATTCTTTTCTGGTGAGTTTGACACCTACTGCTACTACTTCACAGTGAAATGAACATTGTAAAAGTGAAATATTTACTGAAGTCAAGAGAAGTTCACTGACTAAACACAGGGGCAAAATCCCTATTGCTTGTTTTGAGTCTCAATGGATGAATAGGCCATCACTTCAGTAGCTAGTAATTCAACTCCAGAATAGGTAGATGCTTTGATATTTCCTCTCATTCCTTAAGCTTCTAGATTTCGCTATTTCTAGGAGAGAACTAGTGCTCAATACAGTAATACAGGTTCGAAAAGGGAGTGCACTGTTAAGCAGTTTTACCCTTCTGAAGGATAAAGCTGCCGTGAAAACATGGTATAACTCGTTTCTTGGATAGTCTCACTGCTCTTGAGTTCCAGCTGCAGGAGCTAGTGAGCTCATTACAGCTTGGATCAGAGTCCTGGAAAGGCAGCTGCAGAGGAGACTGGAGGCCAGGCTCCCAGGGGCCACAGGAATGAGGGGCTTCAGTCTTATTAAACTGCACGCATATTTTAGCTACACAGTCATCTCAAGCTTCAGTCCAGGACAGTGTCACATTGTTTGCAGCTGTGTCGCATCTTGAGGTTTCTGTGTGCATCCTACATTGTATACCCTACACACTTTCACAGAGAGCGGACTTATCTCTTCCAGCTGTAAACCAGAGGAAGGGGTGTTGCAGATCCTGAGCACTTGAGGACTTCAGCAGCACAAGGTGGTTCACTCTTGAGTAGGACTTTCAGGACACTAGAAATCCATTGTGATTTGCTGATGATTCCTGGATGTGTACTTGGATGGCTTCCGTAGCATTTTGTTGGCAACCGGCCATGTTCCCTGCTACTTTCTTCTGGTATTCCTGACTCACTGTTCAAGAATGGGTTGGACTGTGGTGCATGGAAAACTGGTAGCAGAAGGCTTGTTCTTCACAGTGGTTTGGAGATGCAGTGATGTAAGGGTGTCAGGGAGGATTAACTGGAGGCAGAATGTGTCATAATTAGAAGGATCTGGAAGACAGGAAAATTTGAACTGCTTTAGGGAAGCCAGTAGCATGGCTACAGCAGAAGTGTTCCAGATGCTTGCCTCTTGATATTTTCGCACAGTGATCCACACCCTGAAAGAATCAGATCATTTTTGTCTCTCCCATTTGGAGCTCCAGCTCCTCGAACTTGCCAATTCTTGGTATGAACTGTGAGACTTGGATGGAGCACATTTGGGCCATTCTGAATTCTGAACAGAACCATGAGAATTGCAAAGGGGAGTCAAACTGGGGTCATCAGAGAGGGATCTTGGTGTTTTGAAAGAAGGAAGAGAACAGGAAACTAAGACAGTTAAGAGGCTGCTGAAAAGGGGGAGGATTAGAAAGAAAGGGAAAAAGAAGAGAAACCTGCGCCAGTAACAGCAACCAAGGTGATTGCTTGACACATGGCATAAGTAAATGGATCAAAGAAAATCTGGGGTTGGAGGCTCATTCTTTGTAAACTGCTACAGGCCGCTATTCAGGGAAGAGGGACCTGCATTTGACCCTAAGTGCCTGTGTCTGCATTGCTTATTTTACAGAGTCAGAGGGACTCCGTCATGAGTATGTGTGAAGGGAGTCCACACTGCAAGCGTAAGAGAAATCTGATTGTACTGCTGAATGTTGTTACACCGGTCTGGAGGGGAGGGAAGGAAGTGATTTCCTATAGATTAATGCCACAAGACAGCTCTAAGCATGAATTGAGACCACCCAAAACAGTAAACAGTGGTAACTGAGGAAAAGAAACAAGGAAATAACTCAGACTCTAGGGAGAGAGAATGAAGGAAAATCAGGGAGACCCAAAACATTAAGGTCTCCTTACCAGAGAACAGGTCCAGGGAAGTTAATTCACTTTGAGAAGGATCTTACACATACAATATCTTTCAAGATGCCCTTGGATGCTTTTAAGTTGTTGAATACCTTGTTGATGCTCATCAAACGGGACCAGCAGGGCACAGTGGTATAGGCCTGTAATCCCAGCTACTCAGGAGCTGAGGCAGAAAGATTTTAAGTTCAAGGCCAACCTGAGCAACTTTTGTGTGACCCTGTCCCAAAATAAAGGTGGGGAGGCAAGCTGGAGATGTAGTTCAGCTCTGTCTGTGTTTAATCCCTGTACTGCTAACAACAGCAAGAAGTGGTGAGGGTGGGGTGCACAGATTCCCAGACCTACTAGATAAGAAAATCTGGGACATATGTGTATTTTAAAATGAGCCCTCAAGTTTGAACCATGAATCTCATAGCAGGGTTCTCTCAATCATCTTACTGAATCATGCACCCAAGAATCCAATGAGCCTCAGCTGTGTAGTTTGGACTCCAACCTAGGGCGCCATTTCAAAAGATGTAGGAGTTACTAGATTCTTCTTAAACCCAGCTCATGTTTCTAAATCTTTTTCAACAGTCCTCATATTTTGCAAACTACTAATATTACCAGCACAAGCCCGTCTAACATTAATTAGGATAATTAATGAAACCCCTAGTGTAATAGGAGCTAAATATAGCTGAAGCACTAACAGTGGCCGCCTCTGGAGTGAGGCTTTTTGATTAATTGCTAGCCAGCCACCCCTGGAGTGTGCATTCCTGATTAAGACAACTGACCGCCTCTACAGCGTAGCTTAAGCTAACACACTCATATATCATGTTGTACTGTCCACATGAGGGTTTTTTTAAAAACCCTTAACATTTACTTTACTAAGGCATAATTTAAACACCATAAGACACTTCCATATTAAGTGTACAGTTTGAGTTTTGAAAAACATATACACTCGTATAACTACCAATCAAAATATATTTCAGCCAACTAGCAAATTCCCTTGTGTTCCTTTGTGGAAAGTTAAACTCACCCAACACAGGCTACAGTCTGTCTTATGGGTGAGTTTTGCCTAGTATACTGTTTTGGCATAAATGACATACCTAGCTTAGTGTATTTCAGGTCAGTTTATGTTGTTGCATTATCTGTAGTTATTTGTTTTTCTATTGCAGGGTGTAGTGTTCATTGTGTGACTGCCACAACTTGTTTATCTACTACCCTAGTGTTTTATTTCCAGGGTTTGGCAAGTATGAGTAAAGCTGCTGTGGACATTGATGCATGCATCTTTTTGTGGACATGTGATTTATTTCTTTAGAATAAAATTTAAGAACAGAATATTTGGGTTGTAAGACAGATATATGCTTAATTTCATAAGAAACACCTAACTTGATTTCCCAAATTTGTACTATTTTACATTCCTATCAGCAGTGTATAAGAGTTCCAGTTGCTCCATATCTTCACCGTGATATATGATAATGCCAGTCTTTAAAAAATTTATGCAGAATAGCTTAAAATAAATTAGACTTTGTTTTCTTCCTCCTGATTTAAATTCAGGCTTTTATGTTTGGTTTCTGCAGAGACCATAAGGCTAAGAATGTTGACCCAAGAGACTTGGGATATGGATTAAATTATCATCCTTTGTTCATACCATTAGAAGTGTTTTATGCACGTCCTTTGCCTAGGGTAGTTAATTATGTCTACCATGATTTTTGCTTTGAAATATGCCATTGTTTTCATTCTTCTGTTCATTTATTCATTCAACCTTTCAATCAGTCCCCTAGCTGTATTAGACCTGCTTTTTGAGAGAGTGGTTATGTATTAAATTGCTGGGAAATATGACAGGAGTAGGTGATGAGGTTCTTCAAGGAGTTTTTTGTTGCTGGGTTTTGAAACAAACATGCATAGAAACACTAGAAAAGAAATGTAGCGAAGGGTATATCAAGCCTAAACCAAGGACAGCCTTTGAATATAGCTTCCTGCTAGGTGACTTTAGTCAGGGCTTGAGAGATAAATGTAGAAAACAGTAGAATAGATTGTCGAGCTGTTATTCTCTGCTGAATATTAGAGTGATTGTGCCTTAGAATATAAAACCAGTTGTTGGACAAAGAATACAAAACTGCAGTCAGTAGGAATAACTTCAAGAAATCTGTTCTACAGTGTGGTGACTGTAGCCAATGATGATATATTTTATTTTATTTATTTATTTTTTTTGTGGTACCGGGGATTAAACTCATGACCTCACACTTGCTAGGCAGGCTCTGTGCCACTGAGCTATATCCCCGGCCCTGATGATATCTTTTATTCTTGAAAAACCCTAAGAGGATAGATGTTAAGTGTTCTCACCATAAAAATAATAATAACTCTGTGAGGTAATGTGTGTTAATTAGTTAGACTTAACCATTCCATGGTGTATATGTAGACCTTAAATATAATGCTGTACATGATAAATACATTATAATGTGTTGGCTTAAAAAGAGAAAAATTTAAATTTATTTTGATTTCAGTTGCATTTCAAATTACACAGAGATACATGTGTCAAGTAAAAAATGCTCAGATGTTAACAGTACATATCTTTCAGATTATGGGATGATTTGTTTACTCAACATTTTATTTTCCTTTAATTTTACCATTTTCCACATCGAGCATGTGTAACTTTTGTAACCAGAAAAGTCATTATATTGCTATTTGGTTGTTGGCTAATTTCTTATAGGTATTTCAGTCATGTATTCCTTGTTCTCTTTAATCTTGTACAGCAAATGTTCACTACAGTGCATCTAGGTTACAGTTTAGGAAGAAAATCAATGTCTGAGCTGGGCGTGATTGTGCAGTAATCACAGCACTCCTGAGGCTGAGGCAGGAGGGTCAGTGTGTGTTGGAGACCAGCCTGGGCTACAAAGTGAGCTCAAGGCCAGCCTGAACTGCATAGCACAACCTTGTCTCAGAAAGACCAAAAAAAAAAAAAAAAAAAGAAAAGAAAAGGAAAACAATGTCTGTCCTTTTCCCTTTTGGGAACAAAAAAGGTCCTACAGGCTCTGGCACTGTAGTCCTTTACAGAACTTAGCTTTACTGATTGTCAAAGGGCAAAAGGATTTTTTCCCCATACCCCCAGATCAACAGAATTTCAGCCCCCTCCCCAAGCCTGGAGCATAAACATAAGATTTTTGTTTGAAACCTATTTTTTTTTTTTTTTTTTTTTT
>NW_004955535.1:3200015-3232652 GCF_000276665.1 Chinchilla lanigera
TTTTTTTTGGTTTTTCTCCGGTACCGGGAACCGAACTCACGACCTTGCGCTTGCCAGGCAGGCGCTTTTGCCGCTGAGCTAAATCCCCAGCCCCTGAAATCTATTTTTATAGCTGTTGGTTGTTGGTAAATCATGGGGGGCTTTTGTCTGTGCTTTCTGATGTGAAATAACGAATAATCTGTTTGCTCCCCTTTTTCTCCAGCTGACCTGAATAATGTCAGGTTCTCAGCCTATAGAACTGCCATGAAGCTCCGAAGACTGCAGAAAGCCCTTTGCTGTAAGTATTAATTAGTACTTAAAAGATCTTATTCAGTTTGTTTAAAACAAGAAAAGTGGATTGGAGGTATCTTTCCCTTGAACAGGCATGTAAATGAGCTTGCACAAGGCTTGTTGCAACATAGACCTCATTCTTCAAATAAGTGTCTTGGGGTTGGGGACCTTGTTCAGCGGTAGTGTTTGCCTAACATGCACGAGTTCCTGGCTTCAGTCCCTAGTACCGACAAAAAAAACTCCTCTTTCCCCCAAAATTAGACCTAGCTGGAAAATAATCAGCCTTGAAAACTAGAGATCAAAACTGCCAGCTGTAATCAGCCTACTTGCCTTCACTACTTTCTTGCCCAGTGGCTACTCCTTAAGGCGGGTTAGGCAAGGATAGGCTGATCGGGACCAGTATTTTTGATCTGTAGTTTTCAAGGCTGAGTATTTTCTAGCTAGATCTTACTTTTGGAACAATGCAGAAGTACCTACCTTTGGCTTAATGTTTACCTCCACCATTATATTTAGACTTATTCCTGTGAGTATTCCTCAGTTATTGATGTTAAATTGATAGGATACCAGTAATTTATAATTAGTGGCATCAATATCTGTAATTCTCTTTATGAAACTTCGATTCTATCCCCCATTGCAGTTTTCTTCTTCTTACAAAGCGTATTTAGTGACAGAAGGTTATGACTGTCTTATCCAAGCCAAGTTCACAGATGGGTTTCAGTGTTAATATTTAGATGAATGCTGTGATAGAGGAAAAATGACTAGGTTGCTTTGCTCTTTCTTATCATATATCTGTGGAGAAATCCTAAAATGTTGCATAGTTTTTTCATCAGATAGTTTATAGATACACTCTCTTATCAGCAAAGTGAAGCCGGTCGGTCGTGGTGCTGCAGGCCTGTAATTCCAGCACTTCTGAAGGCTAAGACAAGAGAATCACAAGTTCAGGCCTAGCCTGGACCATTTGGTAACTTACTAAGAATTATCACAAACCGAAACAAAAAATAATATAAAAGGTCTAGAGATACAGCTTAGTGCAAAGGCTTTGGGTTCAATTTCTAGTACTGTACATCAAAATTTAAAAAGTGATTTATGGTGTAATATTATTTGAGTGTCTCTGTACATTGATGATATATATCCATGAAACAGACAGGCATAGTTCTTACCATGAAGGAACTTACAGTCTGACAAGAAATAGCCAGGGAATCTATTAAATCGTAGGTTTAGGCAGATGTACATACAAAGTCATCAAGGTTGTGCATGATTTAAGTGAAAACCTAAAGTAATATTGTCACTATTTTTAGGCCGTGTGACCACTGAGGAAAAATAAAAGATAATTTCAACATCACTTATTTAGTTGTGTCATAGTGGAATAATGGGGTGTTGTATGGGATGAGGCTCAGAGGAGGTTAACTGGTGATGTCTAAAGCAGGTAATTCCAGTGAGATAAGTAGAGCTCACTCTAGGACCACTCTTCTAGTCAGAAGGAAGACTTGTGTTCTGAGGGTCTGAGTGCAAACAAAGCATGATGCAGTCTGACTGAAAATACTTTAGTGTGGTGAAAGCACAGAATTCCATGGAGGGCCATTGTGAAATATTAGGCTGGAGACAGAAGCAGGAGGCAGATTGTGAAAGGCTTTAAAACCAAAGTTAAAGAATTTAGAGGTCAGTGGAGAGTCGTTGGAGAGATTTTGGCAAGGGGATGACATGATCAGATTTTCATTTGGAAAAATAAATTTGGCTGTGAAACCAAGCATGGATTAAGGGATTGTGTGATTGACAGGAGCGAAACCTGCTGTAGAAATAGAAACCAGTAATATGGTGGCCTGAATTGGCAAACAAGGCATAGAGATAAGCATTGGAGAGAATGTAGAAATATTTAGGAGGTGGATTTGCTAAACCTCAGTGGTAGGTGAAAGGGAATGATATGGACAAAGGGGAATCAAGGAATACTCTTAACTTCTTGGCTTGGGCTACTAACCGGGTGATGGACTTGCCTAGTCAAGCTGGATATGAATCTGTGGTACTGAGGAGAAATCTATGAACAATATGTAGGGGTCATCAGCATGTAGATGCTTCGCTTTTTTTTTTCTTTTGGTTCTTGGGATTGAACCCAGGGCCTTTCACTGAGATACATTCCCAGCCTTTATTATTATTATTATTGTTGTTATGATGATGATGACTATTTTTAAATTTTGGACAGGGTTTCTCTAACTTGTCCAGGCTAGAGTCAAACTTGGAAACGTCCTGCCTCACTCTTGCAGAGTGCTGGGATTATAGGCCTGTGCCACTGTGCCTGGTTTAGGTGCTGCTTTTAATTAATTGTGGAGAGGACAAGATGGCTCCGGGAGGATGTAGAATGAGAAGAGTTATTTAGAAGAGAGGATGAGTATCCTACCAGGACTTCAAAGGAATGGCCAGCAGAGGAGTGTAAAGTCCCAAGAGGTTGTAGTGGCACTGCATGGTAAGAAAGGAGGAATCTTTCACTAGGGTCAGATCTGACTGGGATAGTGGAGTAAAGTTGGGAACAGTACCCATTGGATTTAGTAATTCAGTGAGATTTTAGAAACATGGTTGGAAGTGTCCCACCAAGAGTTTAAGCGGGAATGTAAAGCTGGTTGGTAGATGCAGCACTGTTGGAGAAATTTAGCTGTGAAGCTGGGTCAAAGGCACTGAGGAATTAGTGAGATACTTGTGTGTATTTATATGACTATAAGAAGACAGGCTAAGATAAAAATATTTGGCTCGGGAGATGACAAAATGTGCACTTTCAGAGGATAAGGTCAGGTGATCCAGAGCCAGAGATAGGAAGGAAATACCTCCCTTGCACTATAACAGGTAGGGCAGAGGGAAGAATATGTGCAGGCCCAGGTGACAGCAGAAAGGATAGGGACACCTATCTAGTTTTTTGTTGTTGTTGTTGTTGTTGTTGTTTTTTGTTTTTTGTTTTCCACCGGGAATCCTCACCCCAGGCAGGCGCTGTGCTGCTGAACTAAATCCCTAGCCCCGGGTCACCTATCTAAAGGCATCTGTTTTCTCTGGAGTTCAAGAGTCCCTTTCATACAGTTTAACAATGGAAGGTGATAAAGTTGAGATTGAGCTTATCTCTGTGGGCCTAAGTTGGAAACCAGCTTTATGGAGCGCAGAGTCCATGGGGGTTCCATAATACCCCATAACTTCCCCAAGTACACCCAGCAGTCAGAAGTCAGATGCTTGGTCCCAGGATAGGCAGAGAACAGCTGGGCTCAAGAAGTAAGGATTGTTGTATGAAGCTAGGATGTTGTGTGTCAGGAATGTTTTGTGGGGGCTCAGCTGTGACTTTGGGGTGGCAGCAGGTAATTAGGAGGTGCATGGATCTAGAAGACAGCTGTTTGGGGCAGGTGGAAGAAGAGGTAGGTGCTGAAAGAACTGAAGGCCAAGAGGCTGTAGTCACAGGGGGTCAGCTGAATCAGATGCTCATATTTTTCAGCATCACTGAGCCTCCATGAATGGTTCCACGTGGTAAGGCCTAGGGCATTGGTGGCGAACCTGTGGCATTGGTGGTAAACCTATGGCACATGTGCCACAGCGGGCTGTTTATATCATTGAAAGCTCTGAAAGGTTGGCCATCCCTGGTCTAGGGTATGACCCTTTGAGTAGGTGGCGGAGTTGGAGCAGACGTGAACTTCCAGGGAGATAGAGTAGGAAGCTAAGGGACTGAGAGACTAGAGTGGGGCACATATCACCTATGCCAGTGTTGATGTCATCCTGAATTGGGGCCTGAACTCGGGGAGGGAGGAGGACTGTGAATCTTGGCCATCAAGTCTTTAGGAGTGAAGGAGTTCAGCTAGGGCCTCTTCAGAGGCTGGCAGTAAGGTAGTCGAGGAGTCACTGGTATAGGGTTTTTACACCGAGGTGGAAATGTGCTAGAAATGGAATTATTTGGAAAGAGTGCATAGGTCTTTCCTCTTCATCTTGGTATTTCCAGTGCTTGACACAAAACCTGGCACAGACTACGGTTCAGTGTTTTCCCAGAATGAATTCGTGAATGAAAGTCAGTGGAGACTTCCATTTCCTTACAGCTTATAGCCTGGAGTTATCATTTTCCAGGTATGTATCTGCCAAGTTCAAATGATTTGGAAAAGACTCCTGGGCCTCGGGTTTCCTTGAGGACCTGTTAATGTGCCACAGTGGGCACAAAGCAGGCTGAGGTAGGATGAAGTTGGGACTGAACGCAGAGTTGTCTGCTGATTTTTCTTCTCTTGACCCTGCCCCATTCCATAGATACTGCTCTCCTTTGATAAAAGAAGAATGATGAACTGGTTATTAGTGCTATAGAATATTCTTGTAAGATCCTAAAATTCAAAAGAGATAACCAGCTGTTCCAGGTTATACTACAGAAAAGCTCTGCAATAGACTAAATGGAAATATCTGTAATCACTGAAAATGATTTCCCTTTCCGTAACTATCCTTTGACCCTGGCCTTAGGCATCATTCACTTTTCCTGTTTAAAGAAAATTCTATTTACATATGTTTTATTGCTTATCATTTCAATCTGTAATAAAATTTCTGAGAAACATTGGGCAAATGGGGGGAATTTGATTCGTAAAATATGTTGGACATCTGAGGTAAAAACCTTGGAATAAAATCAGGCTGTGAATGTAGATTGATTTCTTTAAACTTTACTTTTAAAACAGATTTCAAATTCTCAGCATTTTCTCTTGGAGTGTAACTTCTTATATTTGAAAAAAAAATTCAAGGATAGCAAAATTAGGATGTTTTATTTAAAGTAGGTAGTTAACTCTTTAAGAATGCAGGAGGGTGCCTTGCATAGTAAGAAGGGAAAGTGAATTCACCAATCCTTTTATTATTGAAAGTGTGTGGTCACATTACTTAGTAACTTTTCAATAGGTGATTTAAGAGTTTCCTCTTAATTTTGTATTTGTTTTTGTTTTGTTTTGTTTTGGTTTTTTTTCTGGTACTGGGAATGAACTCATGACCTTGTGCTTGCCAGGCAGGCGCTGTGCCGCTGAGCTAAATCCCCAGCCCCTTAATTTTATATTTGCCTGGGTTTATCTTCCAGCCTTTTGTCCTTTCTAGGTCTGCAAAGCCATGATAAAGACCTATTGTCTGTGGTACAGGCAAATAAAACTTGTCCTAGCTAGCTTTTCCTACCAAAGGCCCTTCTACTAACTCTCAACTTGATGGAAATTAATGATGTTATCTCAGTGATTTCCTGATGCCAGTGAAGGGTTTGAATTACAGCCGCTTTTGAAAATATGCACTGCCACCTCTCTTAAGCTCTTGATCTTATTTTTTGATTTCCCTATCAGAGTGTCAATACTGTGGAATACCAAGTAACACAATTTTATCTGTGATAGAGAACTTGCTAATTATGTCAAGAGCATCACCATTGGGCTACGGTGTCCCCAGTTTGTAATCCATTTAATGTTGCCTAACTCTACAGTGGCTTTAGTGTATTATGAATGAAAACTAAACTTGAAAGAAAAGCAGAGACAAAGAGAAAATCTTGGGAAGAAGGATTTAAAAGCGGCTTCATATGGCTGATGCTCTGGTGAAAACTGAAAAAAGATAATCTTTTTCTTTCTCCTTGTGTGATTTTGATAACATTCCAGAAGTGTATGGCTTCTAAAGTTAAAAAAAAAAAAATAGAGCCAACTTCTAAGAGCAGAAGTGAAAATGCACTTAACAAAGGAAATATATTTAGTTTATTAGTGGGGGGGGGGGTTGGAGAGAGCCCAAGCCATAGGGCTAAATATACTACAGTTGATAAATGTGACATTCTGCAAACAACAAGAAATCGAGAATAATTTGCCTTTGTTCAGCAACTGAATCACACATCATAGAGATTTGGTTCAGCCTGGAATTGTCTGAATGAAGTTGAAACTTCCAGTTTCTGCCCTCACCCTGACAAACCAGGGGGAAAATGTGGTCCCTTTTATGTAAATGCCCCTTACTTTTTGATAATGCACTAAGAATGGTATTAGTGAGGGTTCAGTTACTAAAGTAAGACTCACAGGATCCACAGTAACATGGATTACACATATACAGTGTGTTTCTAGCAAAGGCTACAGTACAACAATATCGCTGAAGGTAGGATATGGAGCCACAGCCATAGACTGCATCTACCCGGCACCCTCAGGTTGTAGGAGGAGAGCTTTATTTTGGCTCAGAGTCTGTAGAGCTTTCAGTCCGTACTTCGCTGGCTCCAAGATGGGGTGGCATGGCAGAAGGGAATTACAGAGGAGAAAGAGCTCATGGTGTGGCCAATGGAAGCAGAACACAATAAAGGGAGGAGGAAAGGGGACATACCTTTCCAGCCCCCAGTGACCTACCTCCTCCAACCAGGTTTCACCTCCCAGCATCACATTTAGCTGTGAACTCATCAGTAGACTAATCCACTGATGAATTGCCACACCGCCATGATCCTGTCACCTCCCAAAAGCCACACCTATGAGCTCATGAGGCTTTGGGGAAATCTAGGTATAAACCATAACACTCTCCCCTGCACAAATCTACTTTTCCCATATGAGATATATTATTTTTCACATACATTAGAGGCCGTTTCTCATTTCACAATTAAAAACATCTTGAGGCTGGGCATGAAAGTGGACAGCTGTAAACGCAGCATTCTGGGAGGCTGAGGCAAAAGGATTTCAAGTTTGAGCCCAGCCTGGACAATTTCGCAATTTAGCAAGACCCTGTCTCAAAAGAAAACATCAAGAAAAGTCCTGGGGATGTAACTCAATGCAAAGGTCCTGGTTTAATCCCCAACACAAAGAGAAAAGGAGAAAAACAAAGAAAGGTTGATTTTTAAGGACATAGCTAAACTAATTTTTTTCTGAGCATATGGTTTGACAGATATTGGTGCCCCAAAGGGAAAGGTCCTTAACAAGACGCATCAGTTTCCTGGGGGAAATTCTGTATACCTGTGTAAAATTCCTCCGGTGCTCATGAGTGCACGCTAGGAAAGTAATGGTTGGCACTCAGTCATGATGCTAGGTTGTTCAAACCTCCTTGTAGGTTCCATTCTTCAGTAAGCATTAATTCTGTTTTCCTGCCATTCTATGTAAGCTACCATTCTTATCCTTCCTCCTGGAATTAGTTGTTCTCAAAGTGTCCTTGTATTAGGAGGGCTTTTTCATCAATCTATCTCTTTTTCAAACCAAATTCTACCTGGCCCGGTATTCCTAGCCCAACTCCTAATTTCTTCATTTCTTTTATTTCAAGTGATCTAGCGTATTTTGTCCACCAGATACATTGTTGGTCATCGTTAATATAACCAGTACATAAATTTGAGGCACAAAAATACTGTCTTTCACGCCAAAATCATCTGAATAGTAGTCACTCCTACCTGGATTGTGGTTTGGACACGCGACAGAAATTTTCGTACCCCTCCACATAAAATTTCTGGCTTTTGCACATCGGGAAAGTAGGTCCGCTAAATTGAATTTAATTCTCTCTCAGTGACCCAATTATCCCTCCACCCATTTATAGCTGTTCACACACAGTAATAGAGCAGAAAGCTACTTTTTTAACATGTAATATTACGATAGATGAGCGTACAAACCATCTACCACACACCTTCGTTATCATAATTAATGGCCACAGTGGTGTCCACTCACAGTGTTACAAATCATCGTACTCAAGACTGACTGGGTAAATATTCCCGTGGAGAACTTTCTAACACAGAGGCTTAATAACAGATGCATCTATGAAACAAGAACCAAAGGACATAGCCTCATTATTATTGTACCATGGAGTCAGAGTCCCAGCCAGAATTCCCGTCTTCTCATTCATAGGTTGGCCAACTGCTTTGATCACTTGCTGCCTCTTCAAAGGGGAAGTTTTTAGCAGAGTCCTTTACCCAGAAGGGCGTCTGAGTCAAGGCTTATGGGAACACATTATTCTCATGGGCACCATTATCGTGTTCCATTCCCCCTTTTAAAACCTATTTAGTGGCTTCCTTCCCCATAGCAACAATCTCACCCTTCTTCCTTTGCCATTAATTTCAATCCAGATCCTCACTGCTACAGATACAAAGTGTGGCCCCCAGGATTCAGCCAGCAGGCTAGTCCATGTTTGGCTGGTAGCAAAATAAGACATGCAGGGCTTCCCTCTAGTATTTTCCCAGTGATAAGGGATCAGATTGGATTAGTGCAGAGAAATTGGGCTCTTCTGCCCTCTAGGCAGCGAAACATTTATGACAGCCCTAGTTAGGTAAGATGCAGACATGATCCATTCCATTGATCTCTGTGGGATTTTTGCACCTCAGTTCCAGCTAATCACCATAGTATGTTATTTTGGAATAATACCAGCCTTTCAGGCTCTTCTTTGTAGCCTAACCCAGTAACTACTAGGTCTGGCATTGAAAAAGGAAATTGTGGTTGAGTAGGGAACATCTGTAAGTTACCTACTTGAATTACTCCTCCCCCACCTGCAAGGACTGATGCTTGCACCCAGGATATTCACACTGAGCTACAACCCGAGCCCTTTTCACTTGTATTTTGAGACTGGGTCTCACTATGTTGCGAAGTTGCCCAAGGTGGGTCCAGGTTGGGATCCTCCTACCTCAGCCTCCCAGAGTGCTGAGAATTACAAGTGTGCTGGGTTTGAACATTTTTAAAGTTGTAATTGACTTCACACACGTAGCCCATTTGTCAAAAGTGACAGTTGCTCAAGTTCCTTTGGTTTGAACTCCACCTGCAGGCCAGAGAGAGTGAAATGCTGCCAAAGGAGGTTCTGAACTTTCACTTTTGCTAACAAGCACCCAAGTGATTGAATTTTTATCAACCCTGCCATCAGTTCGTAGTTCCCTTCTAATCCAGTTTGTTAGCTCCTTAGATTCAGGTGCTGTTGCTCCCAGATTCCACTAGAAAGTTGTATCATCGATAACCAATTTCACAGCCTGTGCTACTTTAAACCAGGGGTAGCTTGGCAACCAGCACTGGGGTTCATGTTCATCCCTTTCATCAGAATCATCTTTTTATTTCCCTACATAATGCCTTGGTCATATTTTTAGCTAAAAATGAATTAGTGGTTTTATAAACAATCTCACTTCTGATGCTAACTGAACTAATAGTGGCAGTTAGACAATTCAGTTGCTAAACGGTGCTCACAAATTTACATTTTAGGAACAGGATACAATAAATGAACCACATTTCATTAGGATGTGTATCATAGCCACAGGCTACTGCTCAGCCTAGGGCCCAGAGAGGACAGGTGCAAACTCTAATTGTCCTCTCTCAGCAAGGGCTGCCTCCAGATCCCTGTGTGTTGTCACTTAGATCAAAGCACAAAACCTTTAGGAGCCAGGGAGCACAAAGTGGAGTCTCAGTGGGGGTTTCTTATATCCCTGTGCATATCCTTCCTTTGGTCAACCCCAAACCTCGGTGGTTTTCACTGATCTTGCCACTGATCTGACCAGGAAAAAATGGCCTTTGTTCCTGTTATCAGGAAATAGGGGGGAATGGCTTGTAACCCAGGACTATACTCCAACTCAATAAGTCACTTCTTTTCATTCCTTTTGCCACTGTGCCAGGTAGATATTTTGGCAGAACATCTGGTGCCAACACCCCTCTTGGAGATTAACCCTCAGAGCGCAGGTAACTACCTCAAAGTGCATTGACTTTCTTGCACAGCAGAGGTTTACTTGCTGAGTTCTTCATAAATGGAAGCTCCCTATAGAAAGGCATGATATCAATAATAGTCTCCTCTTTCCACAAGTTTGGTTACTGGGTTTTGGGTGCTGGAGTCTCCTTCTAGAGGTGATTTCTAGGTTCTTTCTGTCCTGAACAAAGAATTGGTTGAAACAAGCATAAATGGTGGCAAAATTTCACATTCATTAAGGGTAGGAGAAAAACCAGGCTCTTCAGAGTGAGTTTGGGTCAAGTAAAAGTAGAAAAAGAAAGAGAAATACAAGTGAGCATGGGCTATCATGAAGAGACAAAATAGGGAGAGCTTAATGGCTGCTGTCCTTTTCTATATTTCCCAAGCTGGCTTTACGACTAGGTCATCCTCTCCAAAACCTAATTCTCTGGAGAAGTCCTTGTGCAGGGCTTTGAGAACTGTTCTGTGCATATGTCCTAGGATTAACAGATCCTGTCTACTTTCCCAGCCAACTTTAGCCACACCCTACCTTCCTGCCTCAGAACCTTCTACTGCCTGGGCCAGAAAAGTTTGTAGACACACAACAGTTCTTCTACCATTATAATGTGTGTCCACCTTTGAATCTGGAAGTTTGAGAGGATGATTAGGCACAGCCAGAGCCTCAGAAGCTATTGGTGGGATCCTGGAGTTGGGTCTTTCATTCCACTCGTTGCTCTTTTTCTGTATATCAAAGAGAATCTAAGAGGGCCATTCATTTTTTGGCCTTTCTCCCTCGTTTCTCCCCCCTACCCCCCTTAGGCTGTAGGACCACCACCACATGGTCCTTCTTCAGTAATGCCAAAGGCTATAATATCTTCTTCCATTAAAATATTTTTGAAGCTAAGTGTGGTGGTGCATGCTTGTAATCCCAGCATTCAGGACGCGGAGGCAGGAGGCCAGCTTGGGCTACATACTGAGTTCAAGGGCAGCCTGAGCTACGTAGCAAGACCTGTCTCAGAAAATCTAAATGTGTGCAGGCATACATACATGCAGGCATACATGCATACTGTTCCATGAAAACAAGATTCAGGTTGCTGTGTTTGTCTTTGGAACAGGGATCTTCAATCTTCTGTGATGGATTGTGCTCGTATTTAACCACATCGGTTTGAGCAGTGCTTGCTGCTCAGTATTTCTCTCCAGCGTCGTCTTCTGCTCATGTCATTTCAGAGCAATTGCCTTGCTCCTCACTGAAGCTATTTTTACTCCACTTTGCTGTTCTGTGTGTTTCCCATTCACCGATGCAGAGATACAGTAGATTCAGTGAAAGGAAGCTCAGGCAATTTTGCTGTTGTATCTGTCACATGGGTATGGTAGACTGTTAATAAAAAATGAGTCTGAACATTCTCACATATTAGTTCTTACTCCCTTGGATCTAAAGTGAAATATTTAGGATGATTAAGCAGAGTAACAAACAAGAAAATAATAGGAAAACTTCAAATTACCAATACGTAGCTTCCTTCTATATATAAGAAAAAATGTTAGAGCTACGCGTAAGTGGCACGTGGCTATAATCACAGCTACTTGGGAGACTGAGGCAAGAGGATTGCAAGTTCGAGGCGATCCTGGGCCACTTAGTGAGATCCTGTCTTAAAATAAAAATGGGCTTGGTGTGTATCTTAGTGGTGAAATACTTACCTAGCGTGTGTGAGGTCCTGGGCTCCATCCCTAGCCCTGTAAAAACAAAACAGATAGAGGAAAAGGAGAAGGACCTTTCTTTCCATAGGAACAGCGGTAGTCTGGGACATTTTAGGGAAACTTGTCCATGAGAACAGTTTCACTGACAGGTTAAAAAACAAAACAAAACAAAACAAAAACCTCTTATTTCTGCTACCCTCCTGTGTGCTTCCAGGAAAAAACCAGTTTTCTATTTTCCTTTTCAAAAGAAAAAAAAAATGTGCACTACCTAGGTATTAACCTACATAGGTGTTAACCACTATTTTTGTTCTTTTCCTAGTATTTAATTAGAGTAGCCACAAGTAAGTAGTAAGGTACATTATAGCCTAACATTTCCTTTTCTTTATTATGGGGAAAGCTGTTCATAGACTGGAATGACCTGTGTTTACCTGCAGTTGCATTTATAATTGTAGTGCCCCCTTCTCTGAGATGTGTGAGAGATGTACTTAATCATCATTGATTCTTTGTCTCAAAGGACTGAGAATTCCAAGGTTATATAAAAGCAATGTTGTTGCATTTCCTGGTTGGCTAATAAATTGGCTGTAGAGAGAAGCTTCTTTTCATGACACTTGGGAATAAGGCTTGTGATTTGTAGATGTAGGACAAGGTTAAAGTTTCACTTCTGTTAAATTTTTGTCTTTTAGCCTAAGTACTACCTTTGATCAAAGGATCCCCCCAGCTTAGAAGGTTCTAGCAAGGACTTGAAATTTGTTATAAAATAGAGTTTAAAGGTGAAATGAGAAATAAATGAACCTGAGCGCTGAAAACTGGATAAAGATTTCAGTGACTTCCATTTGCCTATAGAAAATTTTAGTGAAGTTGATCATTTTCTTGCCTGATTTTAAAGCAGCAGAGAGATACTGGTATTTCAGGGAGAGAAACATGTAGTGCTTACAAATGCATAGCTAGACTTTTAACTACACAGATTCATCTAACTGACCTCCTGTAATACCTATACAAGAAAGTGTTGTCAGGCCCTCTTTCAGAATTGTTGACATTTTTTTCTTACTCAGTTTACATTTTACAGGATAGGTTCCCTTAACTTTCAAATATTCCACAGTATTTCAGGCAAGGGAACGTTTTGTCCCCTCCTGCCAGTGCCCATGGGATTTGAGAACAACCCCAGGTCCTAAATCAGATGTATCAACTAGAGCTGAAGGATGAAGGCAGAACGTTTTTTAGGGGATGCTAGGGATAGAGCTTGGGAGCCCATGCATGCATGCTAGGCAAATGGGTCTCTACCACTGAACCACTGAGCTACAACCCCAGCTCAAGAGCACCTGTAAAAGAGGCTGGCAGTTATAAGACCAGGAAAAATAGGGAAAAGAGAATTTCATGCTTTGAATCACTTGTGATTGAACATTTTTGCAGTGGATCTCTTGAGCCTGTCCGCTGCATGTGATGCCTTGGACCAGCACAACCTCAAGCAAAACGATCAGCCCATGGATATCCTGCAGATCATTAATTGTTTGACCACTATTTATGATCGCCTGGAGCAAGAGCACAACAATTTGGTCAATGTCCCTCTCTGTGTGGATATGTGTCTCAACTGGCTGCTGAACGTTTATGATACGTAAGTATGGCAAGTGTTTTTACAGGCTGTCACTGGAGACCTGGCTTACAGAATGCAGACAGTGTAATTAGCATCAATTCCCCACAATGAATATATCAATTATGTATTACAAATATCAACTAATAAAGAACCTTAAAAAATCCTTAAAAGATATCTCATTAGACAACTTTAGCATAATAAAATATGAGCATGAAATAATGACAACAGTAATATCTATGGATTTCTACAAGTTGCTTCTAAGTGAACATACTTTAAGAATATTCTTGAAATTCTCTATTATAGTAAGTACTTACTAGATGTTAACTAAAGGCAGCCCAGAAAAAAGGGAGAAAATATAATGATACATTATCAAAAGTAATGGGATTGTTAAAAAAAAAAAAAAAAAAAAAGATCTGCTTATACATTAAAAGAAAAAAGCAGTAGGGTCCCAGGAGCTGTGGACCTAATACTGTTTCTGTAATAAATCATTTCCACATTTATATGACTTGAAAAATGACTCATAAACTAGCAGGTAACAGCAAGAAAGGAGATTGCTCACAGGTTGTGAAACAAACAAAACCCTGAGATATTTGTTTTTCCAGTCTTGGAATGGGTCATGTGCAGCCCTTTGGGGTGGTCCCTCTGGCTGGCAGTGCTCTTTCTGCTCCTGGAGATACTGATACGCCTGTCACCAGATCAGAATTGTCCTAGCTGATATGTAGAATTTTGGGGGTTATTATAAATTGATAAGCCAAGCACAATGATTGTAAGCCCCTAATGCAACCAACTCGGCTCCTCAGAGGTGGAAGATTTTTTGTTTTGTTTTGTGTTTTAGTAAGGCTTTACAAAGTTTCAGTTTGGCACCTCCATTCATCACTCTCTCTTCGAGAACAGTTGTTTATTTCTTCTAGATTGCACACAGGAAATAGCTCCAGTTCTAATTTTTGTCTTGAGCTTAATGAAGACAATCGAGGAAGGAAGCAGAAGGAATTGGTCTTGATTTTCACTGAATTCTTCTTAGACCTCAGAATTATTACATGCCTCATTTCACACATCAACAAGAACATATTCCCATTTGGAAATCTGGGAAGAGTTTACTGAAAGGCATTGCATATCAACTATTTGGCTTTTTGCCTTTATTCTAGACTTCTACCACATCCTTCATTAAAATTTATACTGTTTTATTTTGATGAGATACTACTTTTTTAAATTTTAGGACCACTTGGCTATTGAATTCATGATAATTATCTACTAAGTCCTTGAACATGTTGGATATTGTGGATTACAATTATATTTGTTTTGATGAGGATTTGTATTCAGGTCTTCCAGAAAATATATCTTGGCACTAGTTTCTTTGCAGATGGCATGCATGTGATTGGATTCAGAGTATGTAACATTCATTCTACCTTCCTGAAAGTTATTTTAGGGGTAATCTTAACTCCTTGAAGACCCAAGTTACTCTATAAAGTTTATTTGTTAAAACAGTGCTTTTTTTTTGCCCTAAGAGAGAAAAAGTTCAGAAAATTGTCCAATGATAGGACTTTTGTTACTGTATTAGGGTCCAGGGTTTCTTTTTAACTGAAGGACATTAATAAATTGTACTAGTTGAAAATTGAGCATGTTGTTACCTAAAAATACAAATATATAAGGTACAGTTGCTTTGTTATGTGGAATGCTTTACTTGAGCTTTCTGCAGATATAGTAAGACATTGTTACAGCAATAGGTTACTTACAAATTTCTCTTATAAAGCATCTGTTTGAACGTCCTCTAATAGAGTATGTCCTATTTTTGGAGAAAAGGTTCATATTTTATGTTATGACTCGTGTGTCTTGAAGTGATTAATCTTAGTGCAAGGGGCAATTTGATTAAAATCTGAGTATTGAAGAGGTTAGAGGAATTATTTGCTGGTAATTTTTTGGCTTCAATAACCAAAGTAGTTCATCTGCTTTAGTAACTAAAATAGCTTAGTGCATAATGGCAATTCTTCCACTAACCCACTTAACCAAAATTGGCTCTCCACAGGTGAACAGAAGGATATTATTTTTTCTATTTTATATAGAGCTACTCTTAACAATTCAAGTAAGGCTTTTAAGAATTGAAAACTGATAATATTAATCCAGTTCAGCAAATTTCCACTGTATTCTAGAGCATAAACAAATAGATAATGAACTCAGAAAAGTTCTAATAAAACTATGGTCCATAGAGTTCCTCTATACAGCACTTTATTTTTCCCTCTGAACTAGAATTTTTTAACTTCGGTGTTAGTAATTGTTTTCTGCTTTGATTCTTCATAATAGGGGACGAACAGGGAGGATCCGTGTCCTGTCTTTTAAAACTGGCATCATTTCTCTGTGTAAAGCACATTTGGAAGACAAGTACAGATGTAAGTCATGTACATTAACTCTGTATTCTTTTACTGATGTTGGCTAATTACCCTAGTTCTAGATGGGAAATGACAGACTGTTCTTATTTGACAGCAGGTTCCCCATGTAAGAGGTAGCTTTTAGAATGTCATAAAATTTGGTTTGTGCCATTCCCTGTCAAACGTTAAATTGCAGGTATTTAAATAGAGACGAGGATTAGCTTCTGCAGTCCGAGTATTATTTTACGTTACATTGACTGTCTCTGAATAAAACACATGTTCCTAGGGGATAAAGTCTGATTTTCTAACCCCTTTGTGTAAGTCAGGAAAATACATGTGAAGGTTTAATCCCTGCTCTTGCCTCATCGTTGGATTCTTATTTAAAGAATACTATCTGGCATTCATATTTGAGGAACATTGTTTATTTTATAATCATCTTACTGCAAGTTGTCCTGACATATCCAAGTCTGTGACGTGACTAACATTTTATTATTCGAGAGAGGGATAGCTCGCGACTTCTTAAAGGCTAAATAGCACCCTACTGAATTTCTCTTTGATTAGCCATTGGGTTCTTCTGCTTAAAAAGGACAAGTCTAAATTAAAAGCAAATGCTACAGGACTGATTAAGATTTAGATGACCAAGCAAGCATCCATTCTCACTGTAAAGGACTGTACTCATTTTTCCCCCTTAAATGCTTGTAAGAAATCTTTTCAGGAGGAACTTAAACAAACCCAGCTTATCTTGTCTCCTCCCTTTTCCCCTAAGGACTCACCACCCGTGGTAGAGGAGATGTACGGAGCTTAAGGACAGGCAGGAGACAAAAAAGACTAAATTCCTCCAAAGCCGCTCTGTGTTCTAGTGCATATTTCTCTTCTAGGAATAAGCCACAAAATATACAGAGAGGTTTAGCTCACTTTTATGTACTTTCTGCTTGAGTTTTCTCATCCTATGGACCACAAATAAATAAAGAAAACAAAAAAGACCAAGGGGTGGGGTGGAGTGGGAGGGCTCAATAGCTTTTAACTCTTTAAAATTATTTTGGGTTCAAACTATTTCGGTGGGCTTTTCTTCTTTAAGTATTGTAATTACTTATTATAAGTTCATTTTCAAAAAAATGACACGGTTCTTGCAGTGTTGTCCAGTTTGGCACCAGAGTAGCTGGGCCCATAGGCCCACATCACTGTGCCAGGCTATAAATTGATTTCTAATCTAACCTTGCCAATGGCACAGTTCTAGTGCACTGAAAATACTAAATTGAACCACCGAGGGAGCTTTGAGCCTCTGTTGCAAGTAATTTATTAAAAAAAGAACATGTTTTGAGGTTAAGGAAACAAAAATACTAACTTTGAAGTGAGATACTTGAAAATAACTCATAACTTGGCAAAAAAAAAAAACTTCGAGAGATGGTAAAAAGCTGTGTACATAGTCTGAAGTTTATTGCATCTTAGCTATACTGTTAAAGTGTTGAATTGCTTCAAGTTTATAAATGTGCCTATGGGTGCAAGAAGCTTTCTTGGATTTCATTTTGATTGGCAACTTCTAGGTGAAGATGGTATGATGTAAATGATTTTGTTTATAAGAACAGAACATACATTGCTAGTGTTTGACACATTTATGTAGTCAGCCGCCTATATTGGGCATCTGCTATCCTCTAGGTAATGCTGTTCTACTCCAGAGACTTCTGGCATACAGTTAAACAAGATATGGTTGCTGCCCTCAAGGAATATTATTCTCTAGTGAAAAAGATGAACATAAATCAGTAACAGTGTAGTGGGATTATGAGCCAGTTACAAATTGGCACAGCATCCTGTGTGAACTGTGTACATGATGGACTAGAAAATGATCTCATGACTCCATAAAGATTTTCTCCAGTTTGCTGCATTTTTAAATCTCCTATGTTCAAAAGGAATGATGCTTTGGGCCAGTTATATGGCTCTTACTGCTTAAGCTTTCACGACAGTCATTATGCCATACACTCGGATATGTATTTCCCAAAAGATTGTGTTCTGTGTTAGGAACAATTTAGGTGGTAAGATCACATAAGAACTTGCATTTCCTAAAGGGCTATAGTTGACTTAATGGTTGTCACGCTTCATGTAAACATAGTGGTGATTAACTTAGTCTATAAAACTCTGTTCAGACTAGTGTAAGTTAGAAACAAACCCTCCTTGTGGGAATATGGGCTGCTCCTGAGAATTGAGCTGGTACCAGTAAATCAGTACTAGAATTGAGTTGGACATTAGGCACTGTGTGTAGCTATTTGGTACGGTATTTTAATTGGTGCAGTTCTCTTTTTTCAGACCTTTTCAAGCAAGTGGCAAGTTCAACAGGATTCTGTGACCAGCGCAGGCTGGGCCTCCTTCTGCATGATTCTATCCAAATCCCAAGACAGTTGGGCGAAGTCGCATCTTTTGGGGGCAGCAACATTGAGCCGAGCGTCAGGAGCTGCTTCCAGTTTGTAAGTGATTCACTCTCTTAAGTGATATGTTTATTTTTTTTCTATTTTAAAAACCTCACTGCACCAGAGTTTCTCACCGTAGTTCTTTTGTAGGCGCTGGTATAGGATTGGGGATCTTAGGAAGCTCTTTAGGAAGCAGCTGCTGGGATTGCAGGTTCTGGGAGCGAAGACAATGCAAAGGCAGGAAAAGACCTGGCCATTTATAGCAGGAACTCCAAGGTTTCTAAGGTGTTAGAAGGGAAAGGAGTCTGCAGTGGTTTAACCAGGCAGGAAATAAATCTTGGGCCACCGAAATCCATTGTAAATAAGGAAATGACCTTGGTAGGGGAGTCTCTTAGTCTCACCCCCAATTACGTTATTGTGGCTTCCTTTATAAAGGCTGTTGGTAAATAGTTAGCATAGTTATCTCCTTTTTGGCTTGAGCTGGATGTGGCGGTGCATTTCTGTAATTCAAGCACTCTAGGTGGGAGGCTGAGGCAGGAGGGTCACAAGTTGCCTGAACTAACTAATGACTTAATTGAGACCCTGTCACAAAATGAAAAGGGCCGGAAATGTAGGGAATGTAGCTCAGTGTGAAGGCTCTGGGTTCAAGTACTGCCCAAAAAAAAAAAAAAGAGAGAGGGACTTTGGTGCTCTAACATACCTCTACTATTCTAAAGCCTTCATGGTGGCTCGGTATAGTCTTTTTTTGAGGGGTGGGAATCAGTGGTGGCAATGGAACCTATCTCCTCATATGTGCTATGCAAGCATCCAGTCACTGAGCTACATTCCCAGCCCACCCTACAGTCTTAAAATAAGATGTGAGGTTGGTACTCTTTGCCAATGTCTGTCTCTGGATCAACACTCCTGCCCATTGCCGTCTCTCTCTCTGTCGTATGTTTTCTACACCATATTTAGTGCTCCAGAAACACCCTGTTCCTCCCAGGACCTGTGCAGGGCCACTGATAGACATTTAGAGTGCTAGCATTTTTTGTAAGGTAAATAATGCCACAGTGAACATCTTCTTGCATTTAGCTCTTTCCTTTGAAGTTTTTTCCTCAAGATAAATTCCCCAGGAATATGAATACCAGACTAACAGATATAAGTATTTTTGTGGCTTTTGATATATATTACCAGCTGGCTTTTCTGCAAAAGTTGTTTTTAATTGTAATGCCACCAGCAGTAAAGGAGTAGAGTATTCGCAGGACCACATTATTCAAAGTGTTCTCATTTTTTCTAAAGGCTGTGAGTGGTGTTTTTTTTTTTTTTTTTTTTTTTTTTTTTAATGAGGTTTCTCAATCCATGGTAACCCCATTAACAATGGCAGACTTGTACAAAATGGAACTAGCTGTAGAAGCAACTGGGTTGAACCTGAAGTTTTTTTATTCTTTTTCTTTTTTTTTTTTTTTTTTTGCTTTTAAACAATAAACTAAGATAAAGCTACAACTATTTTCTAGGCAGAGCCCTGTGGATAGTTAGATATTTAAAGCACTTGGAGTATTCAATAGTTAATTGGGCAAACTGCACACAAAATAAGCCTACTTATGTAGAGTAGGATATATGCTGTGGACTGTTTTGCCAGTGATGGAAAATTTGCTGTAAATGTGAAACAGATGTGGAAGAATAAGAGCATTTCCACCTCATACCCAGGCCTCCAAAAAGGTGAATAGATTGTTACTATCTAGATTTTTTACATGTTGCTAGATTAGTATTGCTACTCCAGAATGTAGATACAAGTAACGTTCATATAGTAAATATTAATGACTACAAGTAATGTAGATTCATTCTGTTTTTAAAATCCATTTGTACATTAATGCGCAGTGGTGTGAGGTTCTTTTTCCTAATCTTTGTCTTCCCTTTCGTCAAGTTCCAGTTACTTGGTGAGTTCTAGTTGTGGAACTCATCCACACTCATATGCACATATCTGTGTGTACATGTGTATGTCATGTCTTGGGTTGAGGGTAAGAATCAGGATACTGATTTGCTGACAGGTGTCTATTCAGAGATGGTCCCCGCTGCAGAGAACTGGGCTGTATTCAGGGGCAGCTGGGAATTTTGCATCCTGTCACCCTGTGGAACTGACTCATCAGATAACCACCGCCACCCTCCCTTCTGTCCTTAGGTTTGGTTGTCAGGATAAGGTGCTGCTGAGCAGAAGCTCTGCTTTCCCTGGGGTCGTCTCCCATAAGATGACACCAGTCCATTCCACCTCTGTTTGTTGTTTCCTTTTTTCTCCTTCCTCCCTTCTTTTTTTTTTTTTTTTTTTGTTCTTTTGGGGGTGCTGGGGACTAAACCCAGGGCCTTCACACTGGGCTACATTCCCAGCCCCTTTGTGTTTTTCATTTTGAGACAGGGTCTTATGAAGTTTCCCAGTTTCCCAGGCTGCCTCAGGCTTGTAGAGCTCAGGGAGTACAGGCATATGCCCTCCCTGTCGCATCACTTTGCTGGGATACCTCTTTTCCCTGAATCCACATCTCTTGCTGGGTTACTTCCTGTCTCTGTAATAGCAGCCCTGTCTTCTGAGTGCCAAGGCTTGGAACTCAGTCCATCCTTGCATATTCATGGAAGGCCTCCTGGCCAACCAGTCTCTGAGTTTTTGGAAACATCTTTTGTAAGCCTGGGGAAAAATCAGTCAAGAGATGACAGTGGAACAGTAGTAACAGGTGGCTTTTTATTTGCTTGTTATTTTGTATTTTATGAACTGTCTTCTTTGAACACTTAGGAAAAAACTAGTTAAGTGCTACCCCACAAAGAAACTTTTTCCTTTGACCATACTGGAGGTTGAACCCTAGGCATTTGCACTGAGTTATATCCCCCAGCCCATCTTATTTTTTGTTTTGAAATGGGAGGTCTCACTAAGTTACAAAGTTACATAAGCTAGAATTTGAAATCCGCCTGCCTCAGCTTCCTAGAGAGGTACGATTACAGGTATGTGCCACCAGGCCTGGCTAACAAATAGCTTTTGTTTGATTCCTTTCCATTGCTACTCTTATGGTTTTTCCAGGCCTTCTGATCACATGTGAACCTTATTGCACCATTTTCCAGAGAGCTTCCAGGCCACACTCCAGTGTCTTGCATTGGTTTATTGCCCCTTTACTGGTTTGAGCAGAAAGAATTTAACAGATGACACCATCCTTAAAAATCTCTAGCTTCTTTCCATTAGGCACTAAATCAATCATATTTTTTCTGTGTAGCCCTTGGACCTTTCTTAATGTGTTCTATAATGAGTGCTTTGAAATGCTGCTTTCGCTGCCTTGAAACAGCTACTCCCTGCCATTTCCACTTACCAAGATTGCAAGTGATATTGTTACTGTTGCTCCCAGCAAAACTTTTCCTTCGTGCACGTGAATTCACTCATGAAATCCTCACGGATCCTTGGAGGGTAATAGAACAGGCCTGCTTTGGAAGTTTTGTTTTTATTGTTGTTCGAACAATGATCTGTGCCCTATCCTTTAGCTGATGGTAGAGTGATTCGTAGTGTATTGTGCTCACCCCGACATTTGTCGCTTCATTCTCAAATCTGTAGATTTCTGATCATCTGCTCCCCAGCCACCCCAAGGTGAAAAAATAGATATTTCTTTTAGCCCTGGGTAGAATGAGAGATATGCTATAATGACATAGGCGACAGAGGGGAGATGAGTCGAGGGGAAGAGGAGTAGCTTTGTAATACTGGCAAGTTGGATGTTTATGTAGGATGAGGTGGTCTTATTACTTAGATTTGGGAAGCTTCTCAGTTTGTAGCAGTTTATAATCAGATTGAATGGCTCCATTGTAAATGCTTCCTTTAGAATCCACATCCTGGCCCTGGCCCGCTTTTCCTCAGGCAGGTGATCCAGGGAGGTCACCTTGCCTTTCATTATGCAAGGAGCAGGAACATGCAATGTTTGCTGTAGGGAAAGATAACAGCAGTGCAGATGCCCTCTGCCCTCTGTTTGAAGTGGACGACCTTGGGAATGTGACCGAGCTGGCTCCTTCAGCAGGCTTCACTCAAAGGCTGCTATTTCTACCGGCCCAAAGAACCAGCAGTAAAGTTCCTGTTTCTATGACGTATTTGTTCCTTGCGTGGTGCAAGTTGACTTTGGATGATAGTCCTTTTATGTCCTTTGTTTCTTGTCACCAGCTGGAAAACTTACTTTTCTTTCAAGTTGATACAGTCAAAAAGGCCCTGAATCTTCAGATTCAGACAAAGGCCCAGGGGTGGTAGGGAAGGAGGTATGTTTTTCTGTACCACACTCTCCGGATGGTCTTTTAAAGGTCTGTGCAGCCCGTATCCCTCCCTACTAACCACTCAAAAGAAGCAATCACCCACCAGGTCTAAATAGATATTTTTGCCTTGCTAAAAATCATTATATGGAGGAAAAGCCTCAAGGAGCTGTGACTGACAGAAAATGATTTCTTTTTTGTTGTCTTTTTTTTTTAGACAGGGTTTCACTATGTAGTTCAGGCTGGCCTTGAACTCACTTTGTAGCCCAGGCTGGCCTCAAACTTGGAGCAATCCTCCTGCCTCAGCCTCCCCAGTGCTGGGATCACACGCCTGCACCACCAGGCCCAGCTAAACATGACTTTAAAATACTGTTTTTCTTTTTTTCACACTCTTCTCTTGCTTCTTTTTTAAAGCTTACATTGGCATCGTCTTCCAGTGTTAAAGGCTTCCCTCGCCTCTGCATTGAACTTACATGTCAATATAGAAGAATGGACCATCCATCCTGAGCCAGTTCAATTAGGTGTAAACTCATACTGCTTTAATTTCTTATGCAATCTAATGAGTAGATGAGTTCAGATTTAAAATTCTTAAAAGCACATTTATTGTAACAAATTGTTATGTATTAATACTGCAGTTTTCAATAAGATTGACTTGTGTTGCATTAAAAAAATCATTATAGGTCTTTAATTATCCCTTAAGCCAAGACTCAAAGACATTCTTGGTACACTTTAGATATACATGATGATTGCATTCATCATAGGGGACGTCTGCTTCCCTTCCTCTCTCTTTAACCCTTCTTCCCCCGCTTATTTACAAAAGCTTTATTTCCATTTTTTCCCTCTATTTTTTTCTTGTTCCTTCTTTCCTTTTCCCCTTCCCCCTCCCCTCTGTGGTTATTGAAAAGGAATATGCACAAAGACTTTATGGCTTGGACAGTGATATCTTTGTTGACACTAAGTGAGGCAAATGGGATCTTTTTCTACGATAGTAGCATGCCACAGTCAGCACATTTACTGGAAAATTGACTCTTGGTAATGGTAGAAGTAAAGCTTTGAAACCAGATTGATTATGTATGTATGTATTTATTTTCGCCTTACCGGGAGTTGAACCCAGGGCGTTTTCACTGAGGTACATCCCTCACTCGTTTTATTTACTTTTTTGTTGTGGAGGTAGGATCTGGCTAAGTCAAGATGCTCAGGCTGGGCTCGAACTTGCAATCTTCCTATCTCAGTCTCCCCAAGTGATGGGATTACAGGAGTATGCCACCATGCCTAGCTGAAACTAGTTTGTTTTAGAAGGTACATCAGTTCATGAATAGTTAGGTTGTCTTTCTTTCATATCCCTGGTAACAGCACTGTTGAGAGAGTAGGTGAGCTTTCTGACATTACTAAGGCCAGCTTGCCCTAGTAGTGAATTACACTGACTGCCTGAAGGAACACCCTTTTTTCAGAACGGCCCAGAGAGACAGAATGAATATATGCTATGTTGTGCAGTTATACCAGGTCATGGCTTTAACCGCTCACTTTCAGGTACTACACTCAACTGATAAAGGGTTAATGCATTATATTAATTGTAGTTGGTAATAGGATGACAAGGATAAATAAATGTCCCTACTGTAACACACACACATAGGCACACACACACACACACACAAAACTTTATTTAAAATACTTCAAATTGCAGGTGTCTAGTCTATTTTCAGATAAAGCAAAATAATATCTTTAGGTGGGAAAACTATACTTTTAAATGACTCCAGGTGAATTAGGTATCTGTAAATGGTGTTTGGGAAAGCACAGAGAAGTACCTTCCCTGTTCCCCATGCTAGGCTTTGCAGTATTTTCTTCTGTAAACATCTTAAGGACTTTATTATTTAGATAAAATCGAGTATACCAACTTTATATTCAATATGCTTCACTTACAAGAACTAGAATGTCAAAATCTGTTTATTCTACATCTGTTTTCTGCCTCCTGTTGTATTCATGCATTCAAAATGAATATGTCACTTTCTCATCTGCCTTCTGAATTTTTCTGTTCATATGAAAAAAATGAATATCATCTCTGCACAGTTGTACTATAGAATGATATGGAAATGAGAATAAATTACACTCTCAATTGTTGAGAACAATATACATATATGTATCTCACAGATAAATAATAAATCACTCCAGCATATCGAGGATAGTGAGTGACAGCATGATTAAGCACATAAGCCCTCAAGCCCTGCCATCTGGGTCCACGTCCCAGTAGTCCCATCGGCTAGATATGTGATTAGGGGCACATTTCTTAACCTTCCTGGCCATGAACTCTTCGTGTGGTTATGAGGTTGAAATGAGCCAACAGGAAAAGTGCTTTGAGATGTGGCACATACATCGTAGGTGCCCGCTGAGAATTAGCTGAGATTATCGAATGTGTACTATAACATGAGCCTATCCTGCCAAGATTAACAGTTCTTTTTATCTATAACCGAACATCTGTGGATTCAATTTAAGGTCCTTGAGATGCTGTGTCTCTAGATGTTCAAATGCCATGTCACGAAACTTTTCCCTAGCCAGACAGCATTGCACAGGCCAGTTAATCCCATTTTATATTTTCAGTCCTAAAAATAACTCTGAAAAATCCTACATTTTTAAAGTTTCCCTTGACTTTTTACTCACTACTCAAACTATTAAGTTGGCCTGTCTGGCCTTAGATTCCATAGACATTTCTTTTACATCCCTTTTCGCCCCTTTTCAGACTGATGGATAATTGCTAATAATGAAGCAGTTTGTAAAAATTACTACAGTTTGGGATTCACAGAACTTTTCCCAGAGCTGAAAGTAGACCTTATAGTCCAATTCAGAATTGCATTTCACAAAGACAGAAAGCTGACAGGGGACAGCTTTGAGCTCCTCTTAGGGATACTCATGGGATAGTTAAAATTCCTGCAGTTTTCAGGGAAAGACCATTTTTCAGAGTGGTATTCACATTGTCTTGAATTGATTTTTTTTTTTTTTTTTGGTATTGGGGATTGAACCCAGGGCCTTGCACATGCTAAGCAAGTGCTCTACCACTCAGTAACATTTCTGTCCCCTTAAAAAAATTATTTTGAACCCATATATGGTGGCCCGTACCTGTAATCCCAGCACTTGGGAGGCTAAGGCAGGAAGATCTTGAGTTCAAGGCCAGCCTGGACTACCTAGTGAGACCCTGTTTTGAATTTTTTTTTTCATTTTGAGACAGTCTCACTAAATCACTAAGCTGCCCTATCTAGCCTTGAACTTGGTTATTCTCTTGCCTCAGCCTCCTTAGTACCTGGGATTACAGGTATCTATCACCATGCTTGACTGACTTGGTTTTCTTTTCTCTCTCTCTCTCTCTCTCTCTCTCTCTCTCTGTCTCTCTCTCTCTCTCTCTCTCTCTCTCTCTCTCTCTCTCTCTCTCTCTGTCTCTGAGATAGTATCTTGGTATGTAGTTTATGCTCACCTTGAACTCACAGTGTTCCTCCTGCCTGATCCTCCTGCCTCAGCCTCCTGAGTGCTGGGGTTACAGGCATAAGCCACATTTGACTCTTGACTACTGCTTTTCAGTTGTTGCTGTGTTTTAAAATTATAAGCTACTGTGGGTTTAGCCTCATGATTATCTTATTTGCTGTGATTAGTTTGGTTAACTTCTCAGTGTGGAGCAGTAGATGTTTTCTTTGACTGTGTTGTGAAGATAGGTTTGTGTTGTAGTTAGAGCAGGAGTCATGCATGCACTTAACATTAAGGAAAGTACACGTCATTCTGTTTCTCCTTTTTAACCTCTCAAAGTAGCACTTCAGGGGCTGGGGATTTAGCTCAGCGGCAAAAGCACCTGCCTGGCAAGCGCAAGGTCGTGAGTTCGGTTCCCGGTACCGGAGGGAAAAAAAAAACAAAAAAAACAAAATCAAAGTAGCACTTCACTGGGCAAGGAATGTAGCTCAGTGGTGCAGCGCTTGCCTAGCATGCAAGACTACCCTGCGTCACCACCCCAGCCCTACAGATAAATAATGTAGTGCTTCACTGTCAAGAACAAATCCATCTTTCTGCACACCTTCCTTCTTCTCCCTTTCTTTCCTAGAAAGGTTCAACTAGAGGTGCTAGTGAGGAAAACAGAAAATCTTTTGAGTGATTGCATGTAATATTGTGGATCCTTTTCTACCAGTTCACCATTAATTGCAATTCAAAATGAAACTTATCCTCTCCAATCATGGAAACAAGGAAATATGAGTTCAACATTACCATCTTCATTTTTATCCATGCTTATTCCTGGATTTCTTTTGGATAGGAAGTTCTTTATAAAGATATTATTGAAGATAAATGGAAAAAAAGCCACACATGATGGTGCACACCTACAATCTCAGCATTCTAGGAGAATGAGGCAGGAACATCACAAGTTCAAGTTGGGCCTGGGAGACATAGCAACTTAGATCCTGTCTCAGAGTGAAAAATAAAAAAGGGGCTGGGGATGTAGCTCAGTGCCAAGGCCCTGGGTTTGATCCACTGTCTCCCCCAAAACACACACACACACACACACACACACACACACACATACGGAAGTGCAAGACTTCCTCCTGGGTTATTCGTATGTTTATCCAAGCTCCTTAGCATATCTTGATTTCCCAATTTAATAGCTAGGAGGTTTTTTATTTGAAAAAAATATTTTCTATTTTGCCTCTTTTTTTAAAATGCCATTTTATATACAGAGTAAAGTTTACTGTTTGGTGCCTGGTTCTGAGTTAGGACAAATCATATAATCAGGTCACCACCACCTAGAGTCAAGACACAGAACATTTCTGTCACCCCTAAAATTTCTACTGGCTCTCCTATTACTGTATTTCTTCCCAGTCTATGGAAAACACAACTCTACTTTTTGCTCCTTTAATTTTGCCTTTTTTCCAACTCAATTTTAGGTCATTGTAGGAGATATTAATGGAAGAGTTAAGTATATATTGTGTACTTTAGAGTAATTTGTCCTGCTCTGTAATTGAGAGTATATTTCCATGATAATTACAGATAGACATATGCACTTTACTACGTATGTGTAAAACTTTTCTGTTAAATAAGACCTCTGTAGTTTAAATTAATAGCATTGAGCACACTTAGAGATTTGCATAGATTTAAAATTACATCCCCTGGGGCCAGAGTGTTAATTGGTTTATTAGGCAGGTGAACTGAAGAGCTTGAGGTCAGGACAGTTGTCCTTGAACACAGAAATAAAGAGTAGATAGTCACCATGTGTTGTTGTTGGGCTGATTTTATCTTTAATGGGAGATTCAGAATCCTGATTAATATTTAGAGCAGTGACTGTTGGCCTCCAACTGCTCATTATCTTCAAAACTTTAAATAAAATACTAGATTGTCACCTAGGACAGCAGTTAAATGTCTCATCTCCTGAAGACATTTCTTGACCTCCTCAGTCCTTACTTCAAGCCAGAAAACATTTTATGGAGGTGAGGATTTCTAATGTATTTTTGAAGCTAGACATTCACAGGAAAGGATCTCAGGAAAGCACATCTAGGAAGAGTGTATGAGGGAACACTTTAGGAACCATGGAAGGACAGAGAAGCAGTCAGTACTGGGTTAGATTTGTGGAGTTTGAGAAAACTAATCCTGAGGTGCTTTTCACATTTTCTATCATTAACATTGCTATCGTTTCCTCTTCCCCTTCACAGTTATTAAAATTGCTTTTCCCTGTCCTCCTGCTTTGCCGACTCCCATGAGAAGTGACGTGGGAAGAACAATGATTCCCATGCAGCATTTTATTTGGAAACATTTCCAGCATAACAAAGAGTTGAAGGAATAGTGCAACAAATCCCCCTATGTCCTGCGCATCTATCTGTGTGTAACCTATGCAGAGCTTTATACCTTGTGTACTTTTCCCGCCCTCCCAGATCTCTCCACATGAGTGTATACTGTATGTGTATATACACACAAACACAGTTTGCCCTTTAAAAGTAAAGCAGCATCACAACCTCTATCCCTAAGCACTTCAGCATGCGTCTTTTTCTTAAAAAAAAAAAAAAAGCTCCAATACTTCTGTGCTATCATCACACAGAAAATTAACATCAATTTAGTAACACAGTCCACCACAGACTCCATGGTGAAGTTTTCCTGTTGCTCCAGAATGTTCTTTATCGCTGGCTCTTTTCTTCCAGCATCCAGTCAGGTGTTTTGTCTTACACTGGCTTTTCACGTCTCTGTACTTTCATTTATCCTTGAATAGTCTCCTAGCATTTACATTTTGTTTTGTTTCATTTTGCATTCATTGACATTGACATTTTTGAAGAGTGTAGGGCAGTTTTCTTGAAGAACGTCTCATATTCTGGATTTTTCTAATTGCTTTCTCCTAATTAGATTAGATAAGAAGTTTTTGGCAAGAAGACTGCAGTGGAGATGCCGCCTACCCACTGTGTCGCACCTGGGGGGAGAGAATAACACCTTTGTTCTTACTGGCAGCAAACACATTACCTTGCTGTCTACCGGATAATTCTGCTATAAAAGAAAACTTTTTCCCTTATTTTTTTTTTTGGTTTTTGGTTTTTTTTCAGGTACCAGGAACCGAACTCAGGACATTGCGCTTGCCAGGCAGGCGCTTTTGCCACTGAGCTAAATCCCCAGCCCTACTTTTTCCCTTAGAAAGTAATTTTTGTGATATTTTGAGACTCTGTCAATGTACTATTCCTTAACAACTTTTACCCTATAGTTCTTGCTATTCGTTGATGGTACTTTTATCTAATTCAGTGGTGATCCTTGCCAGTATTCATTGTATTGGTAGTTGCATAATGATGATTTTCTAATGCTACCATTTAAAAATATATTAGCTGGTTTGCTTTTGTGAAGAAAACCTCTCCCCCTTCTTTCCCTGAGTGTCACCGTGACTTATGACATATGTCTAATAAGTACATTTCCATATTAACCAGTCTTTCACAGGAAGAACTAGTTCGTGTGACCAAAATATATGTGAACTGTTTGCCAATGCAGATTGAGGAACTCATAGATTTTTCTGGGTTTTCTTGTGTTTTCCTCTTTAGTACTTCATTGCATGTTGAGCTACCTGTAATAATCTCTGTATTTCATATATGTCCTAGCATCTGATAGCATGAAGGATATATATGGTCAAAAAAAGAAGGGAGAAAAGAGGTGATCAGAGGAGATATGACTATTTTTGTTGTTTTTTGTGTTTTGTTTTTTTCAGTGCTAGGGATTGAACCCTAGACAAGTGCTCTACCACTGAGCTACATCCCTGGCCTATGAGTAAGCATTTATCAGTGTTTCTGGATAGCTGCTTGGACCTTCACATGGCTCTCAGTAAATCAGAGTAGAACTCACTTTAACATTTAGCGCCCGGGCATTGTCTTAAGTAGGCCTTGCTTAGTTAGAGATTTCCGGACTTTCAAAGAATTGAGGACTCAGAAGGATTCAAAAGATTCTTTTTGGAGATCAGCCTGTGTTTTTCTGTAAGACATCACTTTTGTCCTTCCTTTATAATACTACCTTAAGCATCCACAGTTTAGTCTTAAAATAATGATCATCTTGAGTTGTTTCCTTAACCTCTGTGGGTCTTTTCTCATCAGCAACACAAAGTTAAAAGATTATCTCAAGAGGTACTTATCTGCAAGTTTCTTTGATTATATGCTAAATGTTATGAAAAGAGAAAGGAAAATAGATTACTGTACTTATGTCAGATCTTGGCCTTTATCTGCAAAGTCTTACCTGGTCTTCTGGTAATTCCTCTTGTAACAGAGCTCTAAGGTATAACAGTCTTGTAAATAGAATGTGACCTTTCACACGAAACAAGCAGTTCTCTGCACAAAAGTAGCATATTCTGAGAGCAAGATGTGAAAAAGCATTGTATGATCCTTTATGCCCAGACTCTAGTTTCCTGAGCAACTCAAAGGTAAAAGATAAGTATCTGTGTCTAGGACAATCAAAATGTCACCTTCCTTCTGTTTGATTTGTTACATGCAAGTTTTGTATAGTTTTATACAGTTTTTTTTACCACTCATTTGATTTTCATAAAAATTGAGTTGTTTGGAAGAAGAGGCATTAATATTCTTTACAACTTGTTCTTGTTCCACCTTTTATGTTCGTTGCTAGTGTAGACTTCTCTCTTATGTAAAATATTCCACTGATGCCCTTGGTAGATTTAGAGGTTGTTAAAGAAACTGTAATAAGAGCTCAGGAAACAGCCAGGAACTGTTTGTCCTATACTGTCTGACCCTGACTAGCCATTCTCCTTGTAGTTTTAAATCTTTGTGTACAGACTGTAATTCACAAAATAATTTTAATCAACTTAAATTCAGCCAATCTTTCCAAACACTTGGGCTTTTAAAAATATGGGCCAAAAATTTGTTGTCGGATCTCAATGCCATTACCTATTAGCGGTGGCAGTGATGTTGCAATTGTTGTTTGGATTTATGAAAGGAACATCTTACTAGTGAAAATAGCAAGTGAAAATAGCAAGGAAGGAGAGACGAATATTTTAAGAAATCTATGCTTTATGCCCAGGATTTTCCATAAATTTACCTTTTGCTGTTAATAAGAATGTTAAAAATGCTATTTGTGCATATATATGTATTCTGTATTTGTATGGTTAGTTATTATTTTATTTGTATGGTTAGTTATTATATCTCCTGAAAGGGCAAAAACTCTGCCAAGTAAAATTCAAAGCTATGCTCTCACGCATGCGTGTGTGCGCACGTGTGTGCTCGTGCGCGTGTATACACACATGCATTCTTCCTGTGGTTGGTCTATCTTATCTTGCTTGAGATAATTATTTGCCATGATTAAATAAATAATTTTCTGCTACTGCCTAACCCCGAATAGATTATTTAGACTTATCTATTTGAGCAGGAACATAGTGTCAATTGAGAATTTATAATCTTAGCATGTTTCTTGTGATTTGTAGTTTGGGGTTTGTTACTTGTTAGTCCTTTTTCATGCCCCTATGGGTTTTTTTTTTTTTTTTTTTGGTACCAGGAATCGAACTTAGGACCTTGCGCTTGCCAGACAGGCGCTTATGCCACTGAGCTATATCCCCGGCCCCTCGTTAGTCCTTTTTATTCTTTCTCTGCCCAGTATATAAACCCGTGGGGCATTTCTTTATCAGTTATCAGTTCAACAGGCCTAACATAGCATCTACTTTCTGTCTTGGTACCCTGCAAGGTTCCCAGTGAAGTCTGCTTTTCAGTTATTAGTGGTGAACAATGTTTGTCTTACTTAGTTCTAACGAGTGAGCTGAGCTTGTATAAGATGTTTACATTGGGGTGAGAGTGTCTGAACCTTGGTACTCCTGACACTTTGGCTGAAATAACTCTAATTCTTTGTTGTGGGGCTCTGGCCTGGGTATTGTGGTATGTGTAGCACGATCCTGGCCTCTGTCTACTAGATGGTAGTAGACCTTCCCCCAACCCCAAGATGCTATAACCAAAAATGTCTCCAAACATTGTTGGATGTCCTGTGGGGTACAGTATCATCCCTGGATAAGAACCACTGACCTAGAATGCGGCTTACCTGCCTGTGAGGTTCTTTTCTAGGTCCTCAGTGTGAATTTTGTATAGTTCTGTGGTTGAAGTCAGATTGTTTGAAACTCACCTTCTAAGTCTGGACATAGTCTATTAGCTTTTTGGATGTGATACCATCACAAAGAGATATTTATGTTAAACTCTTTAAATTTTAAACTTTGGGCAGTTTGTATAAATTAATTTCAATTTGTTAAGCATTACCATGGTTTTCATAAACCTTCCTTTAAAAATATGATATATAAGTGTTTGCTGGCTGCGATGGAGGGCTTACTAAGAAATCTTCCAGTTGCATTTCTTTTGTAGCCTAGAATCAGTGCTATTATCCTGGGAGAAATATGAATATTTAGATTGGCCTCTTGGTGGCCAGTTGGCCCCTCAGTACCCAAGAAAAGCCCTTGACTGTAAACTTATTTAATACCCTTTGCATGTATTACATTAGTAGCGAATTCCCTTCACTAGAAATTGCAGATATCTTTGTACTTTGTTGCATTTGTATCAAGGTGACATTTATATAAAACCACCCCCTAACATGCTCTAACTGAGCAATTGTAATGAGAGGTACTTTCTTTAGGCTCCCTGCTCTGGATACTTTTGCTAGGTGAAGATCAGCCAAAAAGGATTACCCAAAGGATAACCCAAGATACTTCCAAACTGTAGTATCACAATGGAAGGAGCTATGATAACGTTCTTTTTTGAGTGTGCATGCCATGGAAGAAGAAAAAGGAGTTATTCTCCAAACAAAATCAAAACCAAAGAAAGCCAACAAACAAAACTATACTTGGGCCCAAATGGCCTAAGTGATTTTGCTTAAATGGCTTACAACTGGCATTTAAGGGCGAGGGCAAGGTCAACTTTAATAAGGAAAGAATATATCTAGGGGCTGGGGGTTTAGCTCAGCGGCAAAAGCGCCTGCCTGGCAAGCGCAAGGTCGTGAGTTCGGTTCCCGGTACCAGAGAAAAACCAAAAAAAAA
>NW_004955535.1:3232752-3318385 GCF_000276665.1 Chinchilla lanigera
GGTACCAGAAAAAAAAAAAAAAAAAAAAAAAAAATATCTAAGGCTTTATGTGTCTGTCAAGAAAGAAAGACCATCTATAAGGATTACCTTAATCCAATAAATGGCATTATAGTTTAGCTTTTTCTTTTTTACTCATAAATTTGCCATTGTCCCATCTATCCAACACTGAAACATACGACTCCCTCCCCACGCATTCTAGGCTAGTGTTCAACTATTGAGCTATACCCGCCAGCTCCAGCCTTATATATTTTTTTCTAGGATGATCAAAATGTAATTTTATTTAAGTTTAAGTTCTGGTTCTGCTAGATCTTTATAGAAGCTTGCCTGGTTTTTAATTCCTCCCTTCTTTATTGCCAGACGATAGGAGAGGGAGTATACCACTAGGAGACAGAATGGTTTGCCGTAAAAAATGAAAGATCGAACCAGAACGACAATGTGAATCCCCATATCTTGTCTTCTGTGTTGTCAATTGGCATAGACAAGCAGTTTTAAAAGAGCTGAAGTGATGAATTTTCCTTCTTAGGAGCTGGAAAGAAACTTGAGAATTTCCAACCATTAAGCACCAGAGAATCTATAGTATTTTGAAGGAGAAGAACATTCTACAGCTTCCCTTGATAATTCACACTAATGCGTTAACAACTTTCAGCATCAGGAAATTCTTCTGTTTAAGTTATAGCCTAAATTCTTCATGCTGCTTAAGCCTGTTGTTTCTTGTCCTGTCCTCAGTGGAGGGATTGAACAGCTGGTCACAGGCCCCTATGCAAGAGCCATTCACATAATTGAAAACTGTTATTAAATCTCCCCTTCAGCCATGCTTCGTGCTCGCTCAATCTCCCTCCCTCCTTCATGGCTACATAACCCCAGTTCCCTTAAGCTATTCTCAGGTCTTTTAGACCCTTTAATTATTTTGCCTTTCTGCCAAGCCTCCTCCTCTAAGTTCTGAAGATCCAGGTCAGCTGTAGCCACCAGAATTAAATGCAGTTTTTTGTAAAGGGTTTAAATAATAGTGAGGGAAATGAGATAGATTTCTCCTGCTACATTTTCCATACCTGTAGTTGTATATCACTGACATGGTGTTTCTGCCCTTCTGTTATTTATTTTTATTATTTTCATTTTCTGTGGTGCTAAGGATTAGAACCCAGAGCTTCGTGCATGCTAGTCATGGGCTCAATCACTGAGCTGTATCCTAGGTCCTCTTATTTTAATGGCTACGTTTGTTACTGACTCAGATTTTTTTTCTATTTTTGAAACAAATAGAAAATTTATTATATTTTTTCTTAGGTATGATTTTTTTTTATTCTACAGCATGTCTTTTAATGCATCATTAAACCGTCTATCCTTTAAATGTGAGTCAGAAAAAATATGTAAGTTCTGATTAAGTACCAATAAATTCATATTTTAAACAGGCATGAATTAGTAATGCTTTTCAATTTATTGCCTTTGTAGAATGATTTGTCTCCTGGCTAGAAAGGGTTATTTTACTAAATTTGGTTCCTAGATCAGTGGAGCAGGAGATGGTTAAAGCATTTATTGTAGCTGAGTGCTTGCACTTCTTTTGACTAAGCCCCTTGTTATATCTGTATCTACGTGATGGAGAAATGGGAAGAGAGAGGACAGAATCATGGGTTGGTCTTGATCTGATGAAGACCATAATGATGTGACTTCTGTTTGCCCTTGGCAGGTTTGATGCTTTCACCAGTGATTTTTTGATATGAAGTTAAAACACTTATTTTAAAATATGAAAATGACCCAAAGATGGGAAAAGAGAGTTAGTCATAGACTAGAAGAGTCAGAATTCTTAAAGATATCAATGAGATTTTACAGTGAGTTCAAACCGACAGGCAATGCTTTGACAGATGTGAAAGAAATACCAATTGGGCAGGTACCAAGTGGAGGAATCATGGGAAATAGCCAAGAATAGCATTTCCCATAATGCCCAGCAGGGCAATAATGCCTTTTAGTGTTCAGAGTTACTTATGAGTTGAAAAAGGCTAAAGGTTTTGGGATGATTGAATAATAAGTGGGAATGTTCTGAGATCAAAGTTTAATATGTTTCTTCACTGACCATCTTGTCAACTTTAATATGCTAGCATGCATTAAGAATATTAAGAGATAGGTATAATGTGCAGTGTTTCATTAATTAATTTATCCATCTCATGAAGTATTTTGCTGAATGATAAATCTGCTGGGCACTCTGCGAAACCCTAACCCAGAGATTTTAGTTGAGTAGAAACCTTACGTGAACCTATACTCCTGAACAAATGAAAATAATCCACTGTTCTGTTCAGAGAAATGGAGGTACCATTCCCAGCAGATCATATTTAGAGAATAGTTTTCTGAAGGACAGAGACACAGTGTGTCATGTCATATAAAGAAAATTAATAGGAAAGAAGATGCATAGACAAACAAGACATTTCTGGTTAAATATTGAAAGGGCTATGTGAGCATTGCAAACTTCTGGGCTACTGGATGGGTAGATAATAATGATCATACCACACATGATTCTTGCTATGTACCAGACACTGTTCTAAGTGCCTTCTATTTGTTAACTCATGTAATCTTAAAAGACTCCATGAGGTAGACACTGTTAGCATTTCCATTTCCTAACAGAAGAAAATCAAGACACAGAGAGACAAAGTTATTTTCCCAAGGTCATGCTGGCAGTGAGTGGCAAGCTGAGGTTGGAACCCTAGTGATTTACTTCCAGAGCTCTGCCCCTGTCTGTCTGTGCTTGCTCAGTGTGATGTCAGCTCGGTGTGATGAAGCACTTTGGATAGGGTCCCTTATACCTATTTTCAGGGTCACCCTTCAAGGATGTTTGCTCTCTTACCTGAGTGGTATTTACATAATGATTGTAAGAACACACTGACATTAGAAAAGAGTTTGGACAAATCATTGCTGAAGGCCGTATAACTCTGGGTCCATTCCAAAAGAATGAATGGACTTGTGTGGTCCTTTTCATCTTTATATTCTATAATTCCTTTTTCTATATCATTTTCACAAATTACCTCGTGATGGCACTCTGCATACAGGACAGCGCTCAACACGTGCTTTTGATCAGCAATTTGAGTTGACACCATTTTGCAGCTAGGAAATGCAAGATTAAACAGCTCATTAAAATGTTGTTAAGTTTATCATTAGGAGTAATGGCGGGGCAGCTTTGCAAGGCAAGTGTCTTGGCAGTCCAAACCTTCCTGTCTTTCTACCTGAAATGTGGATAGAACTTTTATAGCAAACCATATTCCAAGAGAAGTAACAAGAGTTTGCAGTTGAGGGGCTGGGGATTTAGCTCAGCGGCAAAAGTGCCTGCCTGGCAAGCGCAAGGTCGTGAGTTCGGTTCCTGGTACCGGAGAAAAACCAAAACCAAAAAAAAAAAAAAGAGTTTGCAGTTGAAGTACTCATTACTTATGTGATGCTAAGGATTTCATGTTATATACTCAGTTTAAATTGGTCTTGGAATACATACTACCCCTGGGTTCTTGGAAATGAGAGGTTATCTATAAAGAAGACCTTTTTATTCCAGGATTCAAAGAATCTCTGGACAGTGTCTTTAAGGTCACATATTATAGTTTTACAAAGGATTATACAGTGAAACACAAAAAATCAGGTGAGTGAGACCCAGCAGAAATAACAGACTACAGAAGCAGACCCATAATAATTTCATATTTTGGAATTATTAAATAGGGTGATAGTTCGCTTTTTTGTTTGTTTGTCATACTAGGGATTGAAATTCAGGGTTCCCTGAGCTACATTTTTCTAATCCTATTTACTTTTTTAGGACAGGGTCTTGTTAAGTTGCCAAGGCTGGCCTTCAACTTGTGATCGTCCTGCCTCAGCATCCCAAAAAGCTGGGGTCATAGCCATGCCCTACTGTGCCTGGCCAGCAGAGATTATTTTTTAAACTGGGTTTATAATATTAAAATAATAAAAGACATTATTGGAGCTACAGACTTTAGAAATAACTTTAAAAATTACTAAATAGAATGTCAAGATAATAAAAAATACACTAACCAGGACTGGAGGTATAGCTTAATGAGAGTGCTTATCTAGCATGCTCAAAGCCTTGGGTTTGCTCACTAGTAATAAAAAAGAAGAAAAGAGAAAAAGAAAAACTACAGTAACTGTTTTAGTCACTTTGTCATTGCTAGGACAAAATACACTATACCCACAATTTAAAGGTAGAGAGGTTTACCTGGACTCACAGTTTCACAGGATTCAGTCCATGATCAGCTGATTTCAAGACACAAACATCATCGCAGAGGGGCATGGCAAAGGAAAAGTTCGCCTGTTGGTGACCAGGAGCAGAGAGGGAGCTGGAGGAGCCACTAAGACAAGTGCTGTACCTTTCAAAGGCATATCCCCAGGGACCATCTACTCTAATTGTGCCCTACCTCTTAACAGCACATTCAGCTGTGAACTTGGCAGTGGGCTAATCTACAATGAATAGGGCCCCCATGATTCAGTTGCCTTCTGCAGGTTCCACCTGTGAACACGTGAGACTTTGGGAGACATTTTAGGTGTAATCCATAACAGTAACTAAAATTTTAAACTCTGCAGGTGTATAGAAGATTGGATGTAGCTGAGAAGAGAAATGGATAGCATCCCACATGGTAGGGCAGAAGGAATTATTAGGAATGTAGCCATAGAAAGATTTTTACAAAAAGGGAAAAGGTAGGGAATTCCTGTTCAGAGAAATGGAGATTGAGAAAGTCTAACATTTGTCTGATAGAGTCTGTAAGCAGAATGGAGAAAGTATGAAAAGTGCTCTTTGTTGAGATTATTACTGAGAAGATTCTAGAATTGATTACAGATTAAGGCACATGTTTCAAGAAGCTCAGAGAACCTTAAGCCATATAAGTAAAACTGTACAAACACAGCACAAGACAGACGAAGGACAGATTACCTTTATAGGAGGAATAATCTACTTTGCTACTCACTTTTCAGCAGTGGCACCAGGGAAAGTAAGATAAAAGTGAAATATTTCACTATGGTAAAACAAAATAAAAACAAAGAAGACCCCTCAAGTCCCTGCTACTTAAAATTCTTAGCCAGTGAAGATAGTTATCAAGAATAGGGATTTTTAGAAAGTGGTATTTTCAGACAAACACAACTTGGGGAATATGCCACCTATGGACAACTGCTGAAGGAAATTCTCAAGGCTATTATTATGATTTGTGTCTGGGTATCCCCCCAAAGCCTCGTGTGCTCATGGAGTGTAGGCTTCTCAGAAGTGGCTGACTCTAGAGTTTCTGATTGATTCATAGTCTGTTGCTGGGATTAAGGGTATGAGTGCTACACCCACCCTAGGGCAGTAGTCTACATATAACATAAGGGACAGAAAGAGGCTTGTAATAATCCCGGGTATTCAGGAGACTGAGGCAGGAGGATCACAAGTTTGTGCCCAGCCTGGGCAGGCCAGCAAAACCTGTCTCAAAAATAAAGAAAAAGGGCTAAGGATATAGCTTAATGGTATATACAAGCTCTGGGTTCAATCAGTTCTCAGTACCAGTGAGGGGAAAAGCGTCAATATACGAGTCTATCTAACAGTATATAAAATTAAAACAATCTTGTAAGGATAAAAAAAAACAATTAAATGCACAGCTACAGTAACATGTAAGCCAAATGATAGATTTTGTGGGGGGCACAACACTACGGACTAAACTCAGGGCCTTTGCACTGAGCTATGTTCTCTAGCTGTTTTTAAATTTTTTACGTTATTCAGCAAACTGTTGGCAAGGCTTACACTACAGTTGGTACCTCATGGCCTAGTGTTGTTATCCTCATGATACCCTATTGTTTTACTATTTTCCTTGCTCTTTTGAAATCTAAATTTCATCAATACTGTTCATTCCCAATAGGACAATGATCTGAGAATATTCAGAATGCTGATTTGTACAAGGTGGATAGAACTTGGGTTTCTCCTGCCTCGGCCTTCTAGAGTGCTGGAATTACAGTCGTGTGCCACCACACATATTTTGAGAGTTAGATGATTGTACTGTTGGGCATGAATGAAATGTAGACTTCAGAAGCAAGTGAATAGAGAAGCAGTAGGGCACCATGATAACAGCACCAGGCCATGAGGTTCCAGTTGTATCTTTTGCCAGCAGTTAGTGCAATGGCCTTTGAAAAGCTACTCCTCTGATCTATTTCTCAGTGTTCTTATCTGTAAAATATGAGGCTTTAGAAGTAGATGAAATTTTACAACCACTAATTATAACCATATGAGGAGTGGACCTTGTAGGAAAAAAAAATCAATAATTGGAGCTCATCCCCCTGACTCCTTTGAAATTTTATCAATAAACACCTCCATTTTACTTCTGCCAAACTTTTATGTCTCTGCAAAAATTGGAGCTAGGCAGTCTCAGTCAGGGATGCCTTTTGCTTTACTCTTCCTGTTCTGTTTTATATCATCTAGTAGCCAGGAGGAATAACAGCAGTTTACCAACACCTTAAGAATGGGTGTCTCTGGTGGATGTTAGGGTGGATTTGCAAAAACAAGCTGTGAAAAGCAGACTTGAGTGTGCAGCTATCATCTTTCCCTCTCCCTCTCCCTCTCCCTTCTCTCCCCTCCCCCTCTCTCCCACCTTCCCTCCCTCCTTTGCTTCCTCCCTTCCTTCCTTTTTACGTGAATGGATATAAATGCCTCTGTCACTTTCTCACCTTCTCCCCTTGTACTTTTTTGTTCTCCCTCCCACCATTCCAGGCTAATAATAAGCCCGAGATTGAAGCAGCCCTCTTCCTGGACTGGATGAGACTGGAACCCCAGTCCATGGTGTGGCTGCCCGTCCTGCACAGAGTAGCTGCTGCGGAAACTGCCAAGCACCAAGCCAAGTGTAACATCTGCAAGGAGTGCCCAATCATTGGATTCAGGTATCTGAACATTTGGCGCCTTTTCATGACTCTATCTTTGATGTCCTGTGCCAGTGCCTGTGAGTTTGTTCCTCTCACAAGTGGGCAAGAAGGTGATGAAGCTGGAGCACCTATTGCCCCTGTCACTCTTTGGTCACTGGGTTATTTTGGTGGACCTGACCCATAAGGCAGATGTGCTTTTCCATTTTCACTCTTCATGTGTGCAGACTGCATTTTTGGTGGAGCAGGGCGGAGTTCCTCTCTGCACAGAGATACTTGTTCCTCAAGGGCATCTAGATGAATAGTACCTCCTCTTTCCTGGAACTAGAACATTTTACCTTCTCTTTTTGGATTGGTTGTACTTTCGCCTTCCTGGAACTACAACATTTTTACCCTCTCTTTTTTCATGGTTTTTTCTGTTTATAGAAACTCTCCAAGAATCAGTTATGAAACTAAGAGATGATTCTATTCTGGGAGGAACCATTATGGTAGCTCAGTCTTTTCCTTGGCAGCATTTCCCCCTTAAGTAACAAGAATTGCCTCAAGCGTCCTGGAACTTCTTTATCTTTGAGTCTGATTATTCTCTTTGCATAGTATCCTGTTGAACTTCTAAAGGAATAAAAAGTTTGCAAGTAAATCAAAGATTTACAAAGCAGCTTAAAAAGTGTCCCCTCATTTGAATTGAAGGAGATAGGAAACATAGCACGTTATTATTTTAATATTCTTAAAATGTTGTAGAAAATAATTGATTTTGAAGTCTTTACCCTTGTTGACCTATCTAGGAAAACAGGATATTTTTAAAGAACTAATCTTATTTAACAGTAATCCTAAATCCTAATTTGAAAGGATGATGTATTTAAACATCTGGATCAACATCAAGGTTTCCATAGTGATGGATAAGCTACAAAGTTATAAACTAGCCACATAGTCTATACATGTTCGCAATCTACTTAGCAGCTAAGTAAACACTCTTTGCTCACACTTGTTTTGTTACTTTATTTCCAAATAACCACCTGGTACCATTTTTGTGATTTTAAAAAACATTTTATTAATATTTTTTGAGGGGAGGTACCAGGAATTGAACTCAAGACTTCACACTTGCTAGGCAGGCACTGTGCCACTGAGCTATATCCTTGGCCCCCATTTTTGTGATTTTTATTCATGGTGTTTATCCTTCCATATTTCGTGCTGTTTGCAAAACCCTTAAGAGGTTTCTAAAGCCTAGCTAGACAACAGTGAGTAGGCAATGCTTGCAAACAGCGCGTGTTTCTGTCCTGGTTTTGGCAGGTAAGAACGATGCCATGAGAAGTGGGGAAGGGAGGCCACAGATGATTGCTTTATATTTCTTACCTTTCATTCTCAGCACCTATAGCTAGTGGGATTTGTATATCATAGAGGGAAATTTTATAAAATAGAACAGGAGAAGGCTCTGGGGAATCTACGAGAGCCTTTTGACCTTCAATTCTTTTTCCCTTTATCAAATTAGATTATTTTAAGAATCAGCATTTCCCACTCCTCCCTACCCCCTCTGCAGAGATGGTAGAGATCCAAAACCAGGCAGGTTTTCTTCTCACTTTCCCATATGTGACATAAGGACTATGTTTATCTGAATTGGCTGAAGTTCTTACCTCAGAAAAAGACAGGAGGAATCTGAAACAAAGAATATAGTATTCTGAAAATGGAGGGAAATGTACCAGCTAGTACTTAACAGATTAAATTCTTTCATTTGATGTAAATTTGTTTTTTTCATGGGATTTCAGCTGTTGTTTGTATGGAATAGGGTGAGGGATTTCCTTTTTCTTTCTTTTTTTTTTTTTTTTTTTGAGGCAAGGTCTCTCTATGTAGTACAGACTGGCCTTGAACTCCCTGTATAGACCAGGTGGGCTTAAACTCTCATTCCCACTGACTCAGCCTCCTGAGTGCTAGCATTATAGGCACGCACCACCACATGAGCTGGAGGTGGATTTCTGAAGAGAGAGATACTGACAGAGGTCATCCAAGTAACTATTTGAAAATGAATCATGTCAGCCAATCAGAATCCAGTATTAAAGCAAAACTTGTTTTAACTGGAGTTCTTGTTCATGTTTCTTTTGTCTTGTGAGGTAGCTTGATCTATATAATCTTTGAAAATAATTATTTCAGAAAACTTCTTTGTCCCCAAGATTGGTATGGGCATGTGATGCATCAGTCAATCTTTTTGCGAAGTTCTTTCAGATTTGAGTATTTGGTCTTCAAAAGATTGGATGATTGCCAGTACTTTCCCACTTAATCTGAAAGAACTCCTGGAGGAGTTTCACTGGGAGCTCAGTTTTTCTTCCCTTCTTCCATATGTTTGTAGGATAATCTTTATGCCAAAATGTTTTGATACAGCAGGAGAGGCCCCAGAGAAATCTGGAGGTAGGAAGTTAATCACTTACCTTGTGGGGCTAATGAACATTGAATTCTGTTTCTAGAATTAAGAGAGTATGGTAGAAGGTTTATTAAAGAGTGTTTTTTGGGAATTTCATTGCAAGAAATACATATGTGTTTGTTTTTGTTCTTCAACAGGTACAGGAGCCTAAAGCACTTTAATTACGACATCTGCCAAAGCTGCTTCTTTTCCGGTCGAGTTGCAAAGGGACATAAAATGCACTATCCCATGGTGGAATATTGCACTCCGGTAAGTTAGATGCCTCCTTGATGTGAGTTAGTTCCCCTGAGATAACTTTGCATGTTGTATAGTATTGCAGGTCATGGTCAGTGCTGTGGTTTATAAGTTCCCAGATATTCCCCAGATACAGTGACTCTAATTATCCTATGGATGGTGCCACAGCCAGCTCCAGGCATACATAGAACGTCATAGACGTTCAGTAAATATGGTTGAATGAGTAGGTTTTTCTGCGTCTCCCCCAAAATAAGACCTACCCAGAAAATCAGCCCTAGTCTGTCATTAACATGGTGATGGCTAGTGTCATGCAGGAGAGTATATGTCACTATTCTCTTGGTTGGTGAGTACTCTGCAGTGGCATGTAAGGTAAGGATAGGCTGATTGGGGCTAGCATTTTTATTCACACTCATAGAAACAGGAACAAACAAGAAAAAGCAAAACAAAAACAAGAAAATAAAATAAGAAAAAAGATGTCCACCGCATGGCACGTCTCTGTAATTACTGGTAGTTAAAGTAAGGCTGGCTCAACAAGCCCTCCTTATGGCAGCGTAGTGGATAATCACCTTCAGGGCCACTGAAGTTCAGGCTGATTTCTGCCTGTGACACTGAAACCCGATTTGTTCAGCCTGCAATATTCATTGTGCCTCCTGCTGGCTTGAACCCAACTCCCTGCCAGCTTGAATTCAGGTCTTTGACCTCCTGACTTGAACTCAGGAGCCTCACCCTGACACTGGCAGTTGATAATGGAGCCAGCCTGCAGTTACGCTGTTTCAAGCTCAGTTGGCCCCTTCTTCAAGATGGCTACCAGCCAGTCGCCATCTTCTGGAGGATGTCTGAACCTGAATTACTCACCAGACACTGTGTGTTTCTCCTGGGGCTGACATTTCTGATCTATAGTTTTCAAGGCTGATTATTTTCTGGTTAGGTATTATTTGAGGAGAAATATAGTTCTCCTCTTGGGAAGGTTGTGGGGCAGATGATTCACATTTCTTTTTCACAGCCCTAGAGGTTATGTGACCATGGGGCATGTTGAGTGGGGGGGGGCATGTTGGTTGCTCAAAATTCTTAACCTATCACCTATAATCAGTGTTCTCTCCTTTCATCTCTGTGCTGTACTAACACTAACATTTTAAAAATCTTCATGTATCAATACTGATCAGCTCACTTAAATGCTAGATATTTATGTTTTAAACTGCTTTGTGTGAAATAGGTATTATGATGATGATGATGATGATTTTATCTTCTTTTACAGATTAGGATTCTATGGTCCTAATGTTAAAGAATTTTCCCAAAGTTCTATCAGTAAGAGGTCGAGACATTTTCTAAGATGTTGTTTTAGGAAAACATTCAGTGACTGTTAGAACTTTGGAAAAATCCTTGGTGAAATGGCAAGGATACACACTTAGTAGTCAGAAAGACCTGGGTGTAAATCTGCTGTTCTCTAAACTCTAGATGCATTCTATTCAAAGTATGGTTCGTTGACCTGCAGTGCCGACTTTACCTTGTAGCTTATTTTGAAATGCAGACCCTCAGGGCCCAGCCCAACTTTCTAAGTTGAAACCTGCATTTTAGCAAGCTCTGCTGATCACTCTGGAACACATGCAAGAGTGAGAAGCTGTCCTTGAGAGCACATCTCTTCCATCATCGAAGTGATCCTCCTAGCTATTTAATTGTCCTCACCATTATTCGTCATGCAGGTAGTGAGTGATGGAGAATGCATCTGCCATAAATAACCTGATATTTAGTGGGTAGAGCATGACATTAATGAGGACTGAATAGTTTCTAAGAGACCATAAAATGTGATAAAACTTAAGGCCAACTTTTTGATCTTAAATGAGTTGCTCAGTAGTTTGTATTTATTCCTCATAATAATTTGTTGAGGTTATCCTTGCTCCCATTTTACAGATAACCTGGAGCTTCAGAGAGATAAGTAGCCAGTCCTGCGTTCACAGCTGTATTTCTCTGATTCCACAGCCTTTGCTGACACCTGCCATATTCTCCTTCATCACAAAGCAGATGCTATAAGGCCCAAGACTGAAGTGGTCACTTGTTTTGAAATCGCATTCTCCTAAACCCGATCTCACTGTGACTTCCCTTTCAGACTACATCAGGAGAAGATGTCCGCGACTTTGCCAAGGTACTAAAAAACAAATTTCGAACCAAAAGGTATTTTGCGAAGCATCCCCGAATGGGCTACCTGCCAGTGCAGACTGTCTTAGAGGGGGACAACATGGAAACGTGAGTAGTAGCCAAAGCGAAACAGACTCTCGTTTGATGTGTATTTGAACTTCTCTTGGCTGAATATCCTTCTTCACTCCCAAATGCAAACAGTCTCTTCTTTTTTGTCTCTTTGGATTCACATTAGCTAAAAAGAGAAAAACAAGCCAATGTTCAATAACCATTTCCCAAGCCTCTTGACAATTACCTTTTCCAAAAGTTAAACTTGATCTCACAGGGAGAAAAATCTACAGTATAGCCACTAATTGCCTCACAAAGCTTTGAAGAAATATGGGACTGTTTACAAATGAGTGATGCCAGTATCTCATTTTGATCCCCACCCCCCTCACAAACCAGTGGATGTGTGTCTTTTTGTATCTATTGTGTGGTCACTTTTTTCTACTTGAGAGAAAATGTAGTCACAGGAAATGACTTCACAGTAAGTAGAGATGATTCTCATGATCAAACTGAAGATGTCTTCACCTCTTTTAAACCTTCTCAGTTTATTTCTTTAAATCCATATCTCTGATGGAAATCACACAGCTATTTGTTTTTCTGTTAATTCACTTTCCACCTTTATTTGGCTGTTGCTTCCCATGGTTCATACTTGATTGGTTGGATTTTATTTATTTTGACCTTTCAATAATTTCTGTTGCTGCTGAGTTTGCCTGTGTCTCTCTTCACCACCTCATTTTTTGTTTTGCAGTCCCGTTACTCTGATCAACTTCTGGCCAGTAGATTCTGCGTGAGTACTTTGCTACAGGGCACTGCTGCCACCCGCACATTTGCTCGCTTGATTTGTAAAATTTTTTTGTTTGTTTTATTCTGTTTTGTTTAAAGACCTATTGATTTCCCTTCTTTCATTTCAAATTTGTTTCTTCTCTTGAAAACTTTGAGAGCTTTTCAGGTCCTCCACCTGGTCAAATTCTCACCAGCAGAATCTCTAACCTGAGTTCAAATTAAAATCCAGGAAATGGTTGGGGTTTTGGTTGTTTGCATATTTCTTCAAACACGAGCAAGGAAGAGCCTCCTGGTTATGTAACAGCACTCAGCGCATATATTTCTTGAGATTCAGTGCTTTAGAACCTTCAGAAGGGGTCTGGTTTATTCCTTAGCATGTGTCATGAGTAGACTACTAAAAATCAGCAGTATCTATTTTAGCATATGGTGCTGTTTGGTTGAATCACTTCAGTGAAGTGTGCGGTTTTTTTTTTTGTTGTTGTTGTTGTTTGTTTTGGTCAAGTTATAGCATGCTTTGTGACTAATTTTTATATACATGGGTTTCTAAATTTTGAACTAAATTTATTTTGCTTTCTTCTTCAAACTAAATATTTACTTCATAGACAGTGATACATTTAGGCTGAGAAGAAAGTACACTATAGTCTTACTATTGGAGTATATTAATAATACTATTAGATATCAATGGATGATTAATTTGTCTGACTTTATAATGTTAGAAAACATCCTTGGGGCTGGGCGTGGTGGCATATGCCTTTAGTCCCAGTTATTAGGGAAGCTGAGAGAGGAGGATCAGAAGTTCCAGGCCAGCATGGGCCCTTTAGTGAGACCCTGTAGTATCATTTAAAAATTAATCCATCAAATCAAATCTTAAAAAAAAGGTTAGGTTAGGGTTGTAACCCAGTGCAGAGGCTCTGGGTTCAATCCCCAGTACTGCAGAAAAAAGGAAGAACTGTCCTGTGGTACCTATGATCTATATTTTCACAAAAAGAGTGTGCCTGTTTTAAAATTCTGTGGGTTTGCTGGGTGTGGAGGCGCACGCCTGTAATCCCAGCACTCCAGAGGCTGAGGCAGAGGATTGTTGCGAGTTTGAGGCCAGCCTGGGCTACAAAGTGAGCTCAAGGCCAGCCTGAACTGCATAGGGAGACCCTCTCTGAAAAAGACAAAAAACAAATAAATAAAATCCTGTGGGGTTTTTATATCAAATTTTTGGTATTTCACAGTATGCTTTATCAAAATATTTATTGAAAATCATTTAGCTCTGTCACATATAAAGGCAAAATAACCAAATTGGAAGACAGGCTTATATATGAGTTCAGTTTTCCATTGTTTCTTTTTTATTTTTCTACCATGTAATTTAAAGAAGATCCTTTTTTTAAAACCTGTAGTGATAAATGCAAACTACTAATTGAGGTTTATTTTGTCTTTATTGGCCTAAAGGAAGTAGAAGTCTTTCTGTCCTTTCCTTTTTAAAACTGCATTATTGTGCCCGTTAATTTTGAGATATAGTAGCTGCAAGCAGTGAGTTTTCTGATTTCTTTAACCTTTGCTCTTAAACAACTTGGGGAGTTTTTTAGATTCAGTTATTTTCCCTGAATGTTGATAATTGGTTTCCCCAGAAGTTAGAACCTTTCATAAATAAGAAACTTTTAAAAGCTGATCTGGTCAAGTTGTGAGCTTACTAGGTTTCTGATCACTGAACAGATTTACTCTCTGTTGGCATTATGCTTCACCAAATAAAAAATCCTAAAGACAAATATGCTAAAGAACAATTATTAGGATGTATGGCTAATGGTAGCAAAAAAAATGAGCAAAACTAGCTAATAGTTCCTTGAAAGGAAAGAGGAGGCTGCACATAAACTGATGAAAAGAAAACATGACAGTCATTTTAAAGTAACGTATTTTAAGAAGATATTTGTCTCAAATGTTGAACATTAAAATTAATATTCTGTATTAGAACATCTTTTTTAATAGCTAAAACATGCCCCCTACTTGCCTTTTTATGAAAAACTGGGTAGCTGTGCAGAAAGAATGGAGAAGTTCTAATTTTAAGGAAGAAAAACTCAGCAAGCTGATGTTTGTTTTCTTTAATATCATAATTTTATTAAAGTCTTTACTCATAGACTTTTAAATAATATATAAAATCTATTTTAAAGCTATCCTATTTAGATAGAAAAACCAGATCCTAACATGTTTTATTTTGTAAGAATTCTGTTTGATGTTAACAAATGCTATGATGGTGACAGTATTTAATCTATTTAATGTGGACCACTTTTCCTGAGATATAGATTTTTTTTTTTCCTTAGAGAAAGGTCTTGTTTGCTTGTATTTGTCATAGTATTTCAGTTAAATCTAGCATGAGCCTTTTACATTGGTTGTCCATAGTGGGACGGCTTAACTGTGTTTTTTGAGCTATGCTGCTTTGAAATCTAAATGATGAAAACTTAATAGAGTTTTCACAAAAGGAGGAACGGTGGTGGGTGAAATGCCTTCAGCTGAGTGGGTTATTAATGGTAATAGGAAGTAATACTTCTTGGTACATGGTTTTATATTTAAGAGGTGGAAAGCAGGTACAGTATTATTACCTTCCTGTGGAAGTGTTTTTGAAAGCTTTGCACTTAGTTTTATTTCTGGACTAAGTGGTTTTTTATTTTACTAACTCTGAAGTTTTAAATGGTTCTTCTCTGACCAATACTCCCTTTTGGCTCATTTTCTGATTTAATAAATGCCTCTCTTAGTGTGTATTTTTTTAAGATTTCTGGTTATTACAAGTTCTTGTACTTATGCATGCTGGGATAGGTGCTATGTACATTAATAAGAAAAAACATGAAATTATCCTTGAGGCTAAGAATTAAAGCTCTGTATGTAAGATTTTCTGTAAAAGATTGCATTAATGTGCTTTGGATTCACATGCCAACTTTTCTTCATGTAGTTTTGCTCCAAGGTCTTGAGTTTTCTTCTGTACCTACCACAGTAGCAACTATTATAAGAGAAAACATTACTAACATATTTTCCTTCATGGTGGGCTTTTAGCTTATAAAAATATGTATTGAAAGACTCATCTCTTCCAGAAGATAATGCATATAAATAAAAGAATCCAAGTATAAACTATCTTTATCTGCAGAGAAGATTTCAAAGCAAACTTTAGCATTTTTCTAATAATGGCCTATTCCAGGATTCTAGAAAATTAGTAGATTAACTCTCTAAAAGTACTATGAAGTTTCACATGCAAGTCTTTGGATATGTCTATTGATTGGACAGTCACCCTTTTATTTGCTCATGAAAAGTTTTAATATTTGACACTTCACCTGGAGAACACCGTTCCCGTAGATAAGACCTTCATCTCTCAGGAGAGACTTCCAGTTCCCTTTTCTTAGCTACAGTGTGTTGTAGTGGCTGTGCCTTATGACATCATTAAGAAATATGCACTTCTGGCACATTTCCTGTGTAGACCTGGTCAATAGATAACTACATTGTTTTTAATGTAAGAAAAAAACCATTTTCTTAGAGTTCAGCCTAACTCCTTGAATGATGCTTAGATGTTAGGCTAAACCAGAGCTGTCACTGAACATGTTATTCTTAACTTTATGCTTTTTGTGTCAGGAAAAAATAGAAGAGACCTCCTGTCCTATTCCAGTTAATACAGAAGGAAAGCACAGGCCCAAATTGGTTTTCAGAACAGATGACTCTCCACCAAGACTAATTCAAAAGATACTATAAAAACTTCTAGGATAATTAATAGATCAGATAATGAAAGCAGGAAAAAAATGTTAACCCTATCAAAATTTTAGCCTTTGGAACTAAAGAAAGGTAGGTCTTTGTTAACAGAAAGCATATGAACTACTCATGCTAATTCTTTCCTCTTGTTTTCCAATCTGCATTAGAGACTATGTTATTCCTAATAAGAAACATTTAAGAATGGCATGGTGGTCCATACCTGTAATCCCAGCACTTAGGAGGCTGAGGCAGGAGGACAGCAAGTTTAAGGCTAGCCTGGGTGACATAGCAAGACCTTGTCTAACAACCCCCTCCAAATATGTGTGACATTCTATTTAACTTAGTCATTCTTCTTTGAAACATCATAATATGATCTTGGGTCACATTAGTGGCATGTCCCTGCTGTCAAACTAGTAGAGATAAATTCCTTCTATTGAATATTGCACAGACGAAGAAGTCATGATAGATGGAATCTTAAGAAGTCTTAGACTGAAGTGGCCTCTTTGAAACTAAAACTATTAACTGTAAATATAACTAGGCAAATGTATAGTTTCCATTTGATAAAAAGATAGCTAATATATGACACAGGTGTAAACTGTTTGAAAGTTTAAATCACATAATGTTAACACATTTTCAGTACTATAGGATATGAGAAATGGCACTCTAGAAAGACAGACTGCTACATAGAAATTTTCTCGCCGACCTTTTGTATAATTAAAACTGTCCAGAGAAGTTTTTGATCTGTCTTTATGGCGTTTGAGAAGAGGAGATAGATGAGAAATCATCTTTCAAATCTGGATATTAAAACCCTAAACTACAGGAACAGCTAAATGTACATGATCCATAGAATTAGGATAAAAGCATTCTAGGCCATGTATATAACATTAAGTGTGTGGTGGGGGTTTTCTCCATTAATGGATGGTATCTGTGACTAATCACATTTTCTGCCTTATAGGCCTGCCTCGTCCCCTCAGCTTTCACACGATGATACTCATTCACGCATTGAGCATTATGCTAGCAGGTATGAGACTAGTTGAATGCTAGGCAAAAATTGATTGAAATAACTAACCAAGGAAAGCTAACCTGTAGTAATTTTAAACAAATCTTTTCTTTCTTCCTCAATCTTGTCTGATTTCTACTAATCAACTTGCCCTCTAACGTGCATGCCATTCCACTGCATGTTGTTTTTCGACACCAGTGAGAGCATTGTTCCAGAACATTCTTACCTAATGAGCCTGTATTTAAACATTTCTGGTAGCTTTGTTGTGTTCTGTATATACTGAGCACACTTTTACCAAATTGGCCTACGAGTCATCTGCCCTCTTTAGAAAACTGCTAGATTAGTCATTAATCTGTGAAGAATGATACTTTGTTATGTGGACAGTATGAAATCCTCAGGTTTCCATTTGTGTGTTTATTTTACATGATACACTGGAGAGAACAATTAACTTTCCTAACCTTTGCACTTTTCTATCCTACCTACCTTGTGTGGGAGATCATTTTTATACCTAAAAACTAAATTACTAATTATAAAATACCTTATGCTTGTTAAATAAATATGCAAGAGTTTGATTAACTTTTTTTTAGCTGTCAAAAGGCTTCATTATTACCTCAGGCGAAGGAGATTTTTAAAGGAAAAGACTGGTGGCTGAGCATTTAGAGAACTTGCTGTGAACCCGTCCTTTCTCAATATTCTAAAGCTAGACATACTTATCAATTGTAGAAAGCATTAACTAGCTATGTAAGTCTGTCATCGGTAGAAGGCATTAATTGTTTTAAAAGGGGGGTAGTGTAAGGTATGGGGTGCATTTATTGTTAGGGAAGCCTTTCTTCTCAAAAAACAAAGACCTGTTCTCAGTGAAACGAAGATCAATATGTGGGGGACAAAAAGCCAGCAGTGAAATACAGTTTCCTTTAGAATTTATATCAGAAATACAAAGATACTATCTAGCTATGGTCTACTAAACATTGCTTCAAATGGTTAAGGCAACACACACATCCTTTAATTTGAAGAATTCCTTTCTCCTCTTGCCATGATTTATCCTTTAGTTTTCAGGAATGTTCGATTAGGTCTTGAATAGATTCTAAGAAGTCACATAAGTTTTAATGAGCTTTTACGTTTTTTATCAGGCTAGCAGAAATGGAAAACAGCAATGGATCTTATCTAAATGATAGCATCTCTCCTAATGAGAGCATGTAAGTATCCCATCTCTTTTTACAAAATGTTCCTGACAATGAAATTGCTTGGAGGGATTTAGAGGTAGGATAGCACAGGATAGAGGAGCTAGTATCATATTCATTTGATCTTTCAAAGAGCCATTCATTTGCTTTTTTTCTTTAACTCTTAACAGCCTGGCACAGAATGAGCTCATCCAAATTCAGGCATTATCAGTATTCCAGAGTAGCAAAAACTGATTGCCTTATTCTAATTGAAACTTCCTTAATACCATATCATTATAAATTGCAGAATCCCAAACACTTATGTCAAATGCTTAGTTTTTGACCAAACCTGCCAGGTATTTAAAGGGAGGTGATATTAATTCTAAGTAATAGCTAATGTATTTTTCCACTGATGGAGAGTGGAAATATGATCTTGGTATATGTAGAATCGCTATCCCCATATGATAGGGTAGTTGGGTATTTTCCTCCAGAAATCAAGTAGTCAATTCATGTGAGTTAGCGTCTGTCTCCATGAGGTATCGAGCATGTGGCAGTCTTGTGAAGGATATCTAGGAGGGACTACAAATTCAGGTCTCAGTGAGTGGGATAATAGGCCAGCTCTCTCAAACTTTAAGGAAGGACATGAAGTAGTGCTAGAAGTGGCAGAGAACATAGCTATGGCAGGACAACAGAGGCTTCATGCTAGACACAAGGTACAGTATTCACAGTATGGAGCACACGGCACGTTGCCATGAACCATGCAAGTGTTGATGAGGGTCTAAGGTGGAGAGAGCAGGTTACGAAGTGAACACCTGAAGGGAAATAAGGATCTGCCATCTGAGTAAAAAATGGAGAGAGAAGAAATCTAGTCAATGTACAATTTTAGTTTTTGGTTTGGTAAGTTCAGGGAGTTTCACCATCTTGTCATGGCAATATAGGCAAAGAGAAGACTGGTAACCTTATCATATGTAGTTGATGTGGCAACCCAAAGTCTCGCTTAGATGAGAAAAGAGGCTTCATGAAGGTTAAGCCAAAGGAAAGTGTATCAAAGTGGCACTTACATATAAATAGTTATTGAAGACATGTGAATAAATCTTCTCATCTAATAACATAAAGAGGAGCAAAGTGGTAATAAAGAATCACGGCCATACTCAGTCATCTGTGTGTGACTTAGTTACTTCAAACAAACAACAAAACCCAGCCTTTTTTGCAGTCATGATACATTCTTTTTCTTATTGGAAAAAAGTGTTAATGGTATTCACATATATAAAATTCATTGACAGGAGAATATATGACCAAAGAATCAACCAAATGTTGAATGATTTGCTTCTTTGGCTCATTGATTTTGACATTAGAAGCTCTGACACATTCAAATTAATCCAAATTGTATCCATGTGACAGTGACTGCTATTCATTGGCTGCCTAAGAGAACAGTAAGAGAAGCTTAATGACAGCTACATGTTATAATTACAAGTTGGAAATTCTAGCAAGAAAATTTCAGAATTTTGGCACAGGAATAATAAATTAGGTGGTAAAACTGCTTTTGTTTTCTTTTTAAACAAAATGTAGCTTTAGCTCATTCTCAGGGCATGAAATCCATTTTCACTCAGTGTAGATGGTAAAAAATTCATGGTATTTAGGGGCATGCTTAGGAAGTGGTTTGATAGATTGGTTGACTTAATGTTTCCTTTTAATACCCAATAGTTATTTTTAGTTGACATCTCCTCTGGTTATTTGGCTTGGTACACTAAAATAATTTCAATCAGGAGGACTTTTCCCCTTAAATATCTTATTCATTATTTTCAACTTACAATTAAGTGGTATGAAGGGAATAATATAAAACTATCATCTTAATGATTTCTAAACAGAAACAAAGAGCTTTAGCCTGTCAGTAATAGCTGAATGGCCAGGCTAGGCAGTATGCACCTGTAGTTTCTAGCTACTGGGGAAGCCAAGGCTGGAGAACTGTTTGAGCCCAGGAGTTCAAGATCAGCCTGGGTGATACAATGAGACCCTTTGGAAGGTACACAGGCTTTTTAGGCGATTGAAGGGTTGCACTCCAAAAATAATTCCTCCTGGGTATTAGAGGGCTCCTAGTTTCCAGGAAAGATTGCATCTGCCTCCCAAAATACAAGACCCCTCAGTACCCCCCTTCATCCTTAAGTCCTGGTCTGACTAATGAGTTGCTCTGTCTTCTTCTAATCATTCACTTTAATGGTCCCCCCCAAGTTTTTTTTTATGTAAACAATAATTAAATGAAACAATCATTTATTTACAGTTTAATTATTGCTACTATCCTGCCTCCATGACTTTTGCAAGCTAATTAGATGACTGAAGCAACACCTTTTGGTTATGTTGCAGCATTTACTCCATTATTTTAAGAGCCGCAGTTTTTTCCTAGTCAATCTTACTAACAGTGTGGGATAATAAACAGGTTATCTTGGCAGTCTTGGTAGCAAAAACCATTAAATGGCCATTATTAGGGCTTTTAATATTTATTAACTATTGGCTAAATAGTCTACATAGAGTCCCATTTTCTCCATAATTCTACCTTGCATTTATCCATGTAAACAGGCCTGTCAATTTCAACTGAAAGTTTAAGTAAGAAACACTTCGAATTGTCACCAATAGAGTGGGAGACCACAACCTCAGCAGTATCTAAATGTCTCTTGAAGCAGGAACAAGGGTCTAATTAATTGTTAAGAGCAAATGTTTCTATTTTCAAATAAACACGTGAGTCCCTGACCCCCAAAGCAAAATAAAGGGGGCAAAAAACCAAAACCTTTGATTTTATTTTCCAGAGATGATGAACATTTGTTAATCCAGCATTACTGCCAAAGTTTGAACCAGGACTCCCCCCTGAGCCAGCCTCGTAGTCCTGCCCAGATCTTGATTTCCTTAGAGAGTGAGGAAAGAGGGGAGCTAGAGAGAATCCTAGCAGATCTTGAGGAAGAAAACAGGTGAGTTTTCCTTCTAGCTTTGTCACTGGTAAGCAGAGTGCATACTTTTGCACACATAGACAAGCACCAGGAATCTTCACTTAGAGTCGTTCTGTGTCTAACTGTTTGCTAAAATAATCTGTTTAGCTCCATTTGCAGATTTTCTTTTTTTGTTGTTCTCTGAAAGAAGAAAATGAATGCAACAGTATGGATAAAAACTCATATTTTAGGTGTGAAGGGGTTGATGGGGGTATATGATTCGTTGCATGTGTTTCAGAGGTTTTGACTTTATATTTGAGAATAGAATATAAGTAAAAAAGGAGGTCATTTTAATTTTATGATTATATGATTTTTACATGTTTTAGGCTGTATTATCACAAACATTTAAGAAAGTAGATTCATTGGCTTGGTCATCATTGGGAACAAATTATTTCATCTTACTATTCATCATCAAATTCACAAGTCTTATGTTCAACCATCATAGCAGATTAGAGAGACCACTCATATTGCTAGCCATTGCCTGTAAAAGATGTTCACGTGAAAGTAGCAGAAATTGTAGAAGAGGAAAAAAAGCTAAGGAAAATTACAATGATGCAGGGAGGACAAAACTATAAAATCCTGGGGTATTGTGTGGCATCAGGATAATGAAAAGCACTAGACTTTTACTTTTGTATCATACTTATTGTATCACGGGTCCCTTGGCTAAGAAAGCAAAGAAATCACATCTAACTCACAGTGTACCTTCTTCAGACAAATGCCACCAGGCAGGTCTTTAAAGAGAAGTTGCTCAAATTTGTTGCACTTAGGAACTTTCATCTCTTTGGTATAGCCTAAGGCACGAAGACTTCTTAATCACCACAAGAGAACCAGTGCCCTCAGGGAGGATGTCACCTGAAGATGAAAAAGTATACTGCCATTCATCCAGTCCTTTCTGCCTTTACTACCTGCCTTCTAGCTCTTAATACCTCAGACCTGTGACCCTAGTTCCTTATCTGGTTGGCTTCCCTTTGGTTTCTTTTCCACCCCTCCAATAACTCTCCATACTGACTCAAGTTGTTGTTCTTTCTAGAACCAACAACTATTGTGACGTTCTTTCTTTATTGGATATCTCTATCTTGAAAAAAAAATGTGGCTTTTCAGCTGGGCATTCAAACATTGCACAATTTTCTTTTGACCTCCTTTCTCAACTTAGTCATCTTTTCTCCTCCCTGTGTTCCGGCTATGCTATTGTAGCTACTATATCTGAATACATCCCGCTCTCATCTGCTTTCTGGGTCAAGTTCAAGCTTGCCTGTCATCCTAGCTGCTAGCCCCCAACCATCCACTGCCGTTCCGACAAAAAAGACCTATCCATCTTCCATGACCTTACTCAAAATAACTTTCCCCACAGAACCCTCCTAGAGCTCTGCAGTTGGAGGTAATTTGTCTTTTCCTTTTATTACCAGAACTCTTTGGACTTTATCAGAGAACTCCTTGATGGTTTGCCTTTTTATCAGTTACTATCAGTACCTCCGTCTAATGAGATTTTTGAGTGCTTTTGGGGTAAGGACTGTGCCTTAATCATCTTCATTCCCCTGTAGTACCTAGTTCACGTGGTGTGAATATTTAATGGATATGTTTGGAGAAAACCTAAGAATATGGCAGGGTTGTCACATGAGTACCATCGAGGAGGTAATATAGTGCTTTTTTGTCATTGCTGTTGTTTTATGAGAACATTATTTTTGGCCTTAATTGTAAGGTTGTTTGAGACTGAACAGCATGGTAGAGAAAACATTTTCCTCCAGTTTATTAAGAATAATTGTTAGTATCCATTGATGTTAAATCTGTAATTATTATAGGGGTCAAAATCAAAATGGGAAGAAAATGCTGGGGTTGACAGTGTAAATAGAATTCGATGTGATGAGGAGTCAGTATGTGTTTCAGTAGGATTGTTGCCAGTGTGATACAACTTTTAGCTCATTGGTCAAGATCTCTGTCTTGTTTGTTAGTGCATTCTCCTTCTATACCATGGTCACCAGATCAAAAAGTGCATTGGTCAAGAATACTAATAAAATAGTATTTATATATAATTTTATCATCTTCAGGGCATGTTTTGTTTTTCTTTTGTTTTCCAGTGCTGAGGACTGAACCAAGGGCCTTGTCCATGCTAAGCACATATTTTACTACTGAGCTACACTCCCAGCCCTGTGTTTTCAGAGCACTTAAATATTTTAGGTCATTTAATCTTCCTAAAAGCTCTATAAGAAAGAGCTTGTCTCTTTTCTATAGATCAGAAAACAGAAGCTCAGAGAGCTTCCAGGAGCTTGCCCTAGATTCCACAGTCAGCCAGCAGTAAAAGCACATTCACATTCAGATTTTTCTGACTCAAAATGGCCAACTCTACCTTGGACCAGAGAATGAAAAGGAGTTGCTATGTATAGGCCATTTACGTAGAATTGGGGGTTATTCCTTGGAATGTGTCTCCACTTGAGGGAATATTTGTAAGAAACAAAATGTCTCTGAAAAAACCAGTTCATCTACTTGTGGTACAGTGACAGACTCTTCACCCTGAAAGGTTTCCAAGTCATTCTTCAAGAATGGTGTGGTTTGTTCTCCAAAAGAAAGAAGAACATTATACCATGGCTACTAAGAACTCTGAAATGTAGAATCTGGTCTTGGTGCAAGTATTTTTGTAAGTTATTTTGACCCTCAAGAAACGGTCAGGAGGTGTGTCCTTTCTCTCTACTTTGTCACATTTTCACCTCCTATCAGATCTAAAATAAAAAAAAATGTCTCCCCAGAGATCTGCCCTAAAAACAACCTGCCTGGTTTTCTTTGTTCTGTCCTTTCCTGTTCTCACAGTTCTGCTCAAGGAGCTTCAGCACCATCCCTTGCCTTCATGACCTTTGAATTCCATGTCCCCTAAGAAACCTTTAATTTGCCTTTTCCTGTCCTTCCCCTAAGGAAACCCAGGAAGTCTTTCGATGCCCTTTCTCTGTGCCTGCGAAGTTGGCTATTTCCCAAGTCAGAATTCAGCTGTATAAATGACAAACTGAACTTACTTTTAGAGAAAAGGGATTGGGTATTTAGAATTGAGATCATCCCAAGTGTTTTGGATGAGTATTACCTATATCCATGTGGACTTTGTGTTCTTTTATTCTATAGTTACGCCTTCTCTCCAAATAACAGTTAGCAAAGGAGAGAGGTTGGAGGCCTCCATTCCTGACTGGTTATGTTACTGAATTCTGTTAATTCTTCTTATTCATGACATAACCTCACAGTCTCCTGGGAAAACAGAAAATGGCTATTTTTGAAGTGTCACGGGGTGTCTTATCTCTGTCATTAGAATTTCTTTTCTCTCAATTGTTGCACATAGCTTTTGATAAATATTTGTTGAGTAAATTAATGAATAATGAATTGAAGTGAAGCTGAGTCCATTTCATTTGTAGCACACATGCATGCACTTTTGATGAAAATTGTTTTACAAACCTAATTGCCTAGAGAAAAGCCTTTCGTCCTCTTTTTTTCCTCCTCACTTTTAATAATACTTCTTTTTCAGGTGGCCTTGATTAGCACCAACATTGATGTGTCAAAAATTTAAAATGTTACAAATGTATTACCCAAATCCAAGGTCCTGTATATCTCTCACACTTATTCTCTGATTCTTAGTTTATACCACAGTGATAACATTAAAACTTTGAGCAAAAGCTAAATCTGACTTTGTTTTTTTGAGAGTGTCCCTCAGAAGTTTGGGCAGCTAATAATATTACCAAAATATGTAGTCCTAAAATTTTCATTTCTGCATAATATCTCTCACTCATTATCACTGATAATTCACATTCATCTTTGGTAGAAACCAGTTGGCTTGAGGATTTGCCCCATCCTATGTCTTTAGCATTGCAAGTTCAAGGCTGTATTTTGCTGTGTAGATGAAAGTCTACAGTCTTTGGATTTAAATCTGTAGTATTCAAATTCCCACGTATTTTTTTATACTGTCTAAATAAACCAAGGCTTGTTCTTGAAATCCAAGGTATGACTGTAGCAATGCAAAGGTATCCTTTATAAGAGATGAAGATTCCTTGTCATTCCACTACCTGCATAGCAAATTGATTAGATTGTTCCCAAGTTTAAAAGGCAGGTAAATATCAACCTGATTCTTTGTGAAGCCTAAAGTTAATTAAACTTGTTAGTAGATGTCATATGACAACAAGGAACTCTGTAGATTCTTAGTACTTATTCAGTACTTTTCAGATACCTTGTTGGGTGATCAGACCTTTTGCAGCATACATTTGGGTTTTCTCTAGCTTTCTCATTCCTCTGGTGATTACACAAGGCCTGTTCTAGTACTCAGTCTTCATAGGCTCAGCAATCTTTATAACATCTTCCTGTAGTCCACGTGTGAGCCTATAGTGATGGTGAGAAGATCACTGAGCAGGAGGAGGACAGAAGTGGACATTCCCAGTCAGGGACAGATGTAAACCAAGGTGTCAGAGAGGAATAGCAAAATATCTTTGGAGAAATTGCAGTCATACCACATTTGTCAGCAAGGCAAATGGGCGGAGATGAGGCTTGCAGGTGGACAAGGGCCTGTTGGGAAGGATGTGGCACCACACTGAGGAGTCTGTGCTTCCTTGCATAAGATAGAGAGCCTCTTCTGGTTGCCAAGCAGGAGTGTGGCCCTTAGATTTGCCCCTGTGCCCACCCTTCCTTTGTCCATGCAGCTTACATCCATACACTTAGACTCATACAGCTGTGTAGGGCTGACTTTGGAAAGACAACGTACTGGAGGTATTGTGGAAGCCCAGGAAAGAGGTGATGGGGATCTTAAGGAAGCTAATAGAAACAGGAGGGACAGGCTGGATCTGAGTAGTATTTTAGGGGAGAAATAGAGCTTCTTGAATTGGTGGTCTGATGGGTGTAGAGGAGAAAGGAATGATTCCCAGGTCTGCTAAGTACAGCTGGGCCTGACAATTGAGGAGTCAGGGTAGCAGGTCCATCACTGAATTCAGCAGGATTTGTGGGGGTACTTCTCAAGGGCTAAGAAGCTAAAATATGCTGATTGGCGTAGGGGAAATATTAGTGGGGTCTGTGTGAGCTTCCCGTGGGTAAATGTCTCACAGTCTATGAGAAATAGAACTTGGAAGCTTCCAGGAGTGGTGTGGGCCAGATATGTTAGGTCTGTGAGTCACCAGCTCATAGGCAGTGCTAAGCAGAAGAACACTTGCTTGGGTAGAACTCTGGAAGATATGAACATTAAAATGTTTATTAAATTACTTTTATTCTTTTAACATGAATGTATAGAAAAATTCAAAAGGTTCAAGAAGACATATAGAGAAGAGGGAGTCGTTTTCTAACCTTATCTCCTGCTGGTAATGTTTCTGGCTCATGAGGCTACCTCCTTGATAGGTTTCTTGTGTGTCCTTCAAAAGACATTTTCTATGTAGGCAAATATCTGCAAATGTACTTGTGGTTGTGGGAACTATTTCACACAATGTTATGTAATGTTCACTCTGGCCTTCTCCTTTAACTTAAAAACTCTTAATTAATCTCCACATGCTAAAGGAACATGCCAGAAGAAAAGAGGCAGAGGGCTTGGGAATGGTGGGAATATTTTCCCAAAAGAGGCAGGAGGGACAAGGAGTAAAGGTACCAAGGCACAGCAGGAGCCCTGGCTTTGAGTAGAAGGATCACCTCTGAACACAGTGTGGTAGCTGAGGATTTGGGGTGAAGCAAGAAAAAGAGCAGAGAATAATGGAGTGAGTGTTAGAATGTCCAGTAGACATATTGGAAAAGAGTAGAGGTGGATTCCCGTAGCTGTTTCCACTTTTGTTCAAGTTAGAGTGGTATACGAGAAAGTTAATGAAATGAGGCATTTGTGTCACTTGGCAACGTGGGCCCCAAAACAAAGGGCTGCAGAGCCTTTTTAGATAAAGAGAGCTCAGTTGACCACATAAATCAGACAGTCAAGGCCTTTTATGGCAAGGCCGAGCAAGAGCTGAAGGGTAAATATGCTGCATTTAAAAAGCTGTGTAAGAATTGGGTCAACTGCTTCAGCGCTGCTCCGGTAGGGAGGACGGGTATGTGTGGGCGACATGGAGTTCTCAGGATTCAGAGGCTCAGTGTCTAAGTAGTAGGTCCAACTTAGTTTGTCCCGAGTTAATCAAAGTCTGATTTGTGGCATCCAGTTCATGGAAGTGAAGGGATAGCCCAGAATGACCATTTCTATCTCCTTTTCTCTTAATTTTCTGTCTTTCTCATTGTTTTGTTGCAGTGAACTTATTCAGGTCACTTTAAAGCTTTCTTTGTGGAACACCACGCGGTTTAAGTCCAATTACTAGATCAAATAAAATGGGGGATATTTGATTTTTAGAGACTGGAGCTGTTACTCTATCCCGGGGTCCACAATGTCTTAAAACTCAGCATCACAGAGGTCAGAATAAAAGTCAGATTGTTTTCTGATGAGCTTAGGATCTTCGCATGGGAAATTGGATGGCCATGAGAACTGCTGCATACCACAGAAAAATTGAAGTACTCCACTGGCGATTAGAATATTCACATCTTCATTCATAGCCATCTCCCTAGGACAGACTAGGTCAGACATCAGTTCTTATAATCCAATTTCCCTTTTCTGAATTTCCTTGAAGCCCCTCATTCTCCTGTGGCCTTCATTACCAGACCATGCGACTGCAGGAGAATTGACTGCTCTTAGCTTTCTTGAGTTACTTTCCTGGCCTGAGGATATAATTCCATTCAGTTCCACAGATACTTACAGAATGCTTAATATGATTTTAAAAGTGCCAAGACTACTAAGATGAAGAAGCCTTGTTTCTTATCTCATGGAGCTCAACATTTAATAAAAGATATTAAAATATAAACAGTTTATTATAAGCCAGTGTAACAAGCGCTCTCAGGGGTACGGAAGTGAGTAATTCTCTTTGAGGGAGTGATCTTAACAAATGGAGTTTTAGGCTGAATACTGAATAGGAGTTTGCCAGGCTGAGGGAGAGGGAAAAGATGAATGTTCCAGAATGATGGAACAGAGAATAATGTAAAGCATGGAATCAGGAGACCAAGAGAGCAGCAGAGTGGTGGGTGAGCTACTGTGTAAAGGCCCTTGAATCAGGTGTGGTGGTACATGCCTGTATACTATATACCAAGAGGCTGAGACATGAGCCCAGCCTGGGCAGCTCAGTGATTTAGCAAGATCTTGTCTCAAAAAACAGGAGGCTGAAAATATAGCTCAGTGCAAAGACCCCGGATTCAATGCTCAGTACCACATAGATAGATAGATAGATAGATAGATACCATAAAGAGAAATGGAAAAAAAGAAGGATTTTGTAAATCATAATAAGGAGTTTAAATTTTGTCCTAAAATATTGATTGAAAAAAAATTGTAAACAGGGAACCAATCCCCTTGAGATTGGTATATGTGAAACAGTCTGTTGAAAGATGGCCACGTTCTGAACTACGGCCTTTATGCAAGTGAAGAAGGGATGGAGAAATTGGAAGGTCACTGAATGAATGAAGCAGAGGGAGGAGTAGGATATGCAGTGTTTCAGTAAGGGAACTGGGAAATGATCAGTCAAAAACAGATGAAATTACACACAGGAAAAATCACTCATTTGCAAAGGGTTTACTGGATAAAAAGAAAAAAGTGTTTATTGGACTTAATTCTGTTGGCCGAGTATGTTCAAACGGAAATTTCCAATACTGATTTAATGTATTCACTTTCCAAAAAGGATTTTGTAAAAACCTATAGCAATAAGATTCCCACAGTATACATAGTAGGTCAATGAACATAGTAGGAATTGGCATCATTGCGTTTCAGATTTTATTGGTGCTTCCCTGTACCCAGGTAGATAAAAGGAAACAAAGATTTGTCTGTCTCATAATATTGGATGTAAGGAGCATGCCACATCTTAAGGAAAGACCATAATTTTCTGGCTCTAGATAATCATTGCCACAGTAACAAAAAACAGCTGTCCTTGGAGTGCTTGCAAAGGACAGGAATTGTCCTGAGTACATGTGATACCTTATTTACTCCTACAACAACTCCGAATAAGGGGCTATCTCCAAAGATGTGATGAGACCGAGTGGGAAGGACACTGTACAGCTAGCAAGCAGTGGGTCATGGATTCGAACTCAGGCAGCTCTGAACTCTTAACCAATGTTCCACTTGGAATGATGATTGGTTAGTATCCTTACCAACATTTTTATAACAAAGACTAAGGAAAGTTTTTATGTGGCTTTTTCTTGTGGTTTTTGATAGTTATGATAAGCTAAACATTAAAGACCAAAGCAGTAGCAGCAGTTCTCCAAGAATAAAGGATAATGTTGCCTAAAATGTTTCCTGCAGAATATCTTTGAGTTTTTTTTCTAAATGATTCCAAGGGCAGAAAGCCTTGAAAATGCTTGTATTGGAAGGTCATAATTACTTTAGCATTTGCATTGAGGAGTTAGAAGAAATCTGATTAACTTTGTCTAGCCCAGTATTGCTCATTCTTACTTGACCTCGAGCTTAGTTACACTGTTGTATAGAATATACTTTGGTAAAGAAATTCAAGTCTATACTAAACTTTGAAAACAAGCCAAAGAGATAGGATAGTTGGCTTTCCACTGTAGGTGTTGAAAAGACTAGCCATTATCTTTTTAGGGACATCAGAGCGAGTAGCTATAACAGGTACCTGCAAATGAAGTCTGCATTTTTCTCACAAAAGCAACTTCTGATATGCTCTGGTAGTGAAGCAACTGCCCTGTGGAGCCAGAGGCCACAATGATTTAGTCTGGAAATTTCAAAGGTACGTACTAAATAGCTTCCTATGACCATAGTAATATCCCACTGAATAACCTGACCTGTTAGTCAGATTGCCAACAAACGTTTCCACCAGTGACTTGACACAATTAACTTGCTATATGAAGTTCTTACTTGCTAACTGATTGAACTCTGAAAGATATTTGCAAAGGCCAGAACTTTTGTCTCTATTCAGTTATAAATGCATCTTTCTAAGAGGTTAGCTATGAAGGTCCCTTGTTGTTCAAACCGTCTTTTTTTTTTTTTTTATTTTAAGGATAAAAGGAGGGAAACATTAACAGACATACAACATTTTACAACATATCACAAGCACAATACAGACAATACAGAGTTACAAACAAGGTGGTAGGGAATTAACAATGGTGGTTGTATTACATATTGATATCTTCAAAGTGGCTTCTCATGAAAACAGATATAGACATGCAATACTGGTCAACCAAAGACTCATTGACAGTTTCTTTCAGCATAGAAACAGCAGATAGAAGAACAACCATGTTATCTATCCTGTATATACATACATACAAAATTTCTCCTTCTTTCCCTTCTCTTTTCCCACATCGCAGAAGCCCTTTACTCTTCGGTGGTTTCCTATCATTTCACAGTGTCTATCATACCTCCGAATTTAAATTAACTCTTTCAAGTTTTACACTAGTGACACAATGCGGTGCTTGCACATGTATGTTTGATTTATTTCACTTATGAGTATGGTCTCTAGTTGTGACCATTTAAATATAAAGGCCTCGAGTTTATCTTTCTTTACAGCTGAGTAATATTCCATTATATAAAAGTACCATAATTTTCTTATCCAATCCTCGGTGGATGGACATTTGGGTTGCTTCCACATTTTAGCAATTACAAATTGTGCTGCTATGAACATAGGTGCACATATATCACTGTGATATGATGTTTTTAGATCTTTTGGGAAAATACCCAGCAGGGGGATAGCTGGGTTGAATGGGACCTCTAAACCTAGTTTTCAGAGGAATCTCCAAACTGATTTCCACAGTGGTTTCACCAGTCTGCATTCCCACCAGCAGTGGAGAAGGGTTCCTATTTCTCCACAGCCTCGCCAGCATTTGTCAAACCGTCTTTTGTATCTTGATATGAAAGTATACAAGCAATATATGGGAAAATATTTCTCCCCTTTTATCTCATAACAGGAGTACAAAGCATAGTTTTCAACTCTAAGATTGAATTATATGTTTAAAAGATGTATAGGTAGTATATGGTCCTATGTAATGCTACTGGAGGAAACAGGTTCACTTCCTGGTAATGAAATTTGAAAAGTGATAAGTGATCAGTGTATCAACATTGCGTGGCTTGGGACTTAGCAAGTTCCCACTTCATAGAGCCCCATAGCTAACAGTCGTCCGGGAAACATTAAAAAGACAGTTGTAGATTTTTAGAAGAGAAGTCTAGATTGAAGAGCAATGAGTCGTACGTGTGGGATGGGTCTTAGAGGAATTAGAAGCCTGGGCAGAGAATGGAGTCCTTCCAAAAAGAAGAGTGCATAGGGGCTGCAGATTTTGCTCAGCGGCAAAGCGCCTGCCTGGCAAGCACAAGGTCATGAGTTCGAATCCTGGTACCGGCAAAAAAAAACAGCAACAAAAAAAAAAATCAAGAAGAGTGTGTATACAGAAAGAAGACCAAGGACCTCCTGATGGACTTGAGTGTACCTGAGTATGCCCACTTCCCCATTAGCAGCCCAGTTAGAAATGATTTCCTGGTGTGTATCACTTATGTAAATTGATAGCATTTTGCAGCTGGCTAACCTCACGATTTTAGTTGTTATTGTCTTTAATAATTAAAAAATAACCTTTTCTTTGGCCTCCAAATTCTGGATTACCTTGTTGTTCCTGCTGTAACTAGAGGTCATAAAAGGAAATCCATGTGATTCTTCTCCTGTGTTCTCTTAGGGAAATAAGGTGATCATGTCCAAGGGAGAAGTAACCTATATTTTTAGCAGTAGCAGTGAGTGTGATTTCCATTTATTTCACATTTGTGAAAATTTGTTACCATGGTCAAACTAACCAATAGCACCCGCACTAAAATGTGAGCTCTTCAAGGTAAGGGGCAGTATCTTGAATATTATTTTCTCTGCATTTCTGAGTACGTAAAGGTGTTTTATAAATAATGGATGAATGATATTTGGTGTTTTCCTCATAAATGACAGATTTAGGGGTCCACTTTTTTTCAGCTGTCCTCCTTGTTTTTCTCACTTCTTCTGTTGTTATTCTTCCCCCACTTTAATATACAGTACCTGATTAGGCTGTGATATCATTTTCCACTAGACAAACCATTTAAATTGTTTAAGGTACCTAGCCTTGAGCGATTTTTAGGCTTTTTTGAGGGCTCTTTTTTTAAACTCACTACTTTGTTAAGTGTCTGCATAAGTAATTCTGTGGGCACTTGCATATCACTTTTCCTCTCTATACTTGGGTTAAAGCTTGATTTCTACATAGAGAGAGCATTAGATAATTATTACTTTCACTAGGAAAATACCTTCTGGGCTATGAGAAACAAGATTCTGAATCTAGAGTGTAGTTTCTGAGAAGAGATTTACTGAAATATAACTCATATACCATATAAGTCACCCATTTAATATATATATACTTCACAGGTTAATAAGATATTCACAAGAGCTGTGCAGCCATCTTCACACATGCACTTTTAGGATATCCTAAAAGTAAAATTAGTACCCATTTTCAGTTATTCCTCCTTTGTCCTACAACCATGCCCCATTCCCAGTAACAGAGAATTACTCATCTACTTTCTTTCTGTATGGATTTGCTTATTATGGACCTTTTATTTAAATGGAATTATAGAATATATGATCTTTTGTGACTGGTTTCTTTCAGCATAATGTGTTAAAGGAACATTTTTGTTGTAGCATGTATTAGTTCCTCATTTTTTCTTAACGCTGAATAGCATCATTGTATGGATATACCACATTTAAAGATTCATTCGTAAGTTGATGGGCATTGGGCTTCTTTCCACTTACCTGGCTGTTATGGATAATGCTGCTATGAAGTCATGTACAAGTACGTGACTTATTTTTTAAAAAAAATTATGTGGTTTCTTACATTGTAGTAGAGGAAACCATAAGATCAGATATGACAAGAGTGTTTAGCAGTGTATCCCAAGAAGTGAAAAATAGGCTATACATTGATTTTAAGGCTGATTCTAACTGCACATAAGGGACTCAAGCTGTAACACACAAAGCTTAAAATTATGACTCTTCTGGAAACTATTACAGCTTTTTGCTGACCACAGACAATGGAAGTTTGATATTTTGCTGTATGTGTGAAAACTGAAACACATTTTTCCCACTGGTCGTGTTCCTGGAGACTGGACTACCCCACCTCTGAAACCACTCTGCTGCTGGTTTGCCTTTGGAATGTTGAAGAGTAGTCACCGACATTTTCATCTTGGGCTTTTGTTTGCCTTATTTCCAGATATAGTAGGTAGGATTTCTTGTGAGTTCTTCCCTTCTTGTGTTGAACTTTTGATAAAAGTAGAATTATTCTATAGATAATGGTATGGTAAGCCCTGATTAGGAATCTGGAAAACATCTGAGCCAATAAAGATAAACTGACACCCTAATATTATCAAGTTATCTATCTTGGAATTTAAGTAAGGTATAGATCCCTATGTTAAAGGCATGTCCAGAAAATAGCACACCACGCTACATTAACCCTGTAGCTTTGGTCCATGTATTCTGTTCCAACACTAATCTGTGGACACATGGGGCTGTTTTGTCACTTGCCTAGCATATTCAGTCAAATCGAAGGAAATTTCTTAACTTGTTGATTTCATTTTGCTCAGATACCCGGTTGTGATAAACTTTACTAAGGCAAAGATGATGGGAGATAGACAATAATTCCAGAATTTGGGAGTAGCTATACATGCTTAGAGGCTAACCCTTAAGCATATATAGGGGAAATTTTGAATGATGAATCCCCTTCATAGCACCATATATGTTTATTTTGTGCCAAGCTCAGTGAGTCCTAATAGATTGTTTTCATTTCGGAGTTTTAAGTGCTGTTTTTTGAGAGGGAGTTTTCAGCACACCTGAGGTTTCAAATTAAAAAGTATAAAATATAGAAAGAAGTAAAAATAGTTACAAACATTTCTTTTTTTTTTATTTTAAGGATAAAAGGAGGGAAACATTAACAGACATACAACATTTTACAACATATCACTACAAACATTTCTTGATCATGTAGTGTGGGTTGATCATGGTTCTAAAAGTTTTACATATAAAATGAAGACCATAATGCCCCCCGACCCTCATAATAGGATTAGTGCTAAATTGGTTGTCTCACCTCAGCAAGAGTCTTTCAAAGGCATGTGTAGAAAATAGCACACTACGCTACATTAACCCTGTAGCTTTGGTCCATGTATTCTGTTCCAGCACTAATCTGTGGACACACTGGGGTCTTTCTAGAGGTCTTTCTGACTCCAACACTGTCTGTCAAACCCTACTTTAATGCCTTCCTCAGCCATGGGTGGTCAAGATGCCAAAAAGGCAATGTGTTAAAAAAATTATACCATTCAATTTTTCTCCTGGTGGGACAAAACTTTTCCCCTCTTTACATACTTTGACATCTCTTTTAAGATGCAGATATTGGAAGAAAATGTCATATTATTATAAAAGTCCAGTAAATTTTAAGTGTCTTACATAAATACTTTATACTGAGAAAATTTGAGGAGGAAAAGGGTTTGGGTTAAGAGCTCTGAATGTTTTAAAGTAGGGCAATATTAAGGGAAAAGGATCAGAAACAAGAGCCTGGGTGGGTATTGTGCCATTTTTTACTGTTTTGCTTAAGGCAGACCTAAAATATGTATACTTGTACTTCCTGCTCTGTGAGTCTTCTTAACACTAGTCATCCAAGGTGCGTGCATATCTTTTTCCACCTAGTTTAGGGGTGCTTTTAATTTGGTGCTTGATAAAAATTGATGTTATACCTTTAAATATTTTATTGTGATTAAAAAGGCTCTGCAGTATCTGGCTTTTAAAACTCATCATGCTGGCAGAATAATATGCCTTTTAAAAAAACCTGTTAATTTGCTAAATGTATAGTTACTGTAACCATTCTATATGACTTACTACAGTTGCCTGAATCTAGATTTTGGTGGGTGTGACTTAATTGCTTTTATTACTGTAAGAGGGTAAAGGCAGGATTTCTCTGGGCCTATTTCTTTTAGACGTACGCCTTTATAGTTGTTTGATTTTAGAAAATAGACTGTCTACTTCGGTATGCAGTTTAATGTATAATACTCTTTCAGAAACAGTGATCACTGGAGGATAACTTTCATTTGTTTACTATTATTAAGTTTATTGGTACAATTTAGGTATAAATAATGATCACATTCATCATAGAGAATTTGTACCTGTACATGATATATTCTGATTCCTCAGTTTTTCTCATTCCCCTGCACTTTAACCCCTCTTCCCTTCCTTATTTACAAAGCTTTCTTTCCATGTTGTCCTTCTTTACATATGATTGTACCGCTTTATAATTACACATAGTAGGGAAGTTCTACTTACAGAGTAGATAAAATACATTAAAATCATTTGAACTCGTACATTAATAGAAATTACAAAAATGTTATATGTTCTTTATCATATGTGCTAGTTATGATTGACAGGGAGACACAAGTCATTGTTAAAGGGGCCAGATCTATTCATAGTTTTCAACAAGTAGAGGTAAGACAATAAGACTTGCCAATTTAGTTCATCTCTTCTGTCCATTACTTGGTTAGGAAACTTTTATAAATGTAAATTTGCATCTGGACAACCACAGCTCTATACTTTATGGCATAAAATTAATCAGCTACATCTCCATAGTTGTAGAATGGAAGGATTTTCACTCTATGGAGAATAAGAAATTAATATTGGGTGGGAAACTTTTCAGAATGACTGGCTGTAGGAAAAAATTGTAGTGACAGAAGCCATGTGCAGTGAATTTGAATTAGTGTTCTTTAGGGAGCTACCAGAAAAATATAATTTACAAGATAATCAGGAATGTAAATAGATTCTCTTTACAGTCATTGCCTGATCACTGACATACTCATCTGTATTGAAATGACTACATCCTAACAATTAGGGAATCAGTAGGGGTGAGATGTACCACTTCAAGAAAAGCAAACTATATACCAGTAACAATATAAACTGATAACTCGCTCTTGAAATTGGTAAATTTTGTACTTGTGGTTAAACTTTGAAACAATTTACCTTGGAAAACAGTGATAAAGGAGCAATTGCTTCTGATTTCTGGGAATGATCTCCTCTATATGCCTTACAAATACTCTGTGAAAGAAATCTAGCATTATGGTAATAGCAGAAAAGGTATGCTTTGAAATGTACTTGCATACTTCATTTCTTAAATATAACAGCTTAATTTATATGGGCTAAATGGCTGTGTTTCCCATCCCCTAACAAAAATGTGATTTTGACTACATTTGTTAGAAAATATTTAGTAAAAGTCATTGCCAGTTCAATCCCTTGAGCACCAATTCTTCTTGATAACCCTCATGAACATTTATAAATACCTTAAAAGAGAATTTTGACTCAACCCAAAAAACTTTGGGCTTTACTTGGTTGCTGGCGAGGATATCTTTTACGAACCATTTCTGGCTTTAGAACCTTTGGCATAATGGCATGTCCTACCTTAGAGCGTCAGGAGGGAAGACCAGTCTGTTGCAGTCAAGTTTGTTATTGAGCTCACTAGGAGGCTTATGTATGTGACATATTTTAGGGGGAGAAAGGTACTTGTGTGCCTCATTTAATCTTGGTCTTGTGAATTAATGTTTGAATTAATACTGAAGTAACCTTGACCATGCATGTACAAAATCAATGTGGCCTGATAGCCTGTGATTAAGATTAGATTAGCTCTTGCTTTAAGGCATCTTTCTCTGCTCCTACCATTTATCTAGTGGTAGGTAATATGTAAAGTGAAAAATTAAAAATTAAAAAGACATAGCTGGACTTTAAAACAAGATGAACATCTCAGTGGAATGGAAATGGGAAAAAAAGCAAAGCAAGTCATGGCAAGCAGTTAGCTAAGATTGTGGGCTTTTGGCCCCTACGGTCTGATAATCAAAATTCTCCTTACAAGGTAAGGGTCCATAGCCAGGATTACTATTGGAAATTAAGGCCCTACATAAGCACACTTGGAGAGATACATACACATACACATGCCTAAGCATGATCAAGAACAATTTTGACTGCTGGAGGGGACTACAGTTTATCTCTGGGCCTAATTCGTAGAACCTGGGATAGAGGGAAGTGTGCAGTAGGTAGGAGAGCATCATAGCTTTGAAACCAGAATCTGAACCTGCATATTGTCTGGTGGTACAATTAGCAATATTTCCATATCACTCAATGCAGACATAGTTCTACACTATAGACCTTTCAAAGGTGTGTGGGTGCTGCCACACAACTATTGATAGACATGAGTTTAGAAAGAGAAGTAAATTTAAAGGAAACACGCAGTACAACATCCCTTTTAAAATGTGTCTCCAAAGCAGAATCTAAAACACTAAAGAAGTGAGAATCCCACTCCCTCCGTTAACCACATGAATGTAAAGTGACACAACACCACAACAGTAAAGATTGCTCTTGCTGGGTGTGGCTGTGCATTCCTGTGCCAGCCTGGACTACATGATGGGAGAATGAGAGGGAAGGTGTGTGTGTGTGTGTGTGTGAGAGAGAGAGAGACAGGGAGAGAGAGAGAGAGAGAGAGAGAGAGAGAGAGAGAGAGAGAGAGAGCAAGCTGGCATTACTGGGTGTATACTTCAGGGTTTATTTGGGGGCGTGTTTCAGGGATTTCAGAAGAAGAGAATGGAGGAAATCACAGAGAAGCAATATTTAAAGCTAAAATAGCTGAGAACCTTCTAGAATTGAAGGAGGATGTGAGTCTTTAAGGAAATGGTCTCCCAAGAGAAATTTCAGACATCTGGGAAGGAAAGAAAGGCCTACATAGAGCAATTGGTATTCTTTACAACTCAGCTTTGAGAAGCCCTGGCTGATTAAAATGAGCCTTTTCTGTTTTTCACTGGAAAATACACAAACAGAAATTCAGTGTGTTGCATATACCAAGCCATGTTTCCTGAACAAAGACACTTATAAATAACTCAGAAAAGGAAAGCCTTGTGGACGATACCAAGGCAGATCTTTCTAGAAAAGATAGTCTCCTGTGAGTACCTTCATGAAAAGTGGATGGGAAGACAGTAATGATTTGTTGTACTATCCTGAAATCTATGTCTAAAAACAATGTTTTCAAAAGGAACGTAATCAGTGACCGAGTCTGGTAGAAAAATAAAACTTGAAAAAGGTTTTAAATAAAAAATATTGTCAATTGGAACATTTCAGTGAACATAGTTTCCTTTTAGCAAGTAACTGCAAGGGAAAAAATAGAAGGTAACGTCTGTAGAATGAGACCTTGCAAATGTTGAATGCTGATTCAAGTTGACAGAAACATTTAGCTGATTGCACGTTAAGTGGTCAGAAATTGGATTTAATTAATATGGGCAACTACATGCCTTGGCTCACACCCAGAGGACCAATGTGCAGAATCTGGCTGAAGGTAAACTTACTTTGATAAAGCTCTTATCACTTTTATCAAAGCATATTGCTGTGAAACAAACTGCAAAAACAACCATCCTTGTAGGTTGATAGTGATAGAATTTCAATCAGTACAGATTCTGTCCCTGTAGATGAAAAAGATCATTCATTGATTTCCTGCATGACTTTAAATACACTCCTGTAAAGCTTATCATATTAGGTAGAGGGTAGGGCTTGAGAAAAAGAAAAAAGAAAAACAACAACAAACTGCGAGTGTATTGGATTTCACTTCTGCTTCATTATGAAGATCCAGCATCTTGAAACTGAACATTTTGGAAGACATGTCATGCCTTGTGGAATACTTTTAGAATGCTGAGAATGTGCTTCCCTAATAGAATACCTGGTCGTGAGACTTTTTCAAACTGGACATTGGGAAAACTCTTCTTGCCTCCTTGTCACTTACATATCATGTCTCTTTTCTTAGATCTAGATCCCCCACGTGTGAGTAGGAATTTGTCTCACCTGACGAAATACCATCTATGAGCACCTGAAATCCGTCGTCTTACTTTAGCACTTAATATAACTGGAAAAAAAGATTTTAAGAGTTCTAATCAAAAACTGGGTATCAATTATCAGAAGGATCCTCAACTAGAATTTTATTCTCAGGAAATCTTAAAGCATTTGGTACCCTTTCATGCACTAATACTATTTATATTTCTTTGACAGTAATCAAGTATAATGGGAAGAATGTGGAGGAGCCACAGATATACTTACATGGAATAAAATTCATAGCAATAGGCATTAATAGGAACAAAAATGTATAGTACATACATTAAAAAAATCCAGGAAAAAAATCAAGGTTTTTTATGCATCTGACATCATAGGCCCCTAAATAAATTGAATTACAACTGCATTGAAAGGAGAAACTAACAAACGCTTTTTACCTCAACATTCTTCTTAACAAAATTGGATAGCCATAAAGATCAAGAAATTATTAAGGATATATACAATTTGAACAACAAAATTAACACATGCTATATATTTAAAGACTACTATTCATATGAGAAAATACCCACTTTAAAATGCTCAATGAACATTTTTAGAACATGACTGTGAAGCAAATCACAAAAAGAATTAGTGCCAAATTTCAAAGGACGAGTATCATATGGGTAGTCTCTGATGTAAATGCAAATAAATTCAAAATGTGCACTGAAAAGATAAGTGAAAAATGGAAATGTAAATGACTATATTAAATAGAAATGTATGACTATATTAAATAGAAATGTATGACTATATTAAATAGAAATAGAAATGTAAATGACTATATTAAATAGAAAATTCACAAGAAAGATTAAAGTGAGCAACTGTATTAAATCAGGTGATACATGTCCAAACTTTTTGTATACAACTGAAATTGTTCCAGGAAGAGCATCTATGGTCCTAAGTGTATTTATTTAAAAATGTTAAAGATAAAAATAATTTGGGCATTTAATCTGCAAGCATAATAAAAATACAGTGAAATACAAAACATTGATACACATAAAGTGAAACTAGGAGGGAGACTCGATTATATGAACTCGATTCTTCTCAGTTTAATCCATAAATTCAGTATAACTCAGGCCCAAAATTTCAACAGGAATTTTATGAAATATGAAAATTGACACTAAAATCCTAGTGAAGATCGAAGACATCAGAATAATCAAGACAGTTTGAAGGAACTGAGGATGGGAGAGCCTACCATACCAATTGATTAACGTTGTACAGGCCAGTGGAGTAGAATAGCTCAAGATGCACAATTGTGTATTTGTGGACACTTGCTGTATTGCAGAGGCACTGTTGGAAGACAGTGGGGAATAGATGGACTACACATTAAATGGAGTTGGTTTATTTGTTTATCTACAAGCAAAAGTAAAATTAGACCATATGCTCACATTAAGTACAAAAATAGAATGGAGGAGAATTAAAGTCCTGAATGTAAAAAGCAAAATTTTAAACTTTAAACTGTAAGTGTAGGGAAGATTTTCTTAAAACATACAATGCAGGGAACATAGGGACATACGTTGAAATTTAAATGTTTGTATCATAGAATTTCATGAACAAAGTGAACTATAGTAAGGCAAGAGCAGCAGATATTTGCTCTGCACATAACTGACAACACATAATAAGCATTGAAAATGTACCAAGAACATTAATAAGAAAATGATAATCCAGGAGAAAAATGTGTAAAGGAAACAGGGAAAGTTAGTTAACATGAAAGAAGTTCAGCCTCATGAGTAACAAGCGATGTGCAGATTAAAATGCACCCATTAGATTGGCCAAAATGTTTGCTACACCGAGTCTTTTAGAATGTGGCCAGATGGAAAACCTCATTCACCACTGGTGAGAGAGTGAATTGCTAAAACAGCTTAGCAGAGCATTTTGGTGCTGTGTAGCAATATGGAAGATATTGCTATATCCTGACAGTTCCACATTAAGATGTATTCTGTATAGAGTCTCTTAAACAGGTATCCAAAAAGACAGCTATAAGGAAATTCATTGTATCATGATTTATAATAGTGGGAAGTTCGAAACAGCCTTAATGTACATGGACAGGAGAATGCTGTTGGCATATTCAAGTAACAAAATGATAGCTTAGGTAATAAAAAAGAAAACTATTATGTATTGGTATGGATGAATCTCCAAAAAGCTGTTGAAAGGAAAAAAAAAAAAACTCTTAGAATGTTATGTACATTTGTAAATAAAAAAGTTCTTAAACGTAAAGCGTAAGAATGTGGAAAATAATGTTAACAGATTGAATCACATAACATGGCAGTTTTTGTAGGTAGAAAACAGGTGACTCTTAGCATGTCTGTTAAGGTCAGTATAACATTCATGGATATGTTGATGATTGTGGTGGACGGAGAATTCAATGTGGCATTTTCTTGGGAGAGATGATGAGGAAGAAATGGTGTGGATTCAGTGAGGGTATGCGGGAGACCTGCTTTAGCTGTCATTTTATTTCTTCAAAAAATATTTGAAGAAAACGTGGCGAATGATAAACTTACTAAAGCAGGGGGGTGGGTACATGAGTATACTCCTTCTATATTTTTAATTGAAAATGCTTGATTTTTTTAAAGCAAACCAAACTGTTGTTAGAGGCATAAAAATTTTAATCTCATGACATTATAAAGTAATATTTACAAAATGATTAAATCCTTTGCTGCTTACTTAGCTGAACATAGCACTCCTGAGGCTTTTAGTATAACATAAAAAATTTGAAAACATCTCCCTTCACATACCAGTCAAAAGCTTCAAATTTTATTTTGTTCTTTTAACACTGGTAAGATCATCATCATAAAAGCCATTCATTAGTGCCTCTCTTTTGCTTGCTCTTGCTTGGTGGTGGTCAGACTCATTCATCTGCCATGTACTGTGAAATCTGATGATGATGATTCAGTTTTTCTCTTTTTCTTCTTTTTTTGTATGCCTTTATTGCCAACAGGAACCTGCAAGCAGAATATGATCGTCTGAAGCAGCAGCATGATCACAAAGGCCTATCCCCACTGCCGTCCCCTCCAGAAATGATGCCTACTTCTCCCCAGAGTCCTCGGGATGCTGAGCTCATTGCTGAGGCCAAGCTACTGCGCCAGCACAAAGGCCGCCTGGAAGCCAGGATGCAAATCCTGGAAGACCATAATAAACAGCTGGAGTCACAGTTACATAGGCTAAGACAGCTGCTAGAACAAGTGAGACCCACATCTCTCTACCATGGGATATTTACAAACATCAGTGGTCCCCTCTTAAACAAAACTAACACAGAACTCAGAGTCCTTCTTATATGTCAGTTCTTACATACTTAGAATGCACCTAGCAAAGTGCTACATGTTATTTCCTGCCTTTCATTTTTTTGTGTGTGCCAAGGTCTACAATAATTTGCACAAGCTTGGGTCAAATTTGAGATCCTCCTGCCTCAACTTCCCAGAGTTCTCGGCTTAAAGGCATGCCCACCATACTCAGCCCAAAATGATTTAAATAAAAACTTGTATTTTTTTTTAAATGGCACTTACAGTTGAACCCAGAGCCTCAAGCATGCTAGGCAAGTTCTCTACCATTGAGCTACACCCCCTAGTCATGTCAAAATGTTTATTTGACCAATATGAAGTGCATTCTGGGGGGAATAAAGGCCAGAATGTTTCTACTAGCTCTCTGTGGATATTTGACCTTTCAGAATGGAACAGTTGATTGAAATTAATTCTCTTTTCTCATTGTTGGGGGGCTTTTTTCTACTTGTAATCCCTAACATTTTTAAGCTTCCATTTAAAACCTAGCATGGTATTGGCATGGTAACAGTCCCTACCCATACATCTTTCTGGAATTCTGGGAATTTTAAATTTTAAAATATGTTTTCTCTATCATGTTACTTAGCATTTCCCCAAAATAAGAATTCTCCATTATAGGTTTGAGATCTCATGTGGTCTCATCATTCCCACATGGCCTTTGAAATCTTTCCATCTTTTAGTTTAATGATTTATATTTCTTGTCCTATTGTAGCTCTAAATTTTTCTCCTTTTTACAGAGGAACACAATTCAGATACAAAAATAATGTCCATGGATCACATCAACAGTAATATATCTGAAGTCCAATAATCTTTGGGAGGTTTTTAAGCAGGGAGGGTCAAAATATTCAGAATCCTGAGTGTCTATACTATTTTTATTTTATAATATTTGTTTGAATGTTTATCATGAAAAATAATTCTCTTTTCTTTTGACTGCTTTAGCCCCAGGCAGAGGCCAAGGTGAATGGCACCACGGTGTCCTCTCCTTCTACTTCTCTGCAGAGATCAGACAGCAGTCAGCCTATGCTTCTCCGAGTGGTTGGCAGTCAGACTTCAGAATCTATGGGTAAGTGTCTCAGTAACTCCCAGATTTTGTTCTCTCTTAAGATCTGGGAAATCTAGGGGTGGTGGATACCACACAGCTGTAATCCCAGCACTTTGGGACACTGAGAGGCTGAGGCAGGAAAATTGGAAGCTTGAGCCCATCCTAGGCAACTTGATAACTTAGTGCAACTTCTGTCTCCAAATAAACAAACAAACACACACAGTGGTACATTGGTTCATGAACTTAATTCATTCCATGATTCTGGGGAAGATTGTGACATTGTTGTTAGTCCTGGAAAGATGGCAGTGGTTGTATTCATCCCCCAATAGGTGCAGAGTTCTCAACTGGAAGCAAAATTTTACAAACACTTCTGTTTGAGGCTGAATTGTTCACAAACAGAGACATTCATGAACTGAGGTGTGTGTGTGTGTGTGTGAGAGAGAGAGAGAGAGAGGGAGAGGGAGAGAGAGATAGAGAGAGAGAATAAGGGCTGGAGATGTAGCTCAGTGCAAAAGATCTAGGGATCGTGAGATGCTTGCTAGCAGTTCAAATCATTTGCTAAATTATGTAATAACAGTTCTCAATAGGGTGTTAACTTACCTGCCTTACAGGATGCCAGCTTCTCATTAATTCAGGACAAGACAGAGTGGTACTGCAGTTCCATTCATTGTGGGTACTAGGCAAGGCTTTAGGACCAATTGATATTTGTGAATGGTTCCAAAAGATGAAGAAAGGACCAGATATACCCTGGAATAGGAATGGTGAAAAGGAAGGTGTAGAAATGAAATTGGGCAAAGTTTGGCAGATGGCCAGATGTCTAGTTAAGTAGAACGATAAGGTCCTCCAAGTAGGAGAGAGAAGGAAACAGGCCACAGAGTGTCAGTATGGTGATGTAAATACTGAGCAGAGGCATTTGATTCATTTAGTGTCAGGGAGTGTCTTAGTCACTTTCTCGCTGATGCCACAACTTAAAGGAAGAGGGGTTTATTTTGGCTCACACGTTTAGTTCATAGTTGGCCAGCTCTCAGGCAAGGTAAAGTGAAAGGGTCTGGCGGAAGAAAGCTGCTTACATCATGGCAGCCAGGAAGCAGAGAGTGACAGGTGGAGCCAGGAAAGGAGATGCATTCTTCTACATCATTCCCCAGTGATCTGTCCCTTCTAAGCACATGGGTTTGGCGGGAAATCCAGATACAAAATCGTAACAGGGAACCACTAAAAATCACATACCCAGTGAGAAATATCTACAAAGGAACTTTGAAAGATGTATCCTACCACCTATATCTGGCCCAAAGCCTTCTAATAGGTAGAAAGGTGAGTTAGGAGGCAGTTACAAATGCCAAAATATGGGAGTTCTGAGAGCCTGCATTTGAAAGATGTGGGAGGAGATGACTTGGTGTGAGAGAAGGAAATGAGGGGAGAGAATTTGGTTGGCAGAAGACAATGAAATTTTTGATTATGGGCATAATGTTCTTGATGACCTGGCAGGTCTTCTAAACTGTGTCCAGAAAGAGGTTAAAATCCAGGGATATGCCTGGATTAAGAGGGCACTCTAGGGAAATGAGCAGCTAGGATTGATTGCTGAAAGGTGTGGTCTAAGAAGCATGTAACAAGATGCTTGGATACAGTTTCTTGGGGAAAACCTCCATTTGGATGATGGTATGATGAGGGACTAGGGTTAAGAGTAGGGTCCCAAGGAAGGTGCGATCAAAATATCAAATGCAAAAGGAGAGCTCAATGGAAATAAAAATAAATGAAAGCCAATTGGATAACTATAAACACACTGACCAAGCGAGAGAATTTTCAGCCAAGAGGTGGGAAATTGGAAAACTTGTGTCCTTTCAGTGAAATAAAGGACCAGGTCATCTTAGTGGTCTGCTATCATTCTTTAGCAAGGTTCTCTGCCTAGGATGGGCTCTAAGAAAGCTGGAGTTGATGAGGTGTAAATGATGCAAGGTCAAAAGGAGTAAGCTGTGTTCCAGTGGTAATGAATGGCAGTGGCAGAGGTTGTTAGCCAGCTGCTTATTAGTTTTTCAGTTGTGCTAGGTGAGACAATAGTGTTTTATGAAACCCTTTCCCTTCATTTCTCCTTCTGCCTTAAGGCTGAGTGAGCATGAGTCAGACCCATCCCCCATCTTGCTTTTCTCTGGGTCCTAAACTGATTAAACAACTCTCTCAAAATCTTACAAAATCAGGTAAGGTGGCATACCCCTGTAGTCCCAGCTACTCATGAGGCTGAAGTGGGAGGATACTTTTAGCACAGGATTTCGAGATAAGCCCTGGCAACACAGCAAGATCCCATCTCAAAAAAAAAAAAAAAAAAAAAAAAAATTCACACTTAAAAGCACTATTGCCTGGTATGGTAGTGTGTTTTGGAATTCATTTCATACTTGAGATCTTCCATGAGGGTAGAATAAAAACAAGCAAAGGGCCTAACTCAAATTGGAAGGAAAGGTCAAAAGTGTGAATAAGTTTTATGGTGGAAGATGAGGAGACCATGTTTGGGAAAGTGAAATTTGGAGACATCATGGATGTCAATACTTTCAAGCTATTCCTTCATTCAAGATGTAGCTTTCCAGTGGGCTGCTGAACGTGGTACCTGGAGATCATTGCGGTGTTACAGGGGCAGTTTACGGGTTGAGAAGGCCAGGTTGAGAGGCTTATCAGCAAGTGGTGAGACCCTTATGGTGCCATACTATTAGACCAGGGTGGGAAAGTTGATGAGGAAGATTGGTAAGGGCTGAGAAGAGGAGAACATTTCTGAGGAAGAAGAGAAGGTAGATGAAGCAGATCTGATGACATTCAAGAATCTGGAGCAGAGCCAGCTGGCATGACGTGTACCTGTAATCTCAGTGCTCTGGGAGCCTGAAGCAGAAATATTGCAAATTTGAGCCCAGCTTGGGTAACTTAGCAAGGGCCTGACTTAAAGTAAAAAATAAAAACAGTATCTAGAGCAGACAGGAGGAGGAGCGTTCTCCTCCTCCCAAGAAGCCAACCCCTGTGGGAAAGCAAGGTTCAGTTGCTTTGAGAAGAAGGTACCTTTGAGGTTATTCTCCTGACTTTACTACATCTCAGTGATTTAGGGTGATCTCTTATGTCAGCTTTTCTTTTCTCCACATAAGATTTGAATCCAGCTAATGGCCTGTTGGGACTGTAAATGATAGCACAGGGCCTAAAAAAATATTGCCTGCCTTTGAAAAGTCTATAAATTTTGAAAACTGAGCTTTAGTACCTCCGTTGTTATTTTTTGCTTTAGGATTTTCTTTTTTTTTTCCTTCAGGAAAGCATGTGAAATTAAATCACATATTTTAGCAGTGAGATTCAAAGCCCTGGGTGCTTTGAAGCATTAATTATTTAGGCTGTCAACACTGGTGAAGAGGCAGCATGCCTGTTAAGGCACCAAAATTAAAGTGTGCATCAGGTGGTGGTCCTGATGTTTATGGAACCAGGAAAATTGTGGCAGAACTGAATACAGGAACAGAAGTGCTGCATTCCAGTGGTGGAGCTAAGCTTAGATATAACTTGCCAATATAAAATAGATAGGCTATGTTGTTAAGTTTGTTCTCTGAAAGAAAAGACTGAATTCAAAGGGGCTTTCTTTTTTTCTGAACTGCATAAGCCACATTCATTTAAGAAGGGAAAGAAAAGGAGTCTTTGAAAGATGCTCACAGGTGTTTAAATAAATGCAGTGTGTGTCCTTGTGCTTTGAAGGTTTGAGATGTGATAAGGCTGGGATTTGCTGAGCCGTATTCTGGCTAGAGAGTGGCATCCTTTAAATACACAACCCCAATGATTTTCTTTTAAGTGCAGTGTGGGAGAAGTCATACTAGGTGATCTGTTGAAAGAGTTAGGAGTATAGTCGGCACTCCGTGTCTGCAGGTTCTGTAAAAACTTCAGTTAGAAAGTGTGGAGGAAACAGTATCCATGCGTGCTGAAGACGTATGAATTTTTTCGTATTATGTCCTAAATAATACAGTATAACAACTATTTACACAGCACTTCCAATGTGTTAGGTATTACAAGTAATCTAGTGTATGAGAAGGTGTGTGTAGGGCTGGGTAAGTGCTTACTGGACACAGTTGGGACTTAGTACCTATTTTCTTGGTAAATAAATGAAAAGAGAGTTGTAGTAGTTTTTGGATGCAGGCAAAACATTGTCACAGGTATGGTTATAAGAAACAAGAACGTTTGGGATAGCCTGTTATAGCTACATAGTGTATAATCACCCAACAGTATCACACTGGGTTGATGGCCAGGGAAGTATCTTGTTCCCAGCCCTCGAGTCTCTCTGTCTACACTGGCTATACTTTGAACAACCCATTCACACGTGCATCTTTGCACGTGTTGTTTCCGTTCGAGCTCGCTTCCCTCAGATACCTGCGTGACTCACACTCACAAGTCCTTAAAGTTTTCACCCAACTGCACCTCATTCGTGGGGGCTTCCAAGACTGCCCTTTTTGCTGGCTCTCAGTATTTGGCACCACTGACAGACCCCTGTAAGTTTCTGTTTATTTGTTTAGCAGTGTGAGTTTTGTGAAGATGGGGTTTTTTGATTGTTCGTTGTCATAACTCTAGCATCCAGAACGGTGATAGATAGATAGAGCTTTTGATTTTTTTGTGTGGTGGTAGTGGCGGTGGTACTGGGAGTTGAACCTAGGCCCTCCACACTGAGCTACATCCCCAACCCTTTTTTATTTTGAAACAGGAACTCACTAAGCTACTTAGGCTGGGCTCAAACTTGTAATCTTCCTGCTTCTACCTCTCAGAAGGCTTGAGTTACAGGTGTGCTCCACCACACCTGGCTAATTCATTTTTTGAATGAAAAGTAATATTACTGTTTCAAAGTTTTTGTTTGTTTTAGTACGTGTTTGTGTTACATAATAAATACATTTATCATGGGATGTAACTGAGTGCTAGAAAGGCCCTGGGTTCAATCCTCAGTAGAAAAGAAAAGAAAGGAGCAGGGAGAGAGAAAGAGAAAGAAGGAAGAAAAGAAGGAAAGAAGGTTGACTGATTTGGGGCTGGGGATATAGCTTAGGAATAGCACACTTACCAACATGTGTGAAACACTGGGTTTAAACCGCCCCCCAGCAAATTTTTTAAATGGGTAAAGTTATCACTGCCATGCAAGTTTTTCATTAAAACAAGCCAACTTTACATCTGTACTTGGATTACTCCTATTTGAAACTCATAGATGATAGCTTATCTGTAAAGATGAACTTGGCTGACATCATTAGATTTATACTTTATAATTTGATCCTTGAAATAATTCAGGGACAAGAATGCCACTCACATCATTGAACTGTACCTGAATATTAGCACAGTGCAATTGAGTTCCTAGAGCTACAAAACGATGTAATTAAACTGTCAGAAATATTAACATCGATGCTCATGAGTATCTCTGTTGGTTCTGATTTATTCTGTAAGGCCTACTGTCACTAAAGTGGACTTTCTGCCATTAAAAAGCCTCATGTTTCCCAATTAAGCACAAATTTGCATCAGTAATGTAACAAAGAGATGTATTTGGCCCTGCAGTTGTCAGGATCCTGTTTCTCCTGGTAGTATTTCATTCATTTCCATCTTGAGCAGGTAATGGTCATTTTAAAAACTGTAAGGAAAAAAAGGGAAATTCAAAGTATCAAATGCTATTTTCTTTTCTAAAGGTGTAAACGTACACAAGGGTGTGCAAGTGTGTGGAGAGACAGAGAATCTGCCTTTTCAATTTTGTGACCTTAATTATTCAGCAAGCCTTTCCTGTACTTAATATTTCAAAGAGGCTTCCTATAGTATGTTAGTATGAGACTCACAGAATTAGAAGCTTTTCACCTATTCCAGATTCTTAGCCTGACGTTCTAATAATGATATGCAGCCTCATATCCACCTGGGATATGATTTTATCTTAATGATTAGTATTGACAGTGATTCTTGTAACTTGGTGCTGTTAAAAATATAAGGATGAAAACATAGGAATGAACTTAAGGTTATAATCACAGATGAAAAGCCAAGTGGTGTAGACCAAAGGAAAGGACAAGAGTGTGTAAGTCATTTAATCACTGCCTCTACAGTGATTTTTTAAGTCTGCTGTGAACCTGAGGTTGTCCTTAACCGTGTTTATTATTGCTGACTTGCTGAAGAAGGATCTTGTTTTAGATGGAAATTACAATGTGCTGAGCAAGTAGAGCTTGGAAAGAAGTGATTTTCATTATTGGAAGGTTGACTATTATGAAAAATTAGTTTCAAGGAACCTTCAAAACTCAAAATTAATTTGAAATTTCCCCCCGAACTGCAAATGCTGTTTGAGGTATGTTTAACACATGACCAATCAATAAAGACACCAATCCACAAACTCTATAAGGAGACTCCATTCCCAAACAAAGACCATCCATTCTTACTAACTGTTTTACTTCTGACATACAAACAAATCCTGAAAAATTAAAAAAAAATTTCTCCAAATAAAATGCTCCATTTGCAAGTAATTAAGAGGAAAGAGACATTACTCCCCAGTGTACCTTATATCTTACTGTCTTTAGTATAATACTTAGTTATCTGTGCAGATCACATACCACTTTTATTTCTTTTACATTGAACTTTACAGGTACTTGAGTGTTGTTTACATTTTTGGTTAAATGTCAAAGGAAAGAGTGAAAAAAATCCCTTAGTGTCTCTACTTTTTACCTTCATGGGAGTAAACAGAATGTCACAGTTTCGTGTTCTTTTGTGTTTAGACACACTGCGGTATGTACTAATACTGTTTAATTATAAAGGACAGTTTTACATTTGTTCCTGGACCTTAAAAAAAAGAGGGCTTGTCAATCTTATCTTAACTTCCAAATAGATACACAGGTTTCTTCCCCCAAAATAATGACACAGGTAAATCACCTCATGGCATTCTTCACTTTAAAGAATTGTTCTCTGATTATGAAGCTGGAGGATTTCTGCTACTTATGAACAAGTAAAATGAATTTATGATGGTTTTAAAATGTGATTATGAAGTCTTTCTCTAGTGCTTTATTTTTTGCTGAAGTGTAATTTGCTGCTCTTTGCTTTTACATTTATTAAGGTGAGGAAGATCTACTCAGTCCTCCCCAGGACACAAGCACAGGGTTAGAGGAAGTGATGGAGCAACTCAACAACTCCTTCCCTAGTTCAAGAGGTAAGCCCCAGTACCTAGCAGGGACTCAGGCTTACTGGAATTAGGTTGCTCACCGCCATACCCAGCTGATGTATGGGTTGTCCTTATAGAAGCCCACATGTGCTGACAGAATGCCAATTTCCCATGGTGAGAAGATCTTTTTTTAGCATGAATTTCTGGTTTGTAGTATTCTGAATTCAAATACCTGCCTAATCAAAATGTTTCTAGAAGTAAGAATTGTATCTTACATATCTCAAACATTTTACTTCTTTTCACACATTGGTCTTCTGAAGAGTTAATTATGAAGTAGCTTTCACTTAAAAGCGATTATTCTGTGACTTTTACAGATGAAAACAATGCCTTTACCAGGGCCATATGGCCACTGTGTAGTAAGTACGGTGAGGCCTAGAACATAACCTAGGAAGTGGTAGAGAGCGGATTCTGACTTGCCCTGTGATCCTCGTTTAAAATTGTGTCAAGCCAGGCATGGTGGCACACACCTGTAATCCTGGCACTCTGGACAGCTAGGCAGGAAGTTGACAAATTCAAGCCCAGGTTGGGAGACTTAATGAGACCCTGTCTCAAAATTTAAAAAAAATGTTTTAAAAGGGGGACTGGGGATATTGCTCAGTGCAGAGGTCCAATCCCCATGGGGTTCAATCCCCAGCGTCACAAAAAGTGTCATATCCCGGTATGTAAATACAGAACAAAGTCTTCATAGATCCGTTTGTTATTTTTTTTCTCTTCTATAGTTGGAATACAGGCTTTACAAAGTAAGATATTAATACTATGTTTCTTTGCTCCATCATTTTGACCTTGTGTTTTTTGGCTGTCATACAAAAGCAGCATTTTAGCCCACAGAACTTTCCTACCACCCTGCATGAGTTTCAGTTGTCTTGCTTCATCTAAGGAGATACGTTGCTGCGCTATTAGTTTCTGGAGACATTTATTTTGGTTTATTGTCCTTACATAACACAAAATCACTGACCCACCTCCCTGCAATGAAAAAAAGAATGGTAGCAGTCACCTGAGAGCAAATAGAAGGCAAGCCTAGAGATGCAGAAAGGAGAAGCCGCATGACTCTGCGGCCACTGATTGGCACCCCTAATGGGCAGCCTGGGAGGGAAGGACGGCAGAAAATCTGCACTATTTGTTCTTCTCCATAAGGCAGTGAGGAGGGTGTTTTGAGTAGTGTGTTTTTCCTATCTTTTTGTTCAGTGTCAGTTAACAATGGCCATTTCCAAGCCATTTGATGTGCACATGAACGTTGTGCAGTGCACATTAAAAGCAATAATGTTCTGGTACAGCGTTGCTAAGGAACTGTCAGGGGAGGCTAATTTTAAATGTCTGCACCAGCCATCTTTTCACTGCTGAGCACCACTGATGTGTTGATTTTAACAGATAAAAATCTTATTTGTCTTCCACTCACCCCCACACTCCCCACCTGCCAGGCTCCTCCCCGACCTGGCTATGTTAGCTAGTTCCTCTCTTCCTGGAACTCATGATTCATAAGAAGACCATACACAGGCCTGGCCAAAATCAAATGTTTTTGCCTTTACTCTTGTTACTTTGTCTTGTCAGCTTTTACTAGTGTCTACAGTATCAGAAAAAGTACTAGACATGCCCAGAAGAAATGAAAGTTCCCTGCCTTCAAAGAACTTAGAGTCTTCTATGGACACACAGTTCCAAAGAAGTTCACATCACAGTGCAATAATACGATTGCTGTAATATGACATATTTAGTGTGAATGAATCCTAGAAGCTTGTTGATAGTTAATTAGGAAGGGATCAACCTCATGTAGTTTCTTTTTCAAGTATCCATGGCTGCTTAGGTCCAGGACTTTTGTCTCCACATCTAGTATAGATTTCATTACCCCCAAGCTCTTCCTTGAAGTCATAGACATCTGATTCCAGCCCTTTGAATTGGTGGTTTGTTTACCTGCTCTGTGAGAGGTTGATAGCTACTCAGTTAGTGCCCAGGGCATTTCTTCCACATCTAGACAATAAGAACAGTATAAGCAGCGAGACACAACAGAAAGGCTCCTGGCCTTTTTTGTTCCCTAACTAGCTTTGGGTGAAATCGTTTGCTCCATCTCCCTGCATTCCCCTTTTAGAGTCCTTAAAATAAGAGTGGGTATGGATGAAGCCTCCTGCCAGAATAGAAGTATACCTCCTCTGATATGGTATTTGCAGTTAGCATCTCTGGTGTTGTACTTACTTGTGTGATATTGATCTGCTTGTATAAGACCTTGGGAAACTGTTCAGGCTGCCTGGATAGTGTATACTAAATTAGTGCTTAGGGAATAGTTCCATTCCCTAAGTGCCAGTTTAAGTTCTCAAATATGGGATAAGGAAGCCTCATCTGATATCAATTCCATGTACTAAGTTTGTTCTGTGTACTCAATCATTCCCTAGTGGCCTGAAAAAATTAATTCACATTCTTGGAAAACGAAACCATAGAAGAAGAGAGTAGCTATGGTATTGAAGGATTTGGCTGAGCTTTCTGTGATGTTATGACCTTGTTTTCCTGCTATCTTACGTATTGTTACAGGGCCTTTTCTCCCAAAATTCAGATGGGTGAAAAGTTTCATCATTATAAAAATTAATTCATTATGAATGTACTCCCAAAAGTGTTTTGGGATGCTTTGTTCACTAAACCCATTTTTGTAATTTGGAAAGAATGGCACACATATATAGTTTTTTCTCCATGTATTTATGGGGGAGAGAGAAAAAGAGAGGAAGAGGGAGACAAAGACAGACAGATGGTTGGGTTAGACAGGAATATCTTATCAGTTTCGGTATGTTAGGCTGGTACTAAGCAAAATTTTCTGAGTCCTAACATCTTCGGATCACAAACTTCACAGATTTTCCCAAATGGTATAGCCTTGAAAGGCCATCTAAGTATTTTGACATTTAGAACAGTGGCTATTTGGCTGGCTTGACCATTATCTAGATAACAGAAACATTTTTCAAAAACTAGGGTAAAGGTAGAAAAGAAATTATGTGATAGTCAGATATACATGCAGAAACAAAAAGAAACAAAACAGAAACAAAAGTCTTATGAAGCAGTACCTTTTCATAACACACATAATGCATGTTGTTTCTGTTCTGTTTATTTAAAAATCAAATGCTGGTTACAGCCCACTGATGTGATTTTCTGATTCAGTGGTTTAAGAAAAAAAAACTACTTCTATAACTGATTTCTGTTTTCCTTGCTCAGGTGAATATCTTCATAAAAAATTAAATTTTAATCTTTTTACTGTGGAAGTTTCTGCCAAAAGCTGGCTAATGTCTTAGTGGACTTTGTTGTTTTATTCTGACTCTTGCATCTATGTTCCTGTTGTTGCATTGCAAAACATAAAGTGAACTTCGTGGTTGCTACAGCTGTTTCAGACAGCTGTTTGAGTAACTCAAAACAGATGTCAGAGCCAGAGGTCTGACATTTAGTGGAAATGTGCTATTAAATACCACCTCATGGTTTATTTAACCCTGCTAGTTAATTGCCCACAGAGGAAAGGCCTGTTTTTGAAAAAAAATGTTTTTCATAATTATACAAAGTACATAGATAGATGAGTTGTGTCCTTTAAGTTTACACCTTATTACCTGATGCTGCAGTTTTGACTTAGATTTGGACCTTCAGATATTAGCTAATCTTACACTTTCATAAAGAGTACCTAGATGCTCAAAGAAGTTAAGTTCCTTGTTTATGGCTCTTCAGCAAGTTAAATTAGGCATCTGAACTTATCTCAATGGCCCTACTAAACTGCTATCCTAATTAATAAAGGGTAGCGTTGCCTCTCCGTTTAGTGAAGTGGTAAACCCATGGCTAGCACCGTCTTGTATAATAGCCAGTATAAACTGAAGCGTGTTCAAGGTGTGAATGTGAGCACATTTAGCTTTGCAATTATATCTTTCCTGATTAATCTCTAGATAGTTCTTAACCACTTGAGAGATTTCAGTGGCTCAGTGTATATTTAAACACTGAACATTAGCCAATTTTGATCTAATCTATTTATCTAATTATAATCTGCTCTCTGTAAGTATATGTAGCAGCTGAATGCCAGCGTAATAAAAGTTATTATCTATTCTAAGACATTTTCTAAATCTCCATTATTATTCTATAGGAACACTACCTAGGTAAACCAAACAAAAGACATAATTTAAAAATAAACCCTATAAGCAATTTATCCATAAATCTCTGGTCATTTAGCAGTCTGAAGGTGTATTTTATATGTACAGTATGGGCACTGATAAGAGAAACACTTTCCTGCGGTATTGGACTCTCTAAAATGAGGTGCCACTTTATATAGATTAATGAAGACAGGTTCCAAGACAAGCTTTTAGCCCAGTGAGACAAGAAAACTGCAGTGCTGTGTAGGCTTTCTGCGGCCTTACAGTCTCTTGCCTACTGACCTGTGCCACATAATTTTTATCCCCAACAGCCCATGCCATCGTAGCCCTCTCATACCTTCCCTGCCCGAATAAGCTCACATACATTCTTTCAAATGCCCCTGAATTACCAGTCCAACAGCTCTGTAAAACTTGTTGTCTTTCAAATTTCAAAGCTTGTTCTTGGGTCTTTTGTGAAGGCGCAAGATAAAGAACAAAGGCGGGACTGGGGGTATAGTTCAGTAGTACAGTGGGTGCATTGTGTGTATGAGGGTCTGGGTTCCATCCCCAGCAACACACACACATACACACGCACACACATGGACTCACGTATCCCCTTTTCAGGCACCGTTCTGTTTTTTGCCTGTTTAACTAAAGATTTGACCAATTATCCCTTTACACCAGGAAGCAGCAACCTATAGGTCCTCAGCCAAATCTGGCCCCACTACCTCTTTTTATAAGTAAAGTTGTATTGGAACACAACTACACCCACTCATGTTGTTGATGGTTGCTTTCTCAGTATGAGAGTAGAGTAGATGTGACAGAATTCTATACCTGCTACAGAGACTTTGTGGCTTGCAACCCCTAAAATATTTATAGGGAAAATTTGCCAGTCCCTGCTTCACACTACTATTTTCTGTCCATTCTGACTCATTACATGAAAACAGCCATAGACTTCAATGGTGATCAACTTTTAGCTCAACAAAACTACTGGTGAACTGATTTACACATTTATATCCTTGTTCATCAAAGAGCCTGCATGTTCAATATTTAAAGCAAGGCCGTTTGGATCATCTTTGACTCATAATGAAACAGAGACCCTAAAAAGGGACTCATTTATTCTCTCTTAACTTTTTAAAACAGTCAGTGAACTAAGATAAAAGAAGCTAAGGACACCCAGAAACAAAAATGTCCTTTGTGTAGTTCTGACTCTGAAATAATGACTCAGACATCTCAAGTTCATACTGCCTTCAAAAACTAGCCATCTCCAGGCCGACCAGGTCCCTTATTTAGCCCTGGGACTGGCCCAGCACACTTCCCTTTACCCTTGACTCATTTCCGGACAACACACCACATAGCCAGATGCACACCCTAACTGACGTTCTAAGGAAGCTCCTTTCCAAAGAATGTCTTTATGAAATAAAACTTAAATCTGGTACTTTATTGATTGCTTGATCAAAAACTTCTTTAAAATGTTGCAACTGAGGAGCTTCTATTTTTCAACGTAAAACTGTTCTTCATACAGTAGAAAACTTTTTTTTATGAAAAACTATTTTATGATGGAATAAGAGAATAACAATAGTTATTACACTGTGTATCATTATCTTCAAAATAGTTACTCAGAGTGCAAGACATAGGCCCAAAAGACTCTTACAAAAAAGAGACATAGTAATACAAATCTTTCTCAGGAACTAAAATCAACTGATAGTATAAATGAGACCAATTAGCATATAGATTGAGATACTTTTAAAAGAATAGAATTTGTAATTTGGGAAAGTATTTGAACTTCTCCCTACTCTTTTTCAACAAAAAGATGACCGCCTTGGGCTGGGGATTTAGCTCAGCGGCAAAGCGCCTGCCTGGCAAGCACAAGGTCATGAGGTCGAATCCTGGTACCAGAAGAAAACCAAAAAACAAACAAACAAACAAAAAAGATGACCACCTTTTGGTACTGTATAAAGGAGCACATGGAAACCCAAGGGGTGAGGGGGGATTTGGAAAGAGTTCAGGCTTACTGTGGCTCACAGGGCAGGGAGGGGGCATTTTATTTTTATTTATTTATTTATTTATTTTTTGGTTTTTCTCCGGTACCAGGAACCGAACTCACGACTTTGAGCTTGCCAGGCAGGCACTTTGCCCCTGAGCTAAATCCCCAGCCCCGGGGGCATTTTACATAAAGTCTCGCTTCTGAAGAAGTACCTGGCACAGAATATATATCATTTCCTGCTCTGTATTTGGCAGCAACCACTTGATTCTGACTTCTGAATATGGCTTGGGTACAGAGTTAATAAAGGTGTAGCCTTAATCGTTCTAGGAACCATAATTATATTCTGAAACTAAATCGTATTGTTTTGTAGAAACATTGTTCTTCCTATAGCCCTGAAATTTTAAAACTAGACCAAAGTTACAGAGCAGAACAAGTTACCAGCCCTTGATATCTAAGCCGCAAGGTAGCACTCAAAGCCAAGTTGCATATAACTTCAAAAAGAGTCTTGACCATGACCCCACCAATTCAGTTCAGCCGGCATTTGTCAAATACCAATAATACCTAGGTACAGTGCAAGGTATTATGGGTGAGAGGTAGGTGAACAGCATGGTGGGACCCTACCCTTAGAGAACTCACATCCTTAGAGGGAAGAGAATTAATTCTGCTACCAGACAGTCTAGCCTTGAAGCATATTTTTTTAAAGAAGAAAACACTTGCTGCTGGGCATGGGCATGGTGACACAGGCCTATAATCCCAGCACTCTGGGAGGCTGAGGCAAGAGAACCACAAATCCAAGCCTAGCCTGGGCAATTTAGTAAGACCCTGTCTCAAAAACTTTAAAAAGTTCTTAAAAGGGTCTGGGTCTATAGCTCAGTGTAAAGGCCCTGGGTTCAATCCCCAGTACTGCACTAAATAAATAAATAAACCTTGCCAAAGGCAACCATAGGAAGGACAGTGATTCATACTGTGCTTCATTTGAACCATTCAGGATGAAGTGATATTCTCTTCTCTTTTTCTGTCATCTGGTGTGGGTCTGCCACTGTTAACACCCATTGCTGAGGAGCCAATACACATTTTCTCTGTTTTCCCCAGTTTGGGGAACGTCTTCAATGCACAGGTTGTACATGGTCAAGCTGTAGTTTTTATGCTCCTAAGAAATCTGCTAACTCTCAGAAAAATTCAAAAGGGAGACAAAGAAGTAAGAGGAAGAGGGAAAAGGGCAGAAAAGAAAAAGAAAGGGAGAGAGGGAAGGAATAAATAAGTAAGAAGGAGGAAAGAATGGAAGGCAGAAAGAAGGGTGAGTCAGAGTGGGGCTCATTCCCGATTAGAAAACCTTTTAATGTATTCTGGAAGTTTGGAGCCTTAAACTTGAGTTATGAAAGGTTTCTGAATTTATTCAGAGCTCCTTATTTCATTATTCTAGACTAGTAGTTCTGAAGTTGTTTCAGGGAGTCAGTCTTCTTGGAGGCACTGAGCGTGGTGGGTTGCGGAGAAAAGCTCTGCTTTCATCTGTTATAAATGCTAGAATTCCATAGGATGCATTAGAAAATATCCCATTGCTAAAGTCAAATGGTTTGCAAACCAGTATTTTACATTTTCAAAAGTATTATTTTATTTCATGCTTTTGAAGTTGGAACCCAGGGTTTCACACATGCTAGATAATCACTTTATCACACAGCCACAACCCCATCCCACTTTTGAAGACTCTGGAGATAAATGAAATGGCTTGCCTAAGACATGTTAGGTAGGAGCAGAGGTGCCTAATGCTGTCCAGTTGTAAATATTATCTTAAAATACTTTCTCATTGGAATCTCTTTTCAAAAATAGGTTCAATGCGTACACGTGTAGGAGTCTATGAAACCAGGCTAATGGGTCTTTAGCCATTAACTTCCAATGCTCTTGGTATTTGTTGGATTTTGAGGATGAAGTTGAAAGCTCATTCTTGGATTTGGCTCTGTGGCTTGTCCTTTAGTGGGACTTACATCTTCCCCTCATCTTTTCTTTATGTTTTCTCAAATGCACCAGTTCCATCAAGGACAAGCACAGCTTCTACCAGACAGAACGAGTGATCCCAAGAATATAGGTTCCAGCCCCTCTGGGGGGATTCTACTTTGCATTTGGGGTACAGGCTTTTAGGCATACACCATCAACTACTTTTTGTGTTTCAGTGTACTGATTATCAAGTCAAAAGTAAAGAGATTCTGTGGTTATTTAACACTCAGCTTGAGATTCTATAGTCACCCTCGAAAATACTACTCAGTTTCTCAAATTTCTATTCTGTGCCAGTTTTCATCCAGTTTAATGCATGAAATCTGTGGATTCTATAAATAATGTCTCCTGGATCATGTTACCTGTTTACACTGATTTTAAGTGTATGTAAAGGTTATTTGACTAGCTGTGTCTTTGGGTTTTTGTTTTGTTTTATTTGTTTATTTTTTTTTTTCCAGAAGGGAATATAAATGAATTGTCATCTCAACATTTGTTCGGTAAAAGAAGCAAATTGATATGAAATTGTATATTTATGCATGTTTTTTCCCTTTCTGATATCTCTGCCTCTTCCTCTCTCTATTATTAAAGGAAGAAATACCCCTGGAAAGCCAATGAGAGAGGTTAGTGAGACTCAGGCCCACAGCCATGGCTTCTGTCTGTCTCATCCTGCTTTCTATGTTTGGCCTTTGTGTAAGACTTGTGTGTGTGCACGCGCATGTGTGTATTACACATTGTATCATCACACGAGGATGGTAGTCACCTCTTCACTTGCAGCTCATGAGGAGCATTCCTCAAATGTTCATCGCCCTTGTCATCACCATGACAACAGGACCAGGGGTGGGGGGGCAGGAATCTCTTTCAAATGGCAATCCTTGGTAGTCCCTTGATGGGGAATCCTGCGGATCATCATCTGTTGTTGCCATTTGCAACACAAAGTCTTCCAGATAAACTCAGCCTCCAACATAATTGATGAATCATAAAGCTTCCTTCTACTTCCAGGACATTAGAATTTTCTGCCAGCGCCCTTGGGTTACATGCTTCTGGGATGACTTCGCTTTGTTTTTGTTTTCTCCCCCTTTCTCCTTCCTACACTCTTTCTTTCCCATTTAGGCTAACTTTTGTTTTTTTTTTAGCACATATACTTCTAAGCACTGTTTTGAGCTCTTGCTATTTTTTTCCATCATGTAATCTTCATGACAAATGTATGAGGTAGGTATTGTTTCTAACCCATTTTACAGATAAGAAAACTGAGTCAATGAAAGAGTAAGCAGTGTGTCCAGGGCAACCAAACCAGGACTGGTGTCTAGGCAGCCTGGTTGCAGAACCTCACTCTTAACTCTAACACACTACTTCCACTTCAGAAAGTGGTGTTGAAAGTTTCACAACATCTCAACTTGCCTCTGAGAAGCCACCTCTCTTTCACTGGCATTTGGAGCCAGATAGACAGATAACCAATTAAGTTTAAAAAAATGTGAATGTTGAAATTTTGAGGGTTTTATTAATGCCTCTTCAGGTGTTGAAAGGGGCATGGTACAGCATTATCACCAAATGTGGTTTGGGCATTTACAGTGAAAGGTGCTCCTTACACCCCTTCTACCAGGAATATTTTGTGAATGCTGAATTACCTAATCAAGGGTCTATTAGATGACAAAGTGTTGAGTGACACAGCCCAAGTGAAACAAAATTATACTTGCCGAGAGTTTAATGTGACAGAGGGAGAAGGAAAACTCTCCCATCGGATGCCAATAGCATTGTGTTCTTGTGGAAGATAAAAGCCAGATGGGTGGAAAGTTTTTATGTGAAAATATTGTCTTTGAAATGTAAGAAATCATACTAAAAATTCTGCCAATACCATGCCATGTAAGTGTAATGAATTTAAGGACCCTGTGTATGTCTATTTCAAAATCCCAGTTCTCCCTTAAGGCCAAGGCTTTAGGAATTGGGTGCCGGGGAAGGAATGGTAGACTGGGAACAAAAATTAAGGCAGCGTGAATCAGTGAAGTATTGAACGTTCCTAGCTCCCATACTTCATGTGTGGGACTTCTTGGGTCCATTCTTATGGTAAGTGCCCCTTAAAATTTATTTTCAGTTTCAGTGAAAAAATCACATCGTAATTTTGTCACACCACCCCAACATATTTTGCTCATGAACACATTTTTAAAGGTCAGCACATCCAGTTGAAGTCACAAAAGCATTTGGAGACTATCTTAGGTGGATGAGAGATGGTAGGTAAGTTTCCAGAAGCCAGAGAATCCAAATAATAATGACTTTTTAAAGGCCATGGAAACACCCCAAATTCACAGTAGACCAGATATTTTTTTTTCAGACTTAAAATTATAGAGAAGAAAAGACAAGCAAATATCACTGTGATATTCTGACTTGGCTTTGGCCAACTGAATGCTAACCACCATTTATTTGGAAATTGTATTTTAAAAAAAGAGTGCTAGATTGCTATTGAGATCTTGGATCTTTGCCAGAAAGTGTCAATTCCAATCACTGTGGAAAACAACTCCCTTAGGCAGTGGTGGCTTGTGAGACTAAATGTGTTGCAGTTCGTGCCAACTTGGAAACACATAAAACTGCCCTAATGTTCAACGCATGCTGCCTTTGTGTTCAATAATCCTTGCTTAAAAATGGATTAAATTAATACTTTCTATAGGCATATTTTTGTGTCAACTTGTGCCTGAAGCTGATTGCAAACGCCTGAGTCCTGGCTGCTCTCCAGTGCCTCTTACATTTATAGTATAAGATTTTAATTTTGACCTTAGAACAATCTGTCAGGTAAAGCTAACGACCACACTAATGCTCTGCCTTCCACGTGTGGATAATAGAACCAAGATAAAAATCTGTTTTTCTATGTCCATATCACAGTGCAGTTTTATCGTCCACTGGATTGAGGTATGATTCTTTGGAGGAATATTTGGTCAAAGAGAGTTGTTTTGTGTTTTTTTTTTTTCTGGATCTAATGAAAACCTCCACAGGACAAAATAATTGGAATCAACATTCTGGTGAAAGAGGTATTTATAAGCGAGGTCACCAAAAGCATAATGTAGATATGGTGAGCAAATAACTCACAGTTATTTGCTTTTATAGCATAAGAATGGTCACAAGGTCAGTTGTGAATTTTGAACAGTCTAAAACAGGTTAAAAGCCACTGAATATTTTGTGGGCATATGTGTGGTATATTAAGAACGATGAACCTCCATTTAGCCTGGGAAATTTCTTAAATAGATAGTATCCCTAGAACTTAGACCTCTTTAGAGGCACAAGGATTTTTCTTCCAGATAGTAACTTAATACCATATCAAAGAATATCTAGATATGCAATCTGTAGATACATTTACTTGTGCTAAACTATCTTTTGAACAGCAGTTCACATCCACTACTATATATTCTAAAAAGGCACACCTGTAATCCCACCACTGAGGAGGCTGAGGCAGGAGGATCACAACAAGTTTGAGGCTAGCCTGAGCTATATAGTGAACTCAAGGCCAGACTGGACTACACATCGAGACCCTGTCTCCAAAAGAAGGCACTTTATTAACAACAAACTGACAGGAAAAAGTGAATTCTTCCTTTTTGTTTTATGTTTTATAATGCATGTTCTTGCTGCTGAACGGACTACCTTAATTTTTTACTGGCTTTGTTAGTAGCTTTTAAGATTGCTGGTGATTCAAAATTTGCAGTAAGTGTGTCCATTTTTAATTATGCCTGAATAATTGTGCAGATTTCCTAGAATAGATGTACAGTCAGAAATAAGATACAAGGGAAGCTCTCCAACCTGGTGGCTTCAGATACATATTTGTATTTTGAGCTCTCAGGAGCAGCAGTGGACACACTGTGTATTCCTGTGGTTTTAATGGCATAGAAAAATCAAAATTGATTTCAGTTCTTTACTGAGGGTTGCCAAACTACTCACCCATTGTATGAAGTCTATGTTTGGTTTAAAATTTTTATACTTGCAGTCTCAACCAAAATCCAAAGTGATTTCTTTAAAAAGGTAATTAGCGGGGCTGGGGATTTAGCTCAGCGGCAAAAAGCGCTTGCCTGGCAAGCGCAAGGTCGTGAGTTCGGTTCCCGGTACCGGAGAAAAAGCCAAAAGCCAAAAAAAAAAAAAAAAAAGGTAATTAGCTCTTACTGAAACTCTTTGCCCTAATAAAACTCAGAGATTTACAAACTTGATCATCTTAATATGAGTGCTTGAGTGGCATTAAACTTTTAATAAGTCTTCAATTTGATCTGGTGCCATTACTGTTTAAAGGCCTTCCCATGAACCCTCTTCCAAGTTTCAGGTAGAAAAAAAAGGCTTGAAATAAATATGAGAACAGAGAATCTGCTCCAGTCTATCTTTAATTTTTATTGGGATTTTTAACAATTATTATGAGAATCTGTAAAGTTGATACACGGCAAAGTAGTAATAGCCTAGTAAAGCATTTCAGTTCCAAAAGCAGGACTTAGAGAGCAGAATGATTTACCACTGTGCAAGAATTAAAATTAGCCCTATAAAAACATGAGACATATAAGAAAAGGAAACTTCTAATGCCTCAGATTATCTTATTCTCCATCTGACCCTTGCTACAGAGTACTCAGGGACAGCATGCTGCTCTTCTGTTCCATGCTGCAGGATAAATGCTAGGTCGTGCCACATTATTATTATTAACCGACTATCCTAATAGTTAACCCTGATATCAAGAGATCAAAGATAAGTTCATGGGATACTCAAGTCTATGGAATCCATGTGGGTCATATTTTAATTAGGCACTAGAGTAATTTGGAATGAAGAGTGATGTTTATTCTAAAGCTTTCTACTTCAAATGTTAGTGTATGAAAAGGTGCACTCAAAGGTTTACTTTTCAACCCCATAAAAGCAGAGAAGAAAGGCTTGTCTCCATCATAATACCACAACCCTTTACAGCTTGAAACAGCCTTAAAAATGAAGATCCACATGGTGTGTGATGGTGGCCATGATGATAATAAAGGCAATGGTAGAGGGGTGATGTTGGTACTCATGAGGGTGGGGACCGTTTTGGTGGTGATAATTCAGTAATAAAACTCATGAATATAAGTAAGTCCTAAGTACACCAAATAGAAAAGTTATCTCTCACCATGAAATAGTCCTACTGTGACAGGAATCAGGTGATTATCTGTGGAATCCTTTTGATAGCATATTTACATTGGGAAGATGAGTGCAACGTTTGACCTTTTTCCATTTAAATGACACCAGTAGCCTGATCCAGTATTGAGCTGGTACTAACAACGTGCAATGCTTCATTAACAAGGCTTTGCTTCTTCCTGGATACTAGTGAAATTCAAATACTTTTATGTTTAAGTGCATCTTCTGTGTTGTGTTCACCCAGAAATGGGGAATGATTTTCTAAACAGTAAAGAATCAGAGTAATGACCCCTTCACCTTTATTAGTCTTCATTTTTCCCCCTTTGTTTTTCAGGACACGATGTAGGAAGCCTTTTCCACATGGCAGATGATTTGAGCAGAGCGATGGAGTCCTTAGTTTCAGTCATGACAGATGAAGAAGGAGCAGAATAAATGTTTTACAACTCCTGATTCCCGCATGGTTTTTATAATATTCATACAACAAAGAGGATTAGACAGTAAGAGTTTACAAGAAATAAAATCTATATTTTTGTGAAGGGTAGTGGTACTATACTGTAGATTTCAGTAGTTTCTAAGTCTGTTATTGTTTTGTTAACAATGGCAGGTTTTACACGTCTATGCAATTGTACAAAAAAGTTATAAGAAAACTACATGTAAAATCTTGATAGCTAAATAACTTGCCATTTCTTTATATGGAACGCATTTTGGGTTGTTTAAAAATTTATAACAGTTATAAAGAAAGATTGTAAACTAAAGTGTGCTTTATAAAAAAAAGTTGTTTATAAAAACCCCTAAAAACAAACACACACACACACACACACACACACACACACACACCCCACACACACACACACACAAACACAAACTGAGGCAGCACATTGTTTTGCATTGTTTTAGCGTGATATTCATATGGAATTCATGGCATTTTTCTTTTCTTGCATATTAAAGGTAGGACTTATGCTAACACCACCAAATGACTACTTCATGTTGCTCTTTTGAGAATTGCTGACTGAGTGGGGCTGGCTGTGTGCTCTCATTTTACACATCTATATTTCTATAAGTATATAAATACTATAGGTATATAGATAAATAGATATGAATTTCTATAGAACTTTTTACATTTCTTCAAATGTTCCTACCACTTCCTGATGGGCAAAAGATGCTTCTAGTCATCCAGGCTTGCCTACTTGGTCTAGGATGAATTTTTCCTGGAACCGGAAGCCAGGAGGGAGCTACCATGCTAAAACGTTATCTGGGGCTCCAGATGTTTCTCATTTTAAATTTTTCACTGACAGCTAGAGTATTGAATTTTTTTGAAAAGGAACATGTGAATGAATACACAAGACTTATTATGTCACTATAATCTGCTGGATGATATATTCAGATTCCTGCCGCTGCCTGTGCTACAATGTAGATGTAATGATGCTTTCATGGAAGTCAGAGTGCCTCAGGGCATTTTTAACTCCCAGGCAGTAGGAGGATGGCCGGTAGGGCTGCCGGGCTATGGAGTCCCAGCCGATCCCTGCGAGGGAGCAGCCACTCTCGAGGTAAAGGTTTGGGTGAATGTTCATAACCATCCATATGTGTGCTCTCTAACTGCAGCTGAATTATCCTGCCTTCTTACAGTGAAACAGAAGTGCGTAGTTTTGATGTTGTTGTTTATTTAGATTTCTTCCCCATCGTGGTGAGTTTTTCAATGCTGCAAGACTTAATTTGAAACAACTCTTGGATAAAGGTATAAGACAGTAGCCCCATCACATTATGACACTGAGAAATACCAATCCAGAAGCCTGTGAACTGTGTTTCTCCTTTTTCCATTTCTCTGCAACTAATTCCACATAGGTTTATAAGTGAGAAGAGAAATCAATTCTAACGTACCCTAAGCAAAAGCTTCTCCAACGTCCCCCTTCTGGGGAATCAGGCAAGTGTTAAATATATCAACAAACTCAATTGTTCAAAAGGAGGAGAAAAAGAGGAGAGGGAAAGCTAAGGACTGGTAGGAAAAAGCTTTACTCTTTCATGTCATTTTATTACTCTTTCATTTTTTACAAATCATTAATTCAGTAGAAATTACTGTGTATCCTGTTACTTTGCAAATCTATTACTCTGCCATCAAGTGTAATTAACTTTTGGAGAGTGGGTTTTGTCCATTATTTTATTAATGATAATTAACATTGAACACAGCTTCTCATGCTATTTCTACCTCACTTTGGTTTTGGGGTGTTTCTGGTAATTGTGCACACCTGATTTCACAGCTTCACTTGTCTATTGTGTGGACATTTTTCATTTTCTTTTTCCTTTATAATTTTCAGAAGAAAACCCAAAGCGCTAAAGTAACAAATTACAAGGAGAATTGGTTTTAGTCTCGGATTTGTTGCTTTATGTGACACTGGACTTTTCCCATACAGATTTGTTTTAACCAAGATTTAAAAAAAGGGGTTACTTTACATCCTACTAAGTTTTAAGTTTCACTCTAAAATCAGAGGTAGTGTGCATAATTTTGTTTTAATCTTATTTTCTTTTATCTTTTAGATATTAGTTCTCAAGTGAGTCTGTTAAAATATTTGAATAAAAATTGAGAGCTTTATTGCTGAGTTTAAAGCTTAATTTGGATATTATTTTGTGTTCTTTATAACCACCGAGTATTAAACTGTAAATCATAGTCAATGTAACTGAAGCATAAACATCACATGGCATGTTATGTCATTGTTTTCAGGTACTGGGTTCTTACTTGAGTATCATAATGTATTGTGTTTTAACACCAACACTGTAACATTTACTAATTATTTTTTTAAACTTCAGTTTTACTGCATTTTCACAACATATCAGACTTCACCAAATATATGCCTTACTATTGTATTATATTACTGCTTTACTGTGTATCTCAATAAAGCACGCAGTTATGTTACAAAAAGTGTCAATTGGACTGCAATATTTTATGTTATTTCTTTTCATTTTAATCTATTTATTTTGAGGTGGAGGTCTCTGTGCTGCTCAGTCTGGCCCTGAATTCTAAACTCAAGTGATCTTCCTTTCTCATTCATAGGGACTATAGATGCACAACACCACACCAAGTTTAATTTCTCAATATATAATGCATTCATAAAATTGGAAAATGAAACTCTAGAAGAGCAAAAGTGAAAAGAATCCTAGCTACCATAGGGTGGTTACACATCCTCCTCACTGCACATAAAGAATTACAAATGTGCTCTTTTATGTCAGAATATAAGATTGTCTGTACTCAAGTTATGCACCTTCTTTAAATTTTTTTTTGTTTGTTTGTTTTTCTCCGGTACCAGGAACCGAACTCACGACCTTGCGCTTGCCAGGCAGGCGCTTTTGCAGCTGAGCTAAATCCCCAGCCCCTCACCTTCTTTAAATTTAAGGGACCCAGGAAACCTTTCCAATTTAATATATAAAATGCTTTCCCATGTTTTCATCATGGTATAATATTCCAGTACACAGCTGTAGGGTATTTTATTGAAGCAGTTCCTTTTGGTAGGATATGTGAGTTTTCAGCCTTTTGTTATGACAAGACTGCATATCTTACTTCATTTCACTTGTACATAAATGAACCTGTAAGACCCGTTCCTGGAAGTGAGGTTGTTGAATCAAAGAGTGAGCATGTGTAGCTCAAGAGAAATTTTTGAGGGCAGTAGTCATAATGAATGTTTCATTTCTTATTTGTTTTAGCAATAGTGTGTGGATTAAACCAGTTTGCAGTTTACACTTTGCTCCTTAAGAGAATCTCACGTCAGTACTATCATTGTTAATGGCACCAGACCTCAGGATGTGTGAATGGTAGGAGAGGTGCCTACAGCAATGACTGAGAACCACTTGTGGGGAGGATTCTCCAACCACAGTCCTGGCCACCACCAGGAGACCCCCTTCTTAACGCCTGCTCTGCTCTAGGATCAGAAGATCCTAGCTGTGAAGGAGGCAGGAAAGATGAGTAGCAATGCTAGCTCATCCAGGGAGAAGTTACTTTCGCCTCCCGGTGGTCATGGGAGAGGAGTCCCCATTAGGGGCCAGATGTTTGTGGGCCAAAGGAGTAGCAAGTCCAATAGGCCCAGCCTTCGCTGGTGATTTTAGAAATATTAGGAGAGAGTCAAGCTCAAGAGTAGTGTTAGTTGTGGCACCCTGGTAAGAACCACTTGCTACTTTTTTGAGAATGAGAAGTGCCCAAAAGTCCACAAACACCAAAAGCAATTCTCAGCCTATTTAAACTAAGTCCTATATCTTTTCCACCATTACCCAAACCTATCTTTGTGGGAATACCCTGTCTGGCTGTTTTGATGGCCCTTAACTAGCTAAGTGAGGGATCTTCAGCATTTCACCGTGCCCAAGACAACCATGTGTGGGTGACTGAGGAAGGTATTTGGCTTTCCATTCCATACTTGGCACATGCTGGGAGGACAGAATTAATAAAGGTAAAAATTAAAATGGAGCCAGTCGGTGCAGACTGTGCACCGGCAAGCAAAATGTGTGTTTGGGGGAAAGCACTAGGACTAATGGATGTGTTCCGTGGAGCCTAGATGGGATTCTCTGATGGTGGAGTGAATACAAAGGGCAGCACTGGCACAAATGTGTGGACTTGGCCTTTATGGTAAGTGGAGGAAGGATTTGAGTCATTCTTTCCCACAGTAGCAAACACACCAGAGTGGGAAATGCACACATTGTCTCTCCTTGGACTTCAGGATGCTACCATTTCATGGTTTATTCCACAACATGAGAATGGAACATGCCAGACATTAGGCATTCCTGTAAACAATGCATGTATATGCATATATGTACATGCATGCGTCAGCTCTGAGGATGTTTGAGAGTGGCGTTTGTGTACAGAAAAGCCTGTACAGGAACTTGAAGTTTAAGTTTTATATATACGTGTGTGTTTTCTGTGTAATCAGGATTAATTTTAAGCTCTTCTGTAACTTAATTTTGACAATTCAAACTTGAGAAAAATGTAAAGAATAGTACTAAGAACTCCCATATACCCTCTACCTAGATTATCTAAATTGATCACATTTGCCGCATTTACTTTATTATCCTCTTGATGGATAGATGTTAGATTTTTTTCCTAAATCATGTTCTATTGCAAAACCACATTACAATTAAAATGAATGTAATATTGTCCAAAACTATTGTCTACTACCCATACTCAAACGTCAGTTGTGCTGATATATTTTATTATTACGTGTTTCCCCCTGGTCTAGGATCTAATTTATGATTTCGTGGCATTTATCTGTCATGGCTCTTTAATCTCCTTTGATCTGGAACAGTTTCTCTACCTTTACCTGCCTTCAAAGCCCTTGACATTTTTAAGTGTACAAGCTGGTCACTTTATAGGATGTGCCTCTCTTTGACGAATGTTTCCCCAGGATTTGACTCAAGCTTTGCATTTTCGGCAGAAACACTACCCAAGCCATGGTGTGTGCTCACCACATCACACTGGGAGGTGCACAGGGTGGTCTATCCCAGTTTTGGTACTGTTAAGTTTGAGCTTAGTTAAGATGATCTCTACCAGGTTTCTGCACTTGGTATATACATTTTAAAACCTGATTATTCTTAAACCTCTTGGTTCAACTTGCAAATCTTATTTTTCCACTTACAAATGTAGATCAATTCATATAAAGCTAGAAGTAAGTCGCTTTCAGTAAGCAGACTTCTCCAAATCGAGTAGTCTGAATTCTCTGATTCTAAATTGCACTGATACATTCAATTTGATATATTTTCAAATTTGTCTAATGTCTAACAGGGAAAACTTTCTCTGCCAAACAAGCTCTCCCCAGTACCTAATTCACCTAAATCTAAACAAATTAGACCTATGAATACAGTGAATCTGAAGTTCTCAGAAATGTTTCAATACCACATATTGTATGAAGTAGGTCCGATTTTCTTTTATCACTTGTTTGAACTCACAGGTGTAAAATGACACATTTTAAATTAGAACCTAAGACTGATGTCTCCAATTTGTTAATGTGCAAAATTGCCACAAACATTTGAGTCTTTAAGCAAATACAGTTTACCCATAAATTCAACAGAGATGTATAAAAACCAGAGATTAAGGCTGGAAAAGTAAGTAGCTCCGTAGCTTGCCTGGTATGCATGAGGCCCTAGTTCAATCTTTTGTACTGCAAATATATATATATATATATATATATATATATATATATATAATAAAACCAAACTATGGATTAGATTTATTCTAACATCTCTTGGTTTCATGTTAACACGTATTAGGCTTTCAACACTTCCTTGGTAAGGTGGGGTTTCTAATGTGTCCCAGGATTGCCAAAGTCTTCAAATCTTGCAGTCTTGGCAATGGCCAGATGAGGCCTGTCGCTTTCAATGTCCTACAGTTAACCAAGGATGCTGTACAATTACTAATCAATTTCTCCATGGGCAATGACATGAAACATTTGGGCAACACTGCACTAAGGAAATACTGTTATTGTCACAGCGCTCGAGGTTGCTGAGGAATGGAATAATTCCTATCCAGACTAAAGTGAAACACCCCAGGCATGTTAATGATTTTTATTAGGAATTTGTCACCCAAATAGGCAACTCCTACACCATACGAGGAATTCAATCCCTTTCTCGTTTGTCTTTTCTTGGAGCGTGAGGGGGTACTGTAGTTTGAATCCAGGGAGGACTGAATTACATCCCCAGCGAACCCTCCCCTTTTATTTTGAAATAAGATCTAAGTTGCCCAGTCTGGCCTCAATCTTGTGACCCTCCTACCTCAACCTCCCAAATAAGTGAGATTATTAGATGTGTGCCAGCACACGCAGCTATTCAGTCACTTTCACTGCCATCACACCCTGTGTCCTTGGGTTCAGTCTGCCCCTTTACCTCTGTAGGTAGCTGCAAGCCCCCCCCCCAGCTTTACCTGCTTCTTTCACATTTATTCCCCTTGTCTGGACCCCACTGTCTATAGCACCCTTACAGTCTCAAGAATGCCCTGGTTTCAGTCACAAGTATTTCTCAATGGAGTTGCCATTGGTATGTGGGTTGGGACAATTCTTCATTATGCACAACCACTCTCCTCTTTGTAGTTTTCCCAGTCACGGCAGTGACAAAACAGCCTCAACACGTTTCCACACGCCTCCTAGGGAAGCAGTATAACATTGTTTGCTTTACTGTTGGAATCTAGGCTATATTCTTGTCGTAGTTTCCCTGTCCAGTATTTTGTCCAGTTCTCTAATGACTTCTCAAAAGTAATTTAATAACATTTCCCTAGCTGAAAATGTTGACCATCTGATAAAAGCCAGCAAGTAAAGAGATGTGCTTTCCCAAGGTGGAATAAAAAGCTATCTGCATTCATTTGCATTCATTCAAATGTAACATTCAAACCCCAGCAAGGGAAGGTGGCACATACCTGTAATCCCAGCTTCCTGAGCGGCTGAGGCAGGAGGATTACAAGTTTACTTTGATTCTAGCCTGGGCAGCCTAGCAAGAACATGTCTCAAAATAAAAAATAAAAAGGGTTTGGGAAGGTATCTCAGTGGCAGGGCACATGCCTAGCATCCACACGGCCCTGGATTCAATCCTCAGTACTACACCTACACACATGCACAGAGAGAGAAGAAATAGAACTTTCAACTTCTTTAGTGTATTTGCGGCTTGTAGTGGTTCCTGAAGCATCCTGGCCACATCCCTTCTTGTCTTCAGGGCGTCTACACTTCAGCTGCTGGGAGTATCAGCTGCTAATGGGTCACAGCTGGGTCCATCTCTGGGCCTTGCCTTCAGTCACAGAACTTTCTCGTCAGAGGTAACAACTCTCACAGGGCAACAGCCTGTCTGGGGTTCGGCCCCTTGCCTCAATTTGGGGCAATTTCGAAGGGCATCACAGTTCCAGAGCACCCTTTGATCTTGGCTGCTGTCTCAACACAGCTTGGCTTCTCCTCTCCCCTGTCTGCCTTCCTCAGGTTCTTTAGGGGCATCAATAATGAGCACCCAGCAAAAAACTTTCTGCAGCTGAGGCCAGCAGACAGGGTGCCAAGAAAACCTTGTCTTCATTCCTTGGGAAATAAAGTTGTGAAACAAGAGAAACCTGAACATTCTCCTATTCCCCTCCCCGCTCCCCACTGCAGCCTAACCTTCCACATTCACCTCTACATTTTTATTTGTAAAGGTTTCATGTGAACAGCCAAGGTCCACACCATAGCATCATTTTCTTCCTTTGCAGTGAGCCTAGTCACCCTCTTTCTTCATAATTTACTCAAGCTTGCTTCCACTAAAATGCTACATGGCACGTATACGTGTATGTGCTTATACTCTTCACAAGTAATTCATCTGCCAGTCTCCTAACATCAGCATGGCTGTCCGAGGCTCAGTCCTTCAATCTCTTTTCGCTTACATGTACACTTGTGCTAGGATGTGGATAAATGTCCCCCAAAGTACAAGTGTTAGAGCCTTGGTTCCCAGTCCATACAGCTAACTGGGAGTTGATGGAACCTTTAAGAGGTTGGGCTTTGTTAGAAGAAGTGAGGTCATTCTGGGGCATGCCCTTGAAGGGCATATTGGGACCCTTCCTGCCTCTGCTTCCCCATGACCATGAAGTGAGAAGCTTTGCTCTGCCAGGTGCTCCCACTGTGATGCACTGCCTTGTCCAGGGCCCAAAAGCAGTACAACTAACTGACCTTGGACTGAAACTTCTGAAACCGTGAGTCAAAATAAACCTTTCCTCCTTAAAAGTTCGTTATCTAGGTCTGTCACTACAATAGTGGAAACTTAGGAAAATTTGCTACCTTGATGATCTCATTCAATCTCAGGGCAAAGTGCACCTTCTATATGATGATGACTCCCCAATTGGTATCTATAGCCAGAACATCATCCATAAATTCAGGCTTGTATATCAAGCCTCCCCCTCAACATCTCCCTGAGTGGTTTAACAGTCATCTCAAAGTCACAATCTGACTTGTAACTCTCCGTCTTCATGCCTGCTGTCCTTGCCCTCTTTCACTCTGTTCCACTCATTTTACGTCACTTTCTCAAACACACCATCCAGGTTTAATCTCAAAGACTTCATGCTTGCTGTTTTCTTGGCACAGTATGCTCTACCCCAGTTGCTCTTTTGCTAACTTCCTCAATTCCTTCAAGTCTTTACCAAAAACATACCTTCTCAGTTAAACTTGTCCTAGCCACCATTTAGAATTGGAACTTCTAACTATTATCTCTCCTTGCTTTAGTTTCTATATCACATTTCTTACCAGGTGTTGTGATGCTTTTTCTTATATAGTTTATGTATTATCTTCTCCCCTGAACAGAATATAATGTTTTTAAAAGTAAGAGATTTGAGTGAGTTTTCTCCATTATCCCAGAGCACCTAAGAGGCATGGTACAAAAAATGTCCTCAAAATGACTGAATAAACTATGGAGGAGACCACAAAGTACGCAATACAAGTGACACTTAGGGATTTTATATACCGGCTTGCCTTCCCTGGACATTACTGATATTTTTTTTGTGGAGTGGTGTTCAGAGCTGCAGAACGAAAGAGACAGGCCAGGGACATTCAAGCAGAGAGTCAGAGGCATGACTGGTAAGGAAATAGGATACTCAAAGAAGTAAATAGAAATTCCTTTGGAATTTCATACCCAAAGACTACAAAACTTGACAGATAACTATGTCTTCCATTGAAGGTGATGAGCAGCAACTCTCCAGCTCTACTGAAGAGAACAGGAGAGAAGATTAAATACTAGCTTGAATTTTAAGTGATACAAAAGGAAGAATAGCCATCACCCTGGCTAAATGCTGGATGTACTAGGTTCATCCTCCTCTGGAAGTTTACATAGCATAGATTTCCCTTCAAGTCTGGTAATATTTTATAGCAATATAGGCAAGGTAAGGGCTAAAGCAAGAATGTGAAATGGCTTTATTACAAACCTTTCCTTGTTTCCTCTGACCCCCTGACTTGTCTTTTACTACTTTGTTCAGCTAATGTCTTGTCGAAGCCTTTTTCACATAGGACAGGATTCCTGTCCCAAGTCACACAATAGTACCCAATGGTCATACTAGCATTTTGCTTAAATATAAGTCAAATGTGCCTTTATGATGATATTAAAATCTTCCTTTATAGTGATATTTGAGTCTTTATAAGTGTCTTTAAAGTGATATTAGACTCTTCCTCAAGTCTTTCTTATACTTCCTCCTACTCTCTTACCTTGTTTCCTTAAATCTTTGGCATGCTAAAATGGAATACAGCAGCATGACATAGTGATACAAAACACGATGTTTTTCACCACAGCCATACCAGCATTTATTATTGTTTGATTTCTGACGATTACCCTTCTTTCTGGAGTAAAATGGAATCTTAGTGTTATCTTAATTTGCATTTCTGTAATGGTCAGAGTTGTTGAATATTTTTTCCTGTACTTGTTGACCAGTTGTATTTCTTCCTGTGTGAATTGTCTGTTTATTTCTCTTGACCATTTCTTGACTGGGTCTTTAATTTTAGGTGGTTTTACTTTTTTGAGTTCTTTGTATATTCTAGATATTAGTGCTCTGTCTGAGGAATAACTGACAATAATTTTTTCCCATTCTGTAAGTTGTCTCTTCATTCTATTGATTGAATCTTTTCCTGTGCAGAAGCTTTTTAGTATGCTATAATTTCATTTGTTCATTCTTGCTGCTATTTCCTGTATGACTGATGTTGTATTTACAAAATCTTTTCCTACTTCTGTGTATTCAGGTGTTTTACCTATTTTGTCTTTCAGTAGGTTTAATGTTTCTGTTTTAATGTTTTTTATCTTTGATTCATTTTGATTTTAATTTAGTATGTGGTGAGAGATAAGAATCTAGTTTCATTCTTCTGCAAACAGATAACCAGTTTTCCCAATATTACATTTTGAATAGGCTATCTTTCCTCCACTTCGTGCTCTTGGATGCTTTGTCAAAGATTAAATAGTTGAATATGTCTGGGGAGGCTTCTGTATCCTAAGTTCTGTTCCACTGATCCACGTCTGTCTTTGTTCTAGCACTATGCCATTTTTCTCACTATTGCTTTTTAGTATAACTTAAAGTCTGATACTGCTAGGCTTCCTGCTTTGCTCTTGTTGCTCAAAATTACTTTCATTATTTGGGGCCTCTCCTGGTTCTGTATGAATTTTAGGATTGTTTTCTTTAGATCTGTAAAGTATACTATTGGTATCTTGATTGGGACTGCACTGAATCTGTTTAGCATAGTTACTAAAATCTGTTTAGTAACTATGGCTACTTTGACAATATTGGTTCTGCCTATCCAGAAGCAAGGAACATCCTTCCATTTTCTGATGTCTTCTTCAATCTCCTTTTTCAGAGTACTACAGTTTTCTTTGTAGAGATCTTTCACTTCTTTGGTTAGGTTTATTCCTGGAGATTTCATTTTTCTCTGTGAGTGGTATTTTTTCATAATTTGCTTCTCATCCCATTCATTGTTGGTATATGCAAAAGCTAATGATTTTTGTGTATTGATCGTGTATCCTGCTACTTTGCTGAAATTAGTTATTCTAAGAGTTGCTTGGTGGAGTTCTTTGAGTCTTCCTTATAAAATATCAAATCATCTTCAAATACTGACAATTTGAGTTCATCCTTTCCTATATATATATCCCTTTTATTTCTTTCTCTTACCTAATTGCTCTGGCTAATGTTTCAAGTACTATGTGGAATAAGAAAGGTGATAGTGGACACCTTTATCTGCCTCCTGATTTTAGGGGGAATGCTTTTAGTTTTTCCCCATTTAGTATGATGCTAGTCATTTGTTTGTCATAGATAGCCTTTATCACATTCAGGTATGCTCCTTCTATACCTGTTTTTCTTCAGGGTTTTTATGATGAAGGAGTGTTAGATTTTGTCAAAAGACTTTTCTGCATCTATTGATATGATCATGTGGTTTTTGACCTTGCTCCTCTTTATGTGATGTATTACATTTAGAGACTTATGAATGTTGAACTATCCTTGCATCTCTGGGATGAAACCTACTTGATCATGGTGTATCAGCCTTTTGATAATATTCTGCATTCTATTTGCCAATATCTTATTGAGGATTTTTACATCTACATTTATTAAAGAGATTAGATTATAGTTCTCTTTTTTAGTTCAATCTTTATCTGGTTTTGGGAACAAGGTGATACTGGATTCCATAGATATATTTGAGAGCACCCTTTCCCTTTCAATTTCTTTGAACACCTGAGGAGTATTGGTGATATAACATCCTTACAGGTTTTGTAGAATTTAGCCGTGAATCCATCTGGTCCTGGGATCTCTTTAGTTGGTCTATTCTTTATTACTGTGTCAATTGCATTGGTTGTGATTGGCTTGTTATGCATATTTATATCTTCTTGGGTGAGTTTTGGTAGTTCATATGTATCTAGAAATATGTCCATTTCTTCAAAATTTGCTAATTTGTTGGAATATAATTTCTCAAAGTAGTTACTATCTCCTGGATTTCAGCAGTGTCTCTTATGATTTCATCTTTCTCATTTCTTATTGTATATATGTGAATCTTTTCTTTCTTTTTGAGAGAAAAGTCTTGCTAAGCGCTTGTCTATTTTATTTATTCTTTTGAAGAACCAGTTCTTTTATTTGTTGATTTGTTTTAGTTTTTTAAGTTTCATTTTCATTAATTTTGCTCGGTATAATTTCCCTCCTTAGTTTCAATGTGGGACTGTTTCGTTGTTTCTCATGTATATTAAGATTTCTCATATGATTATTGATTTGGATTTTCTCTTTTTTCCTAATGTGAGCATTGATTGCAGTGAATTTTCCTCTGAAAACTGCTTGCAAAGTGTCCCAGAGATTTCATTGAGTTTTACAGTCATTGTCCTTAACTTCCAGAAATTTTTATCATATTTCATAGTAAGAAAACACTGACAAGTGCCCTTAAATTAAGGAACATGATAAAGGTGCCTATTAACAGCACATGATTCGGTGCTGCTGTTGGAGTTCTTAGCTAATGTGTTTGAGGCCAAAAAAAAAAAAGTGTATACTTTTAGAAGATAGTTATTTGATTGTCCTCATAGAAAATCATTAGAAAAATCATTCAAATGAGAAAATTAGTCAATTTTCTGGATCAAGAAATTCATGGATGAAAAGCAATTGTATTATTATTAGAGAGGAAGGAAATTTTTGTTTTATCCTCATGATGGATGTGAAATTCAGGACCTCACAAGGGCTAGGAAGTATTGTGCCACTGAGCTATACCTCAGCCTCAGCAGAAAGATATTTTTTGAGATATCATTTTTAATTGCCTCACAATAAAAGACATAGAAATATACCTAGCAAACAATGTACAAGATCTTTACAGAAATTTCTCTCAAGATTTATTGTAAGACATTGAAGAAAAGATAAAAGCATAGAGCTATATTATACTCATAGACTGGAAATTGTAATCTCAAAAGTGATGTCAATTGCCTTCAGATTGATCTATAGATATTTGCAACACAATTAATTATGTGCCAATAAATAATAAGTAATCAGAAAAATGTGACCTATTTATTTATATGTGATATACAAAATTAATTTAAAATTATATCAGTAAAGTAGCTTTGTTTTAAGTGGATTTTCTAGTTCTGAAACAATAGTGTCAAAATTTATAAGATAAGCATGTACTGGGTTTCTACTTTAGGCCAGGCACTTAGAATATAAGGTGAAAAGGGAGTCTACATGTGTCATCCGGAACCTCATCATCCGCTACAGGAGACAGGTGAGAAACACTTGCCATAGATCATGGCATAAGGCTCTTAAAAACTAAAGTGGTCACACAAGGAAGGGGTATTAATCAAATAAGGGAAAACTGGACAAAATTTCAAAGAGAAGGATCCCTATACCAAAGCAAATCATTGTATTTGCAAGCGTGATGTTAATATTCTTTCGTGTATTTTCTTTGGAAAAGGCCTTTCCAATTAATTTGGTCTTCAGAGTAAATTAATGTTCCCTCCAGTGTATAATGGTCATGAAATGCTCCTATATAGATTTGGCAGCCAGATGTGTAATAAAGTAACATGCAGCCCAAGAATTACAATTGCCAGTAAAAAATTCTATATTTCTGGTCACATTTAGCAGAGATAATTTAACAGATGAGCATTACAACAAGCAGTCTGCATCTACCAACATCCTTACCTGAATATCAACCAAAAACAGTATTGTTTAACAAAACATACATAGTAGGTCCTAATTAATTTTGGTTGGATTTAATTCTCATATAAATGAATCAACAAATGAAACACATAATATATTCATGTGCTTGATAGATTTGAACAACTCCCTTTCATCAAAAAGGCAGTATATCTGGTGCTTTCTATTAAACATAGCAGATTTCTGAACTGTAAAACAGAGAAGAAATGAAAGATTCATATTAATAGTAAGAATTGTTATGTTAATTGTGAGTTATTTGTGCTCTGTACTATTTTTTGCTTTCTACTGAATAGTCATTATCTTACTCCATGTTTTTCTTTCAAATCATTTGGAAAATATAAAATGAAGAAGCTGAATAAGGAGATATGTTTCGACATCTACATTCTGAAATGTCAAATGAAAATGACCATGTAAATTCTGCCTAACTCAAAGCCAAGTAGGCTACAAAAGTTTGTTTGGAAGATGATACAGTCAGGAAATGCTAGATTGTGCTACAATAACAAGCAGCCTACAAAAATCTCACTCACTAAATCCAGCACCAGTTTATCTCTAGTCCACATCACAGATCCAAAGCTACGCTCACTCTTTCTTGAAATTCCATCATTTCTGATGCCTTTGAATCAAGCCACGTGGACCAGAATGAAAATATTGTGGAAGACACACTTGTAGAAGGAACAAATCATTTCTATTCATCTTCTCCTCAGAAAAAAATTCAGCCACAATTTCCCAACCTAATGCAAGGAAGGGTAGAATCTGTGGTCTTTCTGTAAATCTAGAAAAATGACATGGATTGGCCACCAGCTTTGACACAGAGGGAAAGAACTTAACATACACTTTTCTTTAATCAAATGTTGTTATATATTATAACTAGGTCCTAGTCAACCCACCAAAATGCAACAGAAAAACAGTGCCAGTAGAGGGACATTTCAAGGATGTAAATGTCATTGAAAACTCATTAAGAATCATAATAGAGGTTTTCCATTCCATATATTCATTCATCTTTCATTCAACAAACATTCTCCCTACTTGTGGTAAGCACCTTTACAGGCACTGCAAAAAGCAAAGATAGATCTTTCTTCTGGTGGTCATAGAGAGACTAGCTCTTGTCAGGCCAAGATAAGAACCAGAGTCCTTTCAGGAACTGTAGATAGATCATGTAGCTGAAACAGATAGGGCAAAATAGGTACAGAAAGTGCCAAGGACCAAGAAAGGTAGAAGAGAATAGTTCTCACAATGCCCCGTGTGCCATACGGACAACAACTATGGCCTTAAATGAGAACCCACTAAAAAACATGTGTGCACTGGAGGACCAAGACCAGAAGGGGCTCTTCAAATATTATTCAGACTGCCTATTGCGTGGGAAACAAACTAATAGGACACAAGGAGAAGGCTGTGGCTACCATTGTTTTGCCATCAAGGACATTTTGATGGAGCCACTTTAAATCTGGACATTGTGACATGGGATGATTTTGAGGCAGTACAAAAAGCAAAGCATTCTCTTTCATTTACAAAATGAAGTGTTTTGTTCTACTTTTATTTGTATGCTTACTGTGGAATACTGAGAAAATACATAAAGGTAAAAGAAAATTAATCCAATGCCTCCCATAATTCAATGCCTGGGAAAAACTGCTGTGAACATATTCTGATATATACTGCCTTCCTTAATGTTCTTCATGTACTTTTTCTAACTGAAATGTGATGATACCTTAAGTGTGAGCACAACCTGCTTTTTTTGCTTAGGGATATATCCTACACATTTTTATAAAGCAATAAGTAGTTTGATTTCATATTTTTTTCAGGGTCACAGAAAATTCAGTTAGTTGGCTATTCTCTGAGGCAGTGTAGGGTCATGTCTGAAAGCTTAAACACACTCATGATGGGACCATCATTCCTATGTCTTGCTGCCAGACAGCTTAAACCATGAGGTACATGTACGACTGTCCCGTCCAGTGGCTTTTTATTCATTTTATTAGTAAAACATCCGACAGAAATGATTAGATCCATTTGTACCATTAGTGGTACATGCTGGCAACGGGGAAAGTCATACACATACCGCTGGTGATTCAAGCCGGTGGGAACATGTTAAACTCTAAATTGAAATTGTCTTTGTTCATATTCTGGTCAGTAGCCACGCGTCACCAAACATTTTTTTCTTCTAAAAGACCAACTAATATTCTAGGCTTCAGGGACTATTATTAGGGTTTTTCAGAGAAACAGAAGCAATAAGAAAATTGTGGAGGCTGGAAATCCAGAATTTGCATGGTAGACTGATAGGCTGGACCCATGGAAAAGTTGGCAGAATTCTTTCTTTTTTTTTTTTTTTTTTTTTCCGGTACCAGGAATCGAACTCACGAAGTTGCACTTGCCAGGCAGGCACTGTGCCACTGAGCTAAATCCCCAGCTCCCAGAATTCTTTCTTTCTCGGGGGAGGTCACTCTGTTTGTCTTAAGACCTTCAACTGCTTAGAGGAGGCTCCCACACTGGAATATAATCTTTTTTACTTAGTCTATGAATTTAAATCTTAATATTTCCTAAAAACACCTTTACAAAAAGAACCAGGATAGTGCTTGACCAAATTGGAACTGTGGCCTTGCCAAGTTGACACACAAAATCATCACATGACCATATAGCTCTATTGCAAATTACTCAGTGCTGTTATTCTATGACAGAGGACACATGTACAATGTGGAAACAAATGTGTATGGCAGTGTTCCCACAAAATTTTACTTACAGTTATGGGGTCAGATTGGGTCCATAGGTGGTAGTTTACTGTTTCCTACACTTAGTTGCATTCTAGTTGTGTTACCTTGGACAGATAAGTTCTGAGGCTTAAAACCTATTTTACCATCTATAAGAAATGGGGATAAGCTGAATTCAAAGGCTTAAGGTGAGAATCAAAAAAGTCATTATTTGTGGAAGACACAGCACAACATCAGGCATATGTTAAGTGTTCAATAAATCATCCTTTCATCATTATTTATTTAATATCTAATGACAAAGTTATTTTAAGTAGCTTTATTAAAGTATAACTGGTGTATGCTAAACTTTATATTTCAAGTGTGCAGTTCAAAGAGATTTAACATGTCTAAACCCATGACACCGTCACCACAATCAAAGATACTGAATATGTTTATCACCCTCAAAGTTTGCTTTTGACCCTCCCTAGTGTTCCCTCTTGTCCTTTTCACCCCTCCCAGGCTCTGTTCCTTCTGCCAAGCAACCACTGATCTATTTCACATCACTATCCTACTAACAACATTTTGATTGTTTGCAACCTTGTGCTACTGAAAACCATGAAGTCACGTACATTCACAGACAGATCTTTACATATGTCTTCAATTACTTCCTTAGGATAAAATCACTGATTTGTATAGTATGTTCATGTGATACTGTTCTACATATTGACAGATTACCTTTCAGAAAGGCATAGCTGCAATAACTGTTTCTCCACATTTACTTTTGGCTGTTAGGTTGACAGTATATCTGCCTCCATGGTAATTCCTTGTGTTTGAATTAGGAGTGTGAGTGTGTATTCATATTTGAAGTACTAAGAGACAAGCATGTTGGATGAGCCCTGATCAAGAATCAACTCCTTCCATGGTTGAGACGTAATAATGAAAATAAATATTACGTCATTTAAGAAAAATTATATGATATTTAATCTTCTATCTCTTTATCAGTTAGTATTTTAGTATCAAGGTGCATCCATTTTCCTACAAATGACTCAAATTTATCCTTATTTATGGCTGTATAGTACTCCATTGTGTATGTACACATCTGTTGACGGGCACCCAAGGTGTTTCTAGAGCTTCACTATTAGGAATTGCATGGTATGAAGACTGTCATTGATATTTTAATAAGGATTGCATTAAATTTATAGATTTATTTGTTAACACAGCCATTTTGAAATTAATTCTGCCTATCTAGGAGTAAACAATATCTATCCATTTTCTGATGTCATCTTCAATTTCTTCCTTCAGAGTTCTGTGGATTTTTGTATTAGAGGTCTTTCACTTCCTTGGTTAGGTTTATTCCTAGGTATTTAATTTTTTGAAGCTATTAGGAATGGAATTGTTTTCCTAATTTTTCTCAGTGGGTTAATTATTAGTATAAGAGAATACTATTGATTTCTGTGTGTTGATTTTGTAGCCTACTGCTCTGCTGAATTTGTTTATCAGCTCTAATAGTTTTCTGATGGAGTTCCTTGGGTCTTCTGTGCAAAGGATTGCAAATAGAAGTAATTTGACCTCTTCTTTTCCTATAAAAGTGTAAAATAAAGGAGAAATGGTAGGAAAGGCAGACTTTTGGGAGATGGGGAAGAGATTCAGGGGAAAGGTAGGGAGTACAGAGATTGAAAATGATCAAGATATGTTACATATCTGTGCCAATGCCCTAATATGAATGTAACTTACGTATTATAAAATACACTAATAAAATTTCTAAAAAAGAATATTTTTAATGGCAAGATTATTAGCATTCCAAGGAAGTGACTGGCTAGGGAGGTTGTACAGGCTCTAGAAACCTTGCGTGAACAACATTCCAGCCCAGAAGTCTAATTCTGCTGAAGCTGTACCGCCAAATTGGCTTAGGTCTATTTGCTAATCTAAAAGGGAGGAAGATGTACCTTATTGGTTTTATTTATGGTCCAATTTAAGGCTGTTGAATATTTGCCTTTCTTTTATGAATTACTTGTCCATCATCCTATGACCATTCTTCTTCTGTGGCATTAGAATTCTTGTTATTAGTGTGTTAGAGATCTTATTATATTAAGGATGTTAATCTTTTGTCATAAGGGTTGCAAATTTTTTCCCATTGTTAATGGTGCTTTTTCTTTTCCTCAAGTAGTGAAGATTATTAATATTTTTCTTTATGGTTCTGGCTTTGGTGTCACACATAGAAAGTTTTCTCCTAAGAGTCTATAAATAATCATCTGGATTTTCTTCTAAGGGTAAGAATTTCTGTTTTACATGTTAGTTTGGAAAAGAAGATAATAGCTGAAAGTTTAGTGGCTTGTAAAATGTGCTCAGTGGTGTCAAATTGCCTTTCTGATGGGACAATAAAGAAATAAAAATGGATTTTGTTATAATTTCTGAAATTTGGTCTATGTTTTGTTCTCTCTCCTACCCTCCCTCCCTCCTTCTCACCTTTCCCTCCATATCATTCTGAACAACCAATTCAAAATAAAAGGTAGGTAAGTTTGTAGGCCAAGAAAGAAAGGGAAGACAAGGATGTGGACACAGAGCTGTAACCACCAGTGAGATATGCTGAGGCCTTTGAATCAGAAGTTGGTGACTCAAAGAAGCAGGCACTGTACCCCATTGTGATCCAGGCAGCAGCAGATGCACCCGGTTTCTAGAGGCATCAGTGGCAGTGTTTCTAGCAGTTGTGTCCGGTACCTGGCATCAGCTATGTGATCAGTGCAGCCTGTTAAGGAACAGAGGCAGGATGTCCTCCACTGGAGCAGTTCTGCAGGGGGATTCCAGCTCTGCTGGTAATCATGTGGGCCTTCTTGTAGCCTTGAGTGAATCCCTCTTTTTTAAGCTTAAACTAGCAAAGGGGGCTCTGCTGTTTGCAATTAAGTAATCTGTCTGATACAGAAACAGGACTAAGATTGGCTATGGAAAAAGTAACCTCCATGTAATCAGTATGTGGATTGCTTGGTTTTGTTAGCCTGGGGAGCTTGAAAAAAATGAAATCCCACCCCAGCATCAGCCTCTGCTAGGGGATCCCAAATAATGACCTTCATTATTCATGGATAGGAAAAACAGAGTGAGAGTGTACCTATCAATAGCCTCCATCCCCCAAGACAAATCCCTTTGTAAATGGTCAAATACTGTGATATACTTATTGGTTACATGTTAGTGGAAAGCAGAGATGTTCATGTGTTGTCACTGCTGAAGAGGCAACAATAGCCAGAATGGTAGGAATTAGACTGCTGTGTAGTTTGATTTAAAAAAAAAAAAAAAAACAACAAAATAACCACTGCAGTACTGCAGTGACTTCATATATTTGAATATTCTATACATACCGGAAACTAACTTTATATTTGTGTCTCTAAAGCCTTCTTTTGCCAGAGATGCTGAAAGACATTGGGGTCATTGGTATCTCGGGAGCCCAGATTATAATGAAAAACTTGTTAAAATATGCACACCCATACCTAATTAAGACAGACATCTGGTTACCTTATGTTGGAAATATGACTAATTCTTTCAGCCTAAAAGTATTCATTTACATATGGCTTGTTTCAAGGTATAATTTTTATCTAAAAATCATAACCCATTCTCTAAAGGTAATAAGTGAACATTTATGAAAGATATGTGAAAAATAATGGTTCCATCTCAAGAAGCCAACTTTGCATATGACTGCTAATGACATACATATTAAATGCTGCAAAAACTGAGAAGATTATTTTCTAATGGTAACTTCACTTAGCCCATCCCTATCTCTAGGAAATTGACTGGAGGGTGAGGTAATACCTTAGATAAACAGTTTAGGAAGTCTATCCAAATGGCTTAAAGTGCTCTGCAGACATGAGCTAATTCAGCCTTGTAAATAAGTTTATATAATTGGATTCATGTCCACTGTTCCCTTTGAAACTGTCTCATGGGAGGAGTTGGCTGAGAAAAAGGTGTCTGTTGATTATGCAGACCCACCCCCAACCTCAGGGCATCGCTGGAGAGCCCTGCAATGATCTTCCACTTTTGCAGCCAGATCTCTTGCTTATGTCATAACGTCTTCCTGCCTCTGTCCCCTGGGGCTTCAAAACTGAGGAAACAGCTGTGGGGGAAGGCATGCGGGGGAAACCACCTTGAAGGAAAAGAGCCTGGTGATTGTTAGGTTTCTCTTAAAAACATCCTGAGAGCACACAAATTTTGATGATTTCAGCCATTACCTCCTTTGAACTTTGGAGTTCCTGGGTAACACTAGGAGTTAAGTTAATAGCGGTATTCCTCTTGGAGCATCTGCCGATCTCTTCTCACAGCATTGCACTCTGAGATGAACACTGTCTGTGTGATGGATATGAGGGTGCCCACTCTGATTTTCCGTTTAGATCTGAGGCCCTCATCCTCCCAGCTGCTGGTAGGGTTGGCTGATGCTAATCAGTGGCTTCATGTGTCTCCAAAAACCATCCTCAACTTAAGACAGCTTTCTCATCCAAAGCTATACCCACTTTATGGGTAGAGGTCATATTAAATGGCTAACAGGTAGATATATAAGACCCTGGTCCCCAACCCAAATTTAAGACAACTCTGAAGGCCTAGCCTGGCTCTAGAGCTCACTGGGACATTGGCTGAGGGGTTTACAACACAGTTCAACTCTCTCTGTCCAACCCTAACTCCTTCAGTCTCTCGTAGGTATATATCTCTGGGGCACTTCTCAGTGAACTACCCTCTACCTCACAGACTGTTTCCCTAAAACGCAACCTAAGATACCCTCACTTCAAGTATGAGGCTACATCTGGAAAAGTCAGAATAATTGCACAGGCTTACCTAATGTAATTCTTTTAAAATTTTATTATCTATAATTAAGGCACCTTGAAGGGAGTACTGACTAGTCTTGCCCTTTGACTCATGATTATAGCAGACAGGGCCTGATGCCAAAAACAGGTTTCAGGGGTAATAATTATCTAAGTACAGCAAGTCCAGCAGGTTTAGAATAGGACAAAAAGGATTATTCATGTATTAACTCTGAAGGTAATTAATGTCA